>NC_087309.1:62863538-63186038 GCF_015220805.1 Pogoniulus pusillus | reverse complement strand
GCAAATATAAATGTTTTCAAAATACACACTGGAAAACTACGTCTATTCAGAAAGGCCAGATAGACCTCAACATTATAGATGCTGGTATTATTGCAACTCAAACCACTCTAAAAGATAAAATCTTTTCAGACAGATGAACATTTTAGGAAGGTTAGTGCAGAGGAGACTTAACCAAGGAGGCTACACCAATAGTGTGGTTGAAGAATATCAATTTTACACATTACTCATCCCAGGTGTCCCTGCTGGAGAAGGGGGCTTGGACCAGATGACCTCTAAAGGATCCCTCCAACCTCAACCAATCTCTAATTCCATTATTACAGTCTTCCTAAGGATGGAACGTGATGCAAGTTAATGATGGTTGAAATTTCTATAGGACTGTCAATTTTAAGAGAAGAAATTGTAACTAATTACTCTGCATTCATAAAATAATTAATCATAGAGCTGTGGTTTTTTTTTCGGAGATCTACTCTGTTTCTTTTTACTCAACACAATACCTTATTTTACAATTTGACTATTTAATTTAAAGCTCTGCATCATATGCTACTGATATGGTGGAAGTGAATTATGATGCTATGAGAGTCTTCCATGTTAAAAGTGCCTTAAATGTGAGTGGAGACTGATGCAACAATACAATGTCAATACAAATAGAACAGAAGCACCACCTTCCCAGATAACTGATGCCACTCACAGCATAAGAGTATATTCATATGGTTGGCATGGAGAAAGGATGTCTTTATGCTGAAGGTGCTGGCCTAGGCACAAAATTTTCAACTGCCCAAGTCTCACTTTCAATCGTAACCTTCAACAGACAAGTTGTTTTAAGTATAAGTACTTCTGTTATAAAAGTTAAAGGAAATTAAGGGGTAAGGTATAACCACAAAGAAATTCCTCCATATTCTCGAGAGAGTCCCAGGGGGATGGGCCGTTTGTCCCAGGATATTGTAGTTTGTTATTCTCTTCTGATTTCCTGTATAACTCCATTTAAGAGAGTGCACAGCTAATTGTCTCTCTTCTCTTCTCCCTGCACCTTGGGAAGAGCACATCTTATCTTGGTTTGTGAAGAAAACAGCTTTCTCTTGGTCATGGCTGGCAGGCAATTGCCAGCAATGCCTCAAGGCCTGTAGAAGCCTGTAGTAGGCTTCTAGGTGTGCAGGGGGGCAACAGTTTGGCCTGCTCTTGGGCCTGCTGAGGTGAGTGGGGTGGTAGGACCAGATGAAGAACTGACCCTAATTTGTGAATGTATTCATTTTACCTGAATGCCTTTGGTACATATTTGCAAATAGAATTTCCTTTTAAACATCCAATCAGTGGATCCATTCAGCATTTAAACATCCAATCAGCATTTATTATTTTATTCATTGGAAAAGGGTAAAATACATTTTCTGTCCTTTTGCCATGGGCAGCTCATGGCTCAAAAGTAGGTCAGAAAATAATTGGTGACAAATACTTCTTTTAATAAGTATTTATAAACTTAAACCTGCATTCTCACCTGGAAAATAAGGGCAGGGATGCCGTACAGAGGGACCTGGACAGCCTGGAGAGGTGGGCCCAGGCCAACCTCATGAAATTCAATGAGGCCCAGCCTAAGATCAGTGCAATCCCAAGCACAAATACAGGCTGGGTGGCAAAATGGTTGGAGAGCAGCCCTGAGAGAAAGGACCTGGGGGTCTTGGTTGATGAAAAGGTCAACATAAGCCAGCAATGTGGGTGCACAGCCCAGACAGCAACCGTGTCCCTCTGCCTTAAGAAACAGGTTGGTAAAGCAGAAAAACATGAGTTGAGAGTAAAAATTAGACAAACTATTTTGATGCTGGTTAGAAACTATAAGGCAGCAAGCTACAGAGGAAGATATCAAAACTTAAGATGTGCTTCCTTTCTCCAGATTGATCTTTAAAAGGACTGAAAACACTTAACGTTAGAGAAAGCCCTGCAGAAGACATGTAAGAACAATTTCCTTCTAATATTCCTTCCACATACTTTCGAATAACCAATCATTTCCTTGTTCTGCACATCATTTCTAGAACAACTAATTTTAAGGTACACACTGTTGTAGTTGCTCTAGAACAGCTTTTGTACGATAAATTTGGCTATAAATTTGCGTGACTGGAAGACTCAAATCCTCAGAAATACTTTATTTAAATGGAATTTTTTTAAGGAATATGAAATGTGAAAATAAACCTTTCTAAAGAAAATAATTTATGAAATTCAAAGGCTATTTGAACTTCAACCGTTCTCCATTTGGTTACAGTAGAAACAGATCACAGAATTGCAGATGACAAGAAATATACAGACCAGCATATGCAAAGTAATACAAGAACTTTCACCAAATTTTTAGTGTGTTTATTATACATTTGTTTTAAAACCAGCATTTTTAATTCCAAATTCAAACAGTGTACTTGTTGTCTCCCTTGTCCTCAGTGTTTGGTTAAAGAGAACAAATAAAATTCCTAACAGTCTTTAATTGAATTACAAACTATAAATAATTGTGAATGGGAGTTTCTGTTTAAATTCTTAGACTGTTTTAAAGTGACAAATCAAACACTGAGTGATTAAGAATAGGTCTGGGTTTATGTTCATGTTACACTCTTAACTCTGGGTCTTATTGGTCCTGCTATCTCATGTTTAGAAGGAACAAAACTAAAGGAAGGGACGAAGACCTTAATGCTTGTTTAAAAGTATCAAACAGACCAACAGGCTGACATTATAGACATTGAGTTTGCAACACCAGATGCATCAGCCAAAATAACAAGACATTCCATTTTATACAATGTGCTTAGCAAAAACCAAAAACTATAAAATACTCTGGACAAGCTCATCTAATTGAGGATGCCCCTGCCCACTGCAGAGGGAGTTGGACTAGATGACCTTTGGAAGTCCCTTCCAACCCAAACCATTCAATGATTCTAAAGAAAGTCAAAACATTTAACTGATAGATTCTCCCTTCAAGAAATTCTTCAACTAAAAAGAATGTTAGCAGGTAGCAAATATATCTAATTTGCTTTAAAAGATTAAAAAGAACAAGAGAAGGAATAGTCTTCAGATGAATTACAAGTAAGTCTAGGATAACAAAGTGCTTAGACAAGAATCTGAAAAGACTCAACATTTCATTTGTGGTTGAGAGATTGGAAGAAGTGCAGCTCAGACAAAACAAGTGGTGTGAAAACAGACCTTCACTCTGCGAAGTTCTGCGTGCTTAATGGATAACCCATAAAATGCCTGTCATTACTGCTTGCTCCAAACTGATATAAATACAACTAGCTAAAATGAGTCCTGAAGAAAACTCATGTATCAACAATTTTTTGTTTTCAGAAGACAGATATCAGGGTATTTATTATAGACTTTAAAAAGCTTTATTTGGGAAAGAAAAGATTAAAATTAATTTTCCCCAAACATTTTAGTATTTCAAAACTCATTCTCATTTCCTTAACCCATAGTCCAAAATGTCTAGTGGCATCAGTGGAGGATGTAAGTATAAGAGCTTCTCAGGCATCAGAAAAAATCCTCAAGGGAAACAACATTCAGCAAAATAGCAATTTTGCAGCTGTTTGGCACTTCTTTAATGATCTATTCTCCTTGTATCTCATTTCGACACTAAACTTTTTGTTTGGTTCCATTCAAGCGTGGCATGCACAATTTAAATGTGCCAAATGCAGGACAGTTCTGTTACAACCTCTTTTAGTTATTATTTTTTTATTTAGGTCAACAAAAGCTGACTCAGTGCCACACTCCAGGACTAACTCTATCCCCTTTGCTTCAATAACGATTATTTTATCCTGTAGGTCTCTGAGTATAGCCCAAGGGACTGAAGCTCTAAATAAAAGACTAGATTCTCTGCAAGAGGTAATGACATTACTTCCAACATGAAAGCTGAAAAGGGAGCACTGAAATTGCAGGAGACTGAAGGGAAAGTGCTTCTAAAACACAGCAGACAGACATTACAACAACTGCCGAGAAAACTGTTACCGAGAGTTTCAAAAAGAACACACTGATCTTCTAGAAAGTGATAAACTATTAGCATGATCATGTGAAAAGCATTCTGAAAATGTTATAGCAAAGAAGCTATCTGCACTCTTGACTACTCAGAAGTACCTCTGGACCACTGTGCTAGTTTGAAGCTAGCTGGAATGTTTTGGTGAGAGGAACTAGATTATAGGCTGTGAAGGGAAAACAACGGTGATGTCTGCTCCCCTCAGAGTCTTGCTGAAGAAACGAATACATTAGATAACACTCTCACCATTTTGTCACACTCTGCTTTGGGCTTTTGACTGAGCTGCAGCTCCCTAACCTCACCTTCCACTCACCTTTGCTTCTTAACTTCTTGGCTGAACCTCTATTCTTCTTTAGGACTGGGGTAAGATTGAGAGGGGCAGGTGGAAGGTGCAGGGGTGGTCTACTTTGCTCATAGGCTTGCTGAGATATATAGGAACAAGAAACAAAAACATAAATAATCACTTCTCTTCTGCTGCTGGCGAGCTCCGAGCTGGATCTCGCTCTCTAACCTCACCCTCCATTTTCTTTTCTAATCCACTTTGCTTCCTAACCTCCTGGCTGAACCTCCATTCTTCCTTGGAACTGGGGTAAGGTTGAGAGGAGCAGGGATAAGGTGCAGGGGTGTTTGAGAGCCCCTCCTGGGGACTCAGGTTTCTGAGAGGGGAGTTGTTTTTCTGTATTACTTTTTTACCTTGTATATTTCTGTATATAACTGCATATACTGTAAATATCTGCTTGTATATTGTGCTAGCTGTAAATAAATAGCTTCACTTATATTCCCAGAGCCAGATGAGACTAGTCTGGGTGATTACTAAAGTGGGGGGAGGGGGAACACCCAAACAATCACAAGCACGCAAGCAGTTTACCAGATTTTTATAGGCTGAAATGCTGAGACCATTCTCACTGTCTTACAGAAAACAAGCACAGGTGCATTCAAAATCTAAAGGAAGAACAATCACTGCTCAAAAAGGTACTGCTACGGAGAAACCTCTACCATCACACTGCTCACCTTCTTACCTTCTTACACACTCTCAACACAAAAAGAATATTTTGGTCAGTCGAGGAGGAAGAGAACTTTCAAGTAAAAATATCTGACAAGAAAGAAATGGAAAGAAGTTTCAGTGTAGTGCCCTCCCTTCAGCTTTCTCTTGCAGTGTATATGCTGGACAGAGATGAAAGAGAGAGAAGTAATCACTGAAAATAAAGTCTGTGTTAAAGTAACTCATCTGTAATTATGAAAATCTACTTATGAGCAAAATATATTACCACCAATGACAATAACTAAACAGGAGTGGTCGCTACCGAAAAATCAGAACGCAGTTTTAATAAAACAATGGTAGTGTCGCACTCCCCCAGGGATCAGTACTGAGCCCAAAGCTTTACAATACCTTCCTTCAGAAGTTATCTGAATCCTAGGATCAAGAGCACCCTGATGAATTTTGCAGATGATAACCAAATGAGTGGGGAGGTTGACACTCTAGAATAGAGAGACACCCTCCAGAAAGACCTGGACAGGCTGAAGGAGTGGGCTTGCAAGAACCTTATGAAGTGCAATGGGGACAAGTATAGGCTATTGCACGTGGGAATGTATAACCCAGGAGTGCAGCTCAGGCTGGGATCCATCTGGATGGAAAACGACCCTGTGGAAAGGGACTTGGGGGTCTTGGTGGATAACAAGCTCAGCATGAGTGAACAGTGCACTGTAGTGACAAAGAAGGAAAATGGGATGCCAGGTTGCATCAACAAGCGCATAACCACAAGAGAGAAAGAGGCCATTGTCTCACTCTGATCAGTACTTATTGGGCCACACCTAGAGTACTGCTTACGCACTGTATAAAAAAAGATGTAGACATACCAGAAAGTATCCAGAAAAGGACCACAAGAATGATCAGAGGACTGGAAGACCTGCCACATGTGGAAAGGCTGAGAGAACTGGTTTCTTCAGCCTTGAGAAGAGAAGGCTTAGGGGACACCTTATTACTGTGCACCATTACATAAAGGGTGGCCACCAGGAAGATGGAGACTCCCTTTTCACAAGCAATCACATGGAAAAGAGAAGTGGTATTGGGTATAAGTTACTCCTGGGGGAGTTCCAGTCGGATTTTAGAAGAAATTTTTTCACCACAAGAACAGTTAGACATTGGAATAATCTCCAAAGAGAAGTAGTGAACATTGGACAGTTTTTCAAGACTCAGCTTGACAAGGTGCTAGGCCATCTCGTTTAAACTATACTATTATCTAGAAATGTAGAACCAGGCAATCCTTGGGGTCCTTTCCTGCCTTGCATTCTGTGATTCTGCAATTCTGCGATTGAGTCTTAAGCAGAAAAAAGATAGCAAAATCTCACATAAAAAGCAGATTAAATGCCAAACGAAAGTACAAGGTGCTTGTATCTGGATGATGTTACTTTTGGTCTACTGGAGTGACATTTTGGAAGTAGAAGAGATGTACAAAAGCTGAAGTACAGAGTTCTGTTTTCACAATCAAATTCATATTAGTAATTTATTATCTTTAAAGCATAATTTTCCTTATTTTTAAAGGACTCCTTTAAGGAACAGGATATCCTAAGCAGGCAAACTAATCTTTATAAGTACATGTTACCTAAAAACTAAGTCTTAACTGTATGAAATCCAATGAATTAGTTATAGGTATATGTGTATGAGAACAATTCAAGGAGAGGAGAGAAACAGACATGAATCTAGCAAGTTACTAAGTAGGAAAATCTGAAGCAAATTCATGTAGAAGGTATATGTGAGAGCTGAAATACTCTTCTGTTCCTCTGAAATGATGTCCACAAACTATCCAACTGTGATGGTTTGGTAGTTATACACACCCCCCACTCTCTTATGAAGTCACCCAGACTAGACTTAGCTGGCTGGAAATCAAGGAATGAAGCTATATTTACAGCTTAGCACAATATACAAGCAGATATTTACAATGTATATCACAAATATATACAGCTATATACAGAAATATACAAATTAAAAGTAATACAGAAACACAACACCCTTCCCAGAAATCAGAGTCCCCAGGAGGAGCTCCCAACCACCCTTCCACCCTCTTTCCACCTTTCTACCTTATCCCAGAGTTTGCCTTACATGCAAGGTGAGGTTGGAGGATCAGCATGGGGGGGTTAGAAAGCACACTGACACACTGTCTTATCTATATCTTGTGTTCTTGTTTTAATACATCCCAGGCAACCATCAACAGAACAAGGGGACACAGTCTCAAGTTGTGCTGGAGGAGGTATAGGCTGGATGTTGGGAGGAAGTACTTGACAAAGAGTGATTTGCCATTGGAATGGGCTGCCCAGGGAGGTGATGGAGTCACCATCCCTGAAGGTATTCAAGGAAAGACTGGATGAGGCACTTAGTGCCATGGTCTAGATGACTGGATAGGGCTGGGTGATAGGCTGGACTAGATAATCTTGGAGGTCTCTTCAAACCTGGCTGAATCTATGATTCTATGAAGTAATTAACTGAACTATTTGCCAACAAATCAGAAAAAACGAGTTTGCTGAAAATTAAGAGATTTTTTCACTCTTAGAGTGCTTTATTAGCTAAGACCAATTTAAATTACTTTTAGTAAAGAGATATGCTTTACAGACAAATAGATGCTACTGAGACCTTTTAGACTCATGAAAGAACACCAATTTATTTTCAACCAGTGTTGAAAAAGACTGCCACTTGACTCCAACAGAAAAGAGTATGAGCCCACAAAATCTGGGTTTAGTACAGACATTTTCTTAAATGTTCTGACTATGAAGATATTTAGATGATTCCTTTTCAGCTATGAGAAGCACCTTTTAAAGCATTAAAGCATTTTCAAACTGAACTACATACAGTATTTTACAAATATTAGAAGGGAGAAATACATTGACTTCATATTTTCCTTTAAAAAAATAAATGAAAAATTAAGACAATCTAAGCTACAGTTGCAATTTTTTTAGGAGAGACAAACGTCTCTTCTGGCAAGTTTAGTCAATATGACAACTGCAATTATGTGGTACACATAAACAATATTACCTAGTTCTAATCTTCATATCAGATTTTTGGTGAATGCTCAAGTCTAACGCAACCCAGGGGCTAGAAAACTGCACAAAGTTTTGTTATATAGCTACTTCATTTCCTCTGTCTTTCTTATTAAGTGCTCAAGTACTGCATTTTAATTCAACATAAATATTTCATCCTGCATAAATCAACATTTTGTTGAGTTTTGTGAGGAAGCTCTTAAATACACTTGTTAGGTTGGATACCAAATTATTTTTTTTTCATTTCGGCTTTTCACCAGAACATCAGTTATGTGTACAAATTCACAACGTCAGGACAGTAAAAAGCAACAGTCAGTCTATGCAGAGAAAGTAATGATCTAGAAAAGCTGAATCATGTTCCTCAGGTAAATGGGCAAACCCTTAATCTAATGTCCACTGCCACACATAGACAGATGTACTCCCTTCATTCTGCCTAAACTCAGGTGTTAAGTTTGCTTCATATGTTCTTGAACTTTATCAAAATAAGAAGAAAGGCTGAGAAAGCTGGAGTATCTTTCCATTAATGGACATTTACCACCAGACTGCAGAAAAGTGTTTGAACTTTTAAGTTGGGAGCCTGGCAAGTAAGAAACAGGATATTGTAGTCCATTCTCCTGTCTGGCCAACAGTCGGCGATTAGATCCAGCTCCTTAGAAGGGTAAGAGATACAGTGACTTTCTGGATTTGGTTTATGAAATTAGAGGCTAGAAAACTAAGGAGAATAGGCACTGGTGAGAAGAGTTTGCCTAGAAAGCATTAACTATTCCTCAGCATTAGGATTATAAGGAAAATACCTCATATCATAAAGTATTGTAACTAAATTGGGAAAGCCTTTTATGGGATTTGGTAACAACTGCAGACATCACAACAACATGTGCTTGAGTGGTGACATTAATGGTGAACCAGTGAGACTGGCTGGTGCTTATCCAACAACCATAGCCCATCCTAATTTACAAAACACACTAAAGGACAGCTTTTTCCAAAGCACTCCTACTGTTAAATGATTTACTACTTCCTTATCTAATTTTCAGAGCTGGACCACTACTTGGAGTCAGGTGATTAATGAGGAATTATGCCTATGTATGTTGGTAACATAGAAAAACCAACATGGAAAAACAATTTTCAAGGTTTATCACATCTCAAAATTAGAGATTATTTCTAATTTTTTCACCTTCTTGAGTTCCAAAATTAGAAAAATGCCCTAAAAAGAAATGACTACTGATACAGTGGCAGAGAATACAAGGTGACTATGACAGATGATGCCAAAATATGACTAGCATAAAGAAGGTAAACTGGGAATATTTATTAATATAAACATACTAACATAAAATGAAGTAGCAGAAGGCATTTTCAAAACAAACACAGAAAATGTTTGTTTTTTTCAGGAACTGCAAATACTCTTTTCACAAGTCAAATGAATGCTTAACTTCACAGGGGTTCAAAAAGCAATGGGACAATAAATGGCTGTTAAATATAAAAATATTAACTTTGTTTCAGAAAGTTCTTGAACTAAAATGGTGGAGGTCAGGAGAAATTCTCAAGAAATTTTAGCCCAGTTTCCTACACTCTTTTCTTTTTTATATTTCCCCTGTCCAACAGGCTTTTAAGTAGGGAAAAAATAATTTACTGCCATTCTCTGTGCCTTCTAGGCATTAGATGCTTACTTAGTCCCACAGTCTACTTCCCAAAGGAGTAAAATTTGCTATGAGTCTCACATGGAATAAATGCAGAACAAATCATGCATTAGGACAGTGACCTTTGCCAAGGTACAGACAAACATCACATTTTGATTTGCAGGAGACTAACTTCTCAACATCCAGGCCTGTGGTCTTCACATGCATTTGTAAAAACACCAGAATTCAAACATCAACTTGTAATCTTTAGCTTGCAAAATGCTATTTTACAAGTTATTCCTTTCAGAATAGGAACATGGACGTAAAGTGTGGCACTACATGCATTACATACACTATACACAGCATGATGCTTTGCCCTCTAATCTCACCCTTTAATATTTGTCAATTACTATGTCATTAGGAAGAGGAGGACCTACAAATGGATAATGGTGTTGGAAAAGAACATACAATCTGCTTTAGAACTGAGTGAAGTCAGAACTAAAATGTGGAATTCAGGCACTGAACGTGCATTCCAAGTTTGCACCACAGGAGGAATCCTGGTCTTTACTTTTGAATTGTGCTTTTGTCAAAAAAGAGATCCTGATGTAGAAGTAATCCAGAGGGACCTAAGTGTAAGTTCTATCAAGGTTCCAGGAGGATAAACAATGGCCTTTCCATTATCCTCCTAAAATCCATACAAAGATGGTCCTCTGCAAGTAAACTTGCCAACACGCAGGCTGTTATTCAGGTTTGCAAAACAGTTTCACAAATGTTCTCTTTCCATTACTGTAGTACTCTCCAGCCCTCTCCACTTTCCCTCCACCTCCTAACTTCTTACTGTAATGGTTCAGTGCAGGGGCTAACCTGCCTGCTCCCCAACACAAAAGTAATGGGAACAGTAATGCACAAAATCTGGGGCTGAGATAGAGATGAGCTTAACATAATGTGAGACATCACAAGCACAATACATAATTATCTTAGATAATAATCTAATTAATCTAATAATACAATGCATTATTACCTTAGCTTAGTCTGTTTGCAAAAGAAATACAGTGAAATATGGCAGGGTAAAAAAAATCCTAAACCAGAAGGCCAAAACCATCAGCTACCTGACTCTCCCACAGGTCTCACTACCATCTCTGCAGAAAAAGCCAACACCCAGGAACCTGGAACTAGAAGGAGCAACAGGAACAGGAAGCCTCCCACGCTGCAATATAATCTTCAAGCCCCATAATACTCTGCTCCAGTTAGCACTTTCATTTTTGAAGCTGGCGTGACTGCAGCATGGTATGAATAATAGCAACAGGTTCAACTCAATCCATGACACTTACCATCTTTTTGCTTCTACTGGGAGGAGACCAATAATCAGGGAAGCATTCCAAATGAAGAAACAGACCGTGATGAAGGGACAGATAATAAAGGCTTTAATAAAATTGGCTACTGCAGTGGACAAGTGTTCATTAAAAATGAGTGTCCTTTGAATCATGTTTGCCCTGGAACACATGCAGCAGTAGACCTTATCAATCCTAAAAAAAATATGCTTTTCACAACCCAGTTATAAATGTTGGAACTTCTGGCCTTAGGATTCTAGCAGCACATATCACTAGATCATTAATCAGTTCAGTAACTGAAAAAATCAAAACAGCATAGAAGATCATTAAAATTCCTGCAATGTAACAATGCAAAAAAACTAAATAGGTAACAATACGTGTGAATCTACAAGCCATAATTCACACACCTGGCCCCAAAAAACACCCAAACAATCCCCAAAACGATTTAGTGGCAAGCAGGTAGAATGTGATATAAATCAGGTTAACAATCCTTTCATAACTCTTCCTATGCCACTTGGAATGCTACCCAAGACTATTTCTACAATGTAGGACAACTGTGGAATTGACAGAACAGGCTGAGGGTTTGCTCCCAGTTTCATATTCTGAAAGCTTCACTGTGTTTTTCTTAATCCTTAAGTTGCATATTCATCGCTGTATTTTCATCTAACTACTGTCACTTATATTGTCATGCAGAAGGGCAAATCAGGGTCAGTTTATGTAAGCCGCATCAATCTGAAAAACTTCATCAGTCTTTTACTTCAAGGCATTATGCAAAGAAAGCTGACATTAAGAGAGCCTTAACTGACAGTAAATGAAATCAATCAGCAAATCACTAAGCCATAATAAACTCACTGAAGTTCCTCTTCCAGGTCTTTAAGGCCCACCAAATGCAGTATCTGGGCAGAAATGTCTCTTTTCGTTTCACTACAATTTTTTGAACTAATATAGTGCATTATTTAGTCATTTTTTTCCTGCTCTGTAAGCTATTGATGAGGATAACAAATAGGTAAGATGTATGTTTTATAATAATGGAATACTAAGCAGTTAAGTAAAAAAAAAAAAAGACAAAAGATTCATCATTTTAAGAAATTTCATTTGATGGTTGTTTTTTTGTATGTTTGGGCTTTTTTAGTTTAAATGTAATTCAGAAAATTGTTTGATACTACTTCTGCTACTAAGATACTTGTCTAACAAAACCTATTGCCTGTTATGTCTATTAACATCTATTGCTCAGACTCATTTGCTCAGCATTTCTTCTTAGTGCTTTAAAGAACTAGTGCCAAAAAAGGGCAATATTCTAGATAATTCCCCATTTTTTTCAGAGTATTCACTTCTTGAATTTATTTTGTAACCCAAAATAAATCCAGGGCTGCGTGATAGGTTGGACTGGATGATCTTGGAGGTCTCTTCCCATCTGGTTGATTCTATGATTCTATGATTACCAATAGTTTAACAACTATGCTTCTAAATAGGCTTATCTCCATTACAACAGTACACACTGCAGAGAATACCAAACAATAGTCACATCCAAGCTACATTGTGGTTATCTGGTAGAATTACTCCTTTGCTAGGGACACTGCACACAGATAATCATGTGTAGTTCTGAAAGATAGGATTTCTGAAGTAAGAAATACTGCCTAACAAACGAGGTGCCATGAAAGCTCTATTTTTTTTTATTTTCTGTTACTGAATGATGGTTTATTTTTGTAGTTGAAGCATTTAGAAATCTGCCCTGATTCAGTGTGGCAGGTTTGGGTATATACTGAGATCACCATGTCCCTAGAGTAATTTTTCTCATAAAAGGAAAGTCACTATAAGGCAATAAAGATGCTTCCTGTTTGGTCTTTGTGCACAACCCTGGTAACCACCTGGAAAAAACAGAAGGGACAAAAAAACCTCAGGATTACAAGCAGAAGCAAAACTAAATAAACTTGGTGAATAACAATCATATTTTATGCAGTTCTTATAGAGCTTTTCTTGCATATCAGCACAGATTATTCATAAGAGACTACCTGCATGCAAAAGATATAAATGTATAGAAAAAGTCTAAGTGGACAAGGCAGATAGTTATATGATTTCTAGACAGACTGATTAAAGGAAAGTTTCCATTAAGGAAGGTTACTGAAAGTTTAAATTATTATATACTAGCACTGGCATTGGAGATATTCAAGAGTAGTTTTTAACTGGGAAGTTTTACAAAAACTAATAATGCTTATGAAAGAGGCTGGACAAGAGTTAGTATTTTCACAGGCATGAAGTGACAGCTTTCAGGAACTGATTAATTAGTGATTACTGATACTGATTTTTATATTTATAGCCCCATAGTGCCAAAAACTTAACAGGTTTGGGGTGGAATCAGTGTACCAGCCAACTAAAAAGCCTCCTGAGAAAGGCTGTTCATATAGTTGCAATTCATTTATTAGAATGAAAAAAGGCAAGGGAGGGAAAAAAAAAAAGTGAAAGGTTGGCTAAGAAACACAGGGAGTGAGGGAAATGAGGAAAGGAAAGAGAGCAATAAAAACCCAACCGAGAACAAGCAGGAAAATACTTCTAACAGAAATCCTGTGGAGAGGATAGGAAGACGAGAACACAAATAACCCATGAAAAGGAGGAAGAATGTGAAATTCAAATTACAAAAGGTAACTTTCCAACATCACTGGCATTTTGAAGATGCCTTGCTTTTTATGTATTGTGTTTCACTAACATGCATTAATGTCATGATTACAGTTAAAATACTTTATGCTAAAATACTTTCTAAATATTTCCCATCATGATACAACCTACCTGGAGATACAACTTCAGATACTATCTGAATACATTTGAGATTCATTTACAGTTTCTTTGTATTACGTTTCCTCAATCTGGTTATTCAGATTTGTGATGGTTTGGGTGTTACCCACCCCCCACATTTTAGAAGTCACCCAGACTAGTCTCGGTCGGCTCTGGGAATATAAATGAAGCTATTTATTTACAGCTAGCTCAATATACAAGCAGGTATTAACAGTATATACAGTTATATACAGAAATATACAAGGTAATAGAGAAGCACAACTCCCCTCCCAGAAACCTGAGTCCCCAGGAAGGGGTCTCAACCACCTCTGCCCCTTCCCCCTGCCCCTCTTAACCTTACCCCAGTCCTAAAGAAGAATAGAGGTTCAGCCAAGAGGTTAAGAAGCAAAGGTGAGTGGAAGGTGAGGTTAGGGAGCTGCAGCTCAGTCAGCAGCCCAAAGCAGAGTGTGACAAAATGGCAAGAGTGTTATCTAATGTGTTCGTTTCTTCAGCAAGACTCTGAGGGGAGCAGACATCACCATTGTTTTCCCTTCACAGCCTATGATCTAGTTCCTCTCACCAAAACATTCCAGCTTGCTTCAAACTAGCACAAGATTTAATTTAGTTTACAGAATCACAGAACATTAGGGGTTGGAAGGGACAAGTCCAACCCCCATGTGAAAGAAGGATCACCTTGGGCAGGCTGCACAGGAACATACCCAGGTGGGGTTTGAAAGTCTCCACAGGAGACTCCACCTCCCCAGGCAGCCTGTTCCAGTGTTGTGTCATTCTCACAGTAAGAAGTGTCTCCTCATATTGAGGTGGAATGTCCTGTGTTCTAGCTTGTACCCATTGTTCCTTGTCCTATCATCAGGCACCACCACCACTGGCACCTTCATCTAGATACCCACCCCTCAGATATTTATAGATATTCATACGATCTCCTCTCAGCCTTCTCTCAAGAATAAACAGCCCCAGTTCTCTCAGTTTTTTCTTCACAGGAGAGATGTTTAAGTCCTACAATCATCCTCGTAATTCTCCATTAGACTCCCTCCAGTAGATCCCTGTCTCTCTTGAATTGGGAAGCTCAAAACTGGACACAGTATTCCAGGTGCAGTCTCACCAGGGCAGAGTAGAGGGGGAGAAGATCCTCTCTAAACCTGCTGGATGCACCTTTTCTTATGCATCCCAGGCCTTCCTGGCCACAAGGACACATTGCTGTGCCATGGATAACCTGCTGTCCACTAAGACTTGAAGGTCTTTCTCCTTGGAGCTGCTTTCCAGCAGGATGACCCACAGTTTGTACTGGTGCTTGGCATTATTCCTTCCCAGATGCAGGACTCTGCACTTGGCCTTACTGAACTTCATCAGGTTTGCCTTTTCTCCAGCCTGTCTAGATCTCATTGGATGGCAGCACAGCCTTCCAGTGTGTCCTTGTGGTGGTTCGGCCCTCTTGGGAGGTCAAATGTCCACCAAAGCCGCTCTATCATTCCCCTTCTTAGATTGACAGGGGAGAGAGGAAAATATAACAAAAGACTGGTAATTAAGTAGAAGCAATTTAATAATGTGAAGCAAAAGCAAACAGAGATGTTATTCCCTACTTCCCATCAGCAGATTGTGGTTGGTCACTCCCAGAAAGCAGGGTTCTATGCACAGCAGATGCTCCGGAGGACAAACACCATGGACAACTATCCTATTTTCCCCTTTTATATATCATAAGCTAATGTCATATGGTGTGAAATACCCCTTTGGCCAGTCTGGGTCAGCTGGCTTGGTTGTGTTCCCTCCCGAGACCTTGCCCACCCCCTCAGCATACTCTTGGGGCAGGAAAATATTTGAAAAGTACAGCCTGGGCGGTCATTCAGCAGTAGCCAAAACACTGGTGTGTTATCAACACCCAGCTACAGCACTGCAAAACACATTAGAAAGATGCTCTGGGGAAAACTAACTCCAGCTTAGTCAAACCAAATACAGTCAGCCACTCCATCCAGATTTATATCATCAGTGAACTTGATGAGGGTACACTCAATCCCCTCATCCAGGTCACTGATTAAGATACTGAACAAAACTGGACCCAGTACTGATCCCCAGAGAACACCACTGGCTAAAGGTCTCCAACTGGACTCCACACTGCTGATCACTACTCTCTGAACTCTGTTGTTGAGCCCATTTCCAATTCACCCTAAAGTCCAATCATCTAAGCCACTTCTCTTGAGTTTACCTACAAGGATGTTATGAGAGAATGTATCAAAAGCCTAGTTGGTTAAGTTTGGAAAGGCCAAGGTTGTGTGAAGTGTCAGCCCATTCTAATGAATTTAGAACACTTACTGATTCATACATAATTCAGCTCAAGGTGCAAGAGCAAAGTACGATTATTTTAATAGAGTCACTTCACTCTTTAAACAGTATATTGGAAGTCATGCTTGTAGTCAGTCCAGAAGCACTAAGTAGGAAATTATATTAAGTAGGAGAAGAAAGAATGGGAAGGCAGTCCAAATGCTTTTGATAGCAGTTGTTGTACTCCTGAAAATGAAGACCCAGTTTTACCCAACAAGAACCAGCAGTCCAGTTCCAGAGGCAGCAATATTCTGGCCTCCTTCATGAAATGGATAGTTCCTTCTGTGGGTGAAGGAATCTGTTCCTTCTTGTGGCAGCAAGAATGAAAACAGAAATGTGTGCATGCTGGGTGCGTGTATATTTAAATGCACTATCTTTGAGTCTCTCTTAAAAGGGTTTCTCCTTTCTGAAGCAGTAAGAGAAAAAACACACCATTATTTTTTCTTGTTACAGCCTTGCCCTTAAAAGAAAAGTCTCCAAAGCAGAAGTACAAGATTTAAATTACTAATAATTCAGTTTTCAAGCATCTACTCTACAATTAATTCATCCCATTAAGTTCTCATATCAAAAATCACTTACGTTTGAAAGACTTGTCCTATGCAGAGGATAAAATCCAATGACATAATTATAATACTGTCTTTCAAATCACTTGCTGCCTCAGTTTAGTGAGATTCTTTTTATTGATAGGAATGAGGAAGTATTTATTACCTTGATAAAAACTATCAGTAGAGTTGTATATATCTTTCACCTTCTGATCTATCAAATATAAATCCAAACTTCACAAACAAATGAAAATAAATACAAATTAATAATCTCTTAACACTTTAAACTGCATTTGTGTTTGTCCAATTAATTAGAAAAGGTGGACCTACAACACAAGTAGATACTGCATAACTAAATAATATAAAATAAATTGCAAGAATCTACTCTTTGTAAATTTACAATGATATGTACTAACAATCAAAATCTGTTCCTACTTCACTGTATTGCTACAACCACTATAAGCCTTAGTATTATTACTGCAATTTTCATTTCAAATTACCTCAAACACCTGAGAAATGCAAATAAATACATATAAATTCCATGAGTAGTTCATATATTTGCAGAAACAGACAGGCACATGCTGAAGACAGCAGGAGAACAAGACAGGGAGCACAACCTAAAGAAGTTCAGAGGGAGACAAAGAGAGAGGACCAGAGGCAGAGGGACAGAGTCAACAGAAAGAGAGACAGAATGAGGCAGACAGAGCCAGCATGGAGAAGACAAGCACAGGGAGCAGAAGAGAATGGCAGACAGTGAGAGAGAGAGATCAAGACAGTGCAGAAGGTAGAATCATAGAATCAACCAGGTTGGAAGAGACCTCCAAGATCATCCAGTCCAACCTATCACCCAGCCCCATCCAGTCAACTAGACCATGGCACTAAGTGCCTCATCCAGTCTTTTCTTGAACACCTCCAGGGACGGTGCCTCCACCACCTCCCCGGGCAGCCCATTCCAATGGCAAATCACTCTCTCTGTGATGGACCAAGGCAAAAGGGGGCGTGCATACAGCATGGAGAGCAGGCATGGCAGAGAAGGAGCACAGGAGCAGCAGGCAGTGGTTGCACATGTGACGACATGCACACAACAGCAAACACTTGTGCAGCAGAAGGAGCACACATGCAGTGAAAGGAGTGCACATCAGACACAGGGAGAGACAACATGCAGCAGGGAGCAAGGGCATGGGCCAGGGAAGAGCAACAAAAAGATAGGGAGACAGAGACAGAAAAATGAAATCGAAATCTTAGCCATCTCCAGCCCACCTGGAGAAGAAAAAGCAGATCACATGTGTACAGTATCTTTCAAAACTATGGAAGAGTTTGTATGAAAAATACAGACTTAACATACTGAAGTCTTTGGTTGTAACAAACAAAAATTTTCTTAATATGCAAAGGATTTCCAAGAGTCAGGTGATTACACAGAATCATAGAATCAACCAGCTTGAAAGAGAACATCTCATGTGAAGGGCAGCAATCACGAAACATTTTTGCCGAAGACTTCTTAAGTGCTGGCAAATATTGACACATGTATCTGCACTCCATTTTACACCAGAAGTCTGCCCATAATCTCATACTTGTATCTGCTTTTTTCATACACCACATTGTGATGGATTATGCAAAATTAATAATCTGGATTAATTTTGCTATCCAGGCAATGATTGTTAATAACTATGAAACTGTTTACCAACGTTAAAACTCGACAGAAAACTTATTCACAAGGTTCAAAAATGCAGAGTTTGGAAAATTATACATGTGGGGAACAGGCAAAACAAGAGCACTTATTTCTTACAATGGCAAATGCAATCATTATACTAGAAGAAAAGATTCTTGAGGTTGATCATACTGTGTGCAGTTAATTATACTGCTTATTGTGGTGGAGGGGCTGCAGCCCCAAAACAGAGGCTTCCCTATGCCTCTGCATGCCTGGACATGTTTTTCTGCCAGGACCCATGGTAGTAAACAGGTTGTGTAACACACACACACACAGTTCGTGTATCCCTGGGGTCCGCCCAGGTGATCCCCATATTTGGGAGGATCCAGGCAAACAGCTTCTGCCTATGAAGGTAAGGTTTGGCTTACTGCCAACCTGATTGGTCACTGTAGATGGCCAGAAGAGCCACGATCTCGGCCTAGAGTCCATAAAGAGGGGTGCAAAGGAGCACCACATGTTCAGAGGTTCAGACTTAGCTGTTCAGACTCAGCTCTCTGATCCACATAGCAGCCCTGACCTGCATGCAAGGCCTAGACATAGGATCTGGCCCTCTCTTACTTGCATACTCACTGGGGCTCAGCCCTCTTGCATTGATCTCGACTCGCAGTTAACCTGTCTGCGAATCTTTGGAAGCAGAGCACATTCACACCTGCACTTGATACATATGGGGAGCCAATAGCCCCTAAGCCTAGAGCAGCTGTACATACCGGCTAACTATCTCGAATTATCCACGGAGATCAATCTCCCAGCAGCCTGGCACATACTCATTGCCCGCTGCTATGGCCTGAAGAATCAGGCCAGCAGACCTTCCAGATTGTCCGCAAACCCACGAACACAGCCTGCTAGCTGTGAGAAGACCGTGCCAGAAGATGCACGGACAAATCCTCCTCCTGCACCTGGAATCTTGTCTGCTGACCATTCCTGGACACGCAGCATCCAGAAGAAGTAGCAGCATCGAGGCAGAGAACACTTCACACCAGGAGAGAGGGTCAGAGAAATCCTGTTTACCCCAGAGACTGGGAAGATTTATCATTCCCCTCACAATCCCAGAAGATTCCAGCTTCAGAAAGACACGAATATTGGGCATGCTGAAAACACAATCCCGAGAGGGTGATTAATGATTAATATTAAGAGCAACACATTTAAGTAAGCTTTAATTCCTTTGTAATATAAGTTACCTCTGCCTTAGAGCAGACACACGACTTTCAGCCCCTGCTGGGCAGACAGTATAGTTGTTGAGCAGGCATTAAGCCTAAAGGAATCTTTCTCTCTGTCTATAGTTGATAGTTTGATTCAAATCCCTATACATAAATATATCATATCCTAATTGTTTTCATAAGTTTGCACAAAATAACTATTCAGTGGTTGGAGGTGGCAAGAGTTTGTAAATATTAATAAATAATTTTATAAAAAATTAATACCGCCTCAAATTAATTTTTCACCTCCCCCTAATAAGGGAAGCATGAAGAAATCCCCCTCTGTAACATTTATTCACTAGAGGACACAGGAGCTCCTTTCTGCTTATGACAGAAGGCAATTAGTGAATTACAAGAGGCTTTTAAGTATTTGCTCACAAAATATTATCAGACAGTACCCAAAGCACATGGAGGAGTTGCTGTCAGAGTTTCCCAGGCTCTTTTCTCAGGAAGCTGGGAGTCTATAGCATAGTCTCTGACCTGATTCCTCTTGATTCCCGATTCAGCAGAAGCCTTGCAGAGGGGCAGGCAGGATGCAATGTGATGTGCACTCAGCACAATGTCACACTGGCTATGCAGGTCGATCATGTGCAGGCATTTAGAGCTTGTTCCTGGTAAACTCAAAGCAGGCAGTTTCCAGGAAATTTCAGGATGCAATGAGGCAGCAGCAGCACCAGCAGCACACCTGCTCATCCCTTTCTATCAATATCAGCTTGAGACTAATGGGGTTTTGGACACAGATTAGCCAATCAGAATGGCACTTTTCCAAGCTTGAACATATTAGATGAAGCCAGGGTTTTCATTTACCTTTCCTGCTGTTGCTTCACCCAGCACAGAGGAGGGGGAGCAGGAGAACATATCTGGACAAACCAGAGTCCTTAGATTCAATGACTCCAGGTCCTTTTTCCTCTTTCCTGTGGTTGCTTCTCCCCAAAACAGAAGGAGGGAGAGCACAAAAGCATGCCTGGGCAAGCCAGGGCATGGATAAATCCATTTTGGGCCTATCAGGCCTACCACAACACACATAAATGCATTACATATTAACATCCTCATTAAAGCCACACAAAAACTTGCCCATTCAGCTTTTCCAATTCGTACAAACTCTGTAAAATACCAACACAAATTCATCTGTGAGTATCAGTTTCCTTTCAAAGCAACTTTCTTTAGCAATCAGACACTAAAGAAGAAAGATCATCATGGCACATACTGACCAAAAGCAACCACCACAAATTAATAGAGCAAATTAATAAAATATGCATAATAAAATACACAAATAGAGACACTGAAGACAGCTGTAATGGTAGTTCCCATAACACAGAATATTATTACTTTTTCCCTAATTGCACATCTGCAGGCAGCTACTACGTGCAAACATCAGAGATTGTCTGATCACACAGCCATATGCATGTCTTTCAGACAAGCAGCAAATGTGATTCTGCCAACTGCAGAATCAGCTGCACCAACTGATACAAAACACAACCTAAGCACATTGGGCAAAACCACTGATTTTTATCTTGTTAGCCTTTCTCTGTTTGGGAATCTTGCACTTTTGCAAGTATACACTGTACATCCTATTCCTACTGCAGAACTTGTCTGAGGTACCCAAATCTGTTTCAAGAAGTTTCCTTTACACCAGTTCTTACCCTTCTGTGTCTACATTGTGAAACACAGGAAATTGTGGGAGTATGCCAATGCTTAATTATGTATACATTTAAACCTTAACTGGTTTATTTGGGGGATTTTATGTGGGTTTTTTTAGGTCAAATTCCTTGCATGAATATTAATTACATATTTGATGTAAAAGCACTTGAGATAATTCAGAATGAATCTTCTGAATGACCACATTTTCTGTGAGCCAACAACTTGTTTCAGAAAAGGAGCTGAGAGAACATTACCCTTTTCCTAAAAGTGGGACAATTAAATTTTGTATTTTATAACGAGTTGATAACCTCTACTTGTTAATTTAAATAGTCATCTGCCAAGAAAGAATTAGGAATGTGGCATATTGCTCTTCTCACCCTATACCCTGTATTTATTGGAGGGTTCAAATACGGTTCCACTCTGTCTTCAGCAGGTACACTCAGGCACAGCCAGGAGCTCCCACCTTAAATCCTGCTCTCACGTGTTTCAGAAGCTTAAAAATAATAGCTTATTTTTCACTTTCAACCTTAACTAAGTAACATAGAGTAGAACTTCATGACATACCATCCTTCACAACAATTAAATACTAGGTAAGAGTGTTTCAAAGCTATAGCAATCATATCATTTCACTCTCCCAAGATATTGCACTTTTTTCATTACTCAGCCATCTCAAGTGACGTTTTCAAACTATTATAGTAATTCTACTTAGAGTTTCCAAGAATTTAACAAATGTCTACAAATTCAGTCATACCTCAAATACATGCATGAGGCTTTAGAAGACACTCAGTTCAAGGACGTTGTTGTTAAATAACTTCCATTTCAACATATTAAATAATTTTGCAAAGTAAGAGCCATTATATTTGGGGAAGATACAGAGGACTTTGTGTCCCAAATATTTAATTTCATTATCCAAAGGTCTGTCACCAGAGCATACAACACATTCTTTAAAAGATGCATACCATCTCCTGTAGACCTTATTTGAACAGCCCTGTAAGTGTTCATACTACTTGGAATGTTTGATCCATTTGCTAGGAAAAAAAAAAAAACTTTCTGGGTTTGCAAGACAATTAAAAATGCCACAAGAAAGCCAATCTCTCCTAGCATAGTTCACAGTCAAGTAACTTAGATTCATTACACCAGTCTTCCTTGCACGTGTCTCCTATTTAAAAAAATCATAGTTTTCCCTGGAATCATTCATACTAGAGATAACAACAAATTAAAAATTCCAAGACTTCCCATACTGCTAATGGCAAGGAAGATAGATCACTAATGCTGCTGAACACATCGAGTAAACTAAGGATATTAGATTCCATTCAAAATGCCTTTAAGAGCCACTTGTTTAAAAAAAAAAAAAGTTAGATATGCATTGCACATACATACATGCTACCTTTTTAACCCCTTCTTCTTCATATGAAGAAATAGTGATGCACACTGAACCAAAGCACGTGATACTATTAATTCCCAATTCCAGCCCCTACTATGACTTGGATAAATGAATAATACAAATAAAACAGTGCAGTCTCCTGTAAGTACTCAACAGTTCTGATAGCCAGTGTTTCATTTCTGTCATACTGTCTAGTTTAGGATCTTAATTTTGATGCAACTTCTTTAAATAAATCATTAAACAGGAAATAGAAAAATAAATAAAAATTAAAGGAAAGTGGAAGGGGAAAGGCAAAGGGAAGGGCAAGAGGAAGAGGAAGAAGAAGGAGAAAGGGAAGAGGAAGAGGAAGGAAAAGAGGAAGGGGAAGGGTAGGGGAAAGGGGAGGTGAAGAGAAGGGGAAGGGGAGGGGGAAGGGGGATAGACGACAGAGCAGGGGGAGAGGAAAAATATAATACTGTGAACTATTCACAATGTTTGTGTATGTAGAGGGTAAGTACATGTACCTCTCAGGTGAACAATAAGTATGTCTACAGTACTACACCACAAGTAAGCTACCTGGTGCATACATCACTATGCATTAGTCATACCATAAGCAATCTGTACAAATGCAAAATGCAACTTGATATACTTTTGTTTCTCTTTATTTTCTTATGAAGAAAGGAAGAACAGGCTGTATTGGAAATGTTTCTACAATCATTCTGATGTAAAAAAATGACAAAAGCCAAAGCCAAAAGGCAGCCATCACTGAATAAGCCACTAAATTAGAAGAATGGTATTTTTGAAAGTTTGTGATTACCATGAGTTTCCTCCTCCCCCTCTACCCTGGCCTGGGGTTTCCCGCTAGGAAAATATTTCCAGCTCTATCCTCTTCTAGATACATGCACCTGTGTTAACTAAAATTCACGGGAATCTTAAGGTGTTACATATTATCATTTTATTATGGGTACATGGCAACACACACATAATTTAAATATTTATCATATTGAAACACATGCATACAAGAGGGCAAGAGTGAGAAACATCCAGCCTAGAATCAATTTCTTCCCTGTCTGATTTTGTGACCCTGTTTCTGTAATTACATATTGCATCTAGAATAGAAAATCTTCAAGAAATTACAAAGAATTACTACAGGAATGTATACCTACTATGCAATACTTTCATTGTCTGACTTCGTTGCACTTTACCTAACTCTCTCTGGTTCACAAAAAAGAGCACAACAAAAAGAAGTATGTTCTCATCTACCTTTCCTTCTCTCATTTACAAAACAAAATGTTCTGCCTTTCATAATGATGTATAAGAATCAAGTCACTGGGCACAGCTATAATGCCTGAAAGTTTCTGTTTAAGACGTAACAAGGAGGCATCCCACAGAACCTACTTTCAGAGCTGAAAACAGGTACACATTCAGTTCATTTCTTTTTTCTCCCACTGCTTCCTCTTAAGAAAATTAGCATTTTGAAACATACAAGTCTTTAAACCTGCATGTATTCCAAACAGCAGTTTCTTTTAAATTAGGAATGCTCAAAAATCACCATTACTTCTAAAACGTGGGAAATCAGATGCTGATTAAGAAGCCACATAAAAATCTTGCCCTTTTTTTCTCTAATTTATTTGTCTTGCTTAAATTAAGGCCGGGGGCGGGGGGGGGGGGGGGGGGGGAGGAGGGGGGAATGTGGGCCAGGATGAGGGAAGGAGTAAAGAAAGGGTCAGACAGAGTGGTATCAATCTTCACATACAACATTTCTATTTTTCCATGATCATGTTCCTGTCAGTCGCTTAACATACAACTGCAAAATTAAAAGTTCACATCATCTTTGAAATACTGCATTCAAGCATATGTATGGACATTATTTATCTTTCAAATGTTGACAGAAATACTTCTATAGCTTTTTGTTCTCTGCATTCAGAACAGTCTTGCCTCTTGCTTTATCTTAGATACAAAGAAGAGAAAAAGAAACAGTATTATTTCAGAGTCTAACCTGAAATGCTACAGCCTCTGGCCTGCCCTTCAGCCCCTCCAGTGCTAAGGTCTCTAGGTGCAGTTTGGGTAGCTGCAGGGTGAAGTCATTCCTGGTTGCTGCAAACCGTGACAGCAAGGTCTGATCTCTGACCTAAAGGGAAAAAAACAGCATCAGTGGTAATTCCCCTTCAGACACATTAACTGGGATGAACTGGGTCCCCTTGAGCCCACTGAGTGGACTTGCATTGATCGCTGGACCTGAAATCTATGAATAAATTTAGGACTAATTGATTTTTCGTTGCAAATAAATCTCTAATTCAGAGTGCTGGGAGAGAATGTTAAGAAGAAAAAGCATCTTCCACTGGTCTGAAATGAGAAAGGAAAGAAGAAGCAGCAAGGGCTCACATGGCTTCCTTGTATTATATTTCACAGATCTGTCCCCTCTAAAAACCTTCTGAAAAATAGCAGTTGTCCTTCTGACACAAGCAAACATCAGCTATGAGATTAGAAAGTTGACACAATCATAAAAGCAAGGAGTTGGCAAGTGAGTTGTGCCTGCTGAAAGGAGACCGTATCAGTCCTCCATAATGAGGTGCATTTAACGTGTTCAGTTAAAACCCAAATTAAATGGAACAATCCTTAAATAAAGCAAAAAATAAACCAACCTGTAGCTCTGCAGTTAACAGGAGAAAAGAACACAACCCGCAAACTACCCTGCCATCAGGTTATTAACTGAAAAACAGAGTAAGAAATAGTGCAGCAGTGGGCATTAACCGAACTGTACACAGCGCCTAGTGCTGCCGGTTTGGAGCGAGATCCAACACCTGGCACAGAACGGCCCAGAAGAGGGTCTGGGCGGGCGCCCGGGGCAGCCAGGCAGTGACGGCGGCAGCAGAGCCTCCCAGGCGCGCTCGGCCACAGGCCCTCAGTGCCACAGCGCCGCCTGCTGGCAACGCGAGGAACCGGCTGGCACTGAGAGCGCGGCCGGCGCGGGGCGGCCGGCGCGGCAGAGCCCCCGGCCCCGCAGAGGCATCCGCCCGGCCCCGCCATCCGCCCGGCCCCGCCGAGCCATCCGCCCGGCTCTCCCATCCGCCCGGCTCTCCCATCCGCCCGGCCCCGCCATCCGCCCGGCCCCGCTCGCTCGCCGGCGCTGCGCGCTGCCCCACGCGCTGCCAGCGCGCGCGGGGGGCTGCACGTGTCTCGCAGGTAACGCCCGCCCGCGCGCCGCGCGTGCTGCCGCGCGGTCCGGTCTCAGCGGGCGCAGGGCGGAAATGAGCGCGTCCGGCGCCGGCGGCAGCGACCGGCAGCCGGATCAGCCGGCAGGGCAGCGGGGCAGAGACGCGAGCGAGTAGAACTCGCTGCAGATGAACTGATGGAATACATTCGTTTGGCACCGACTCTGTCTGCCGAGCAGCAGCAGCTAAATAATTGACCATCTTTTGCTGTACACGGTTTAATACTACACTATACTAAAAACACAGACACGAATCAGTACGTACACCGTTCGCTAAACACTACGTAAATACACTTCAGGTTTTTAGAGCTTCACTTGCCTCGAAAGAACTCACAAAGCATGAATTCAGGCGCACATTCGTTCACTTTAAACTCCATACTTCTTCCTTGTAACCACTTAGGAAACTAGATTTTTGTAAAATGCTGGTTATGAGTTAAGGTATTTCGTAACAGCCCTGCCTTCGAAACTTAAAGAACTCTGCATGCGTAAAATCTACTGATACAAAGAAGACTTTATTTTGTTCATTGTTCTTTTCTGTGGGAATAGGGAGCCCTGTATTTCCCAAGTTGACCTAAAGAATTCCTGTCAATCCCTGTGGCTACCAAACATGCACTATGATGCAATTTTTATAAGAGGAAAGGTCCTCTACACCTGTTTTTTTTTTGCACACACAGTGCACTAGGTTCAGGATACACAGTCCTGTGGAATAAACACACTCTCTAAAGTGTTCTGTCAGCATGTGTAATTCCACTCAGATGTTAACCTTGCTGAATATAACAAAATGATAGACACAAATATATATATATATGTATGTATGTATACACACACACACGTATACACACACACCCCCTTCTCATGCATACACTTGATTTACATTTTTATAGCTTATATATCTCAACTTTTCAGTGTCTTTGCTGCCAGTATGCACACAGATAAAAGAAAAAATTAATGTGGATTAAGGTACTAAGAATTTATCAACATCAAACCACCAGTGTTTTGCCTTCTACCCTTCTGAACCGTAGTCAATAGATCTAAATATTTTACTGCACCCTGGCCAATTCATTGTTTGATGTTTAAAAACTCACCCAGAATCAAAGAAAATTTATTAAATTTCAGCCCCCAAATGAGATACTATTAGCTTTGAAAGTCAAGTTTAACTGCGATATTGATGATTCTCTTTTTTCTGTGACAAAATTCACAAGGGAAATCCCTATGTCAAAGTACAAAAGCAGATTGCTAATACTAGGGGGAAAAAACCAATGTATAAGCAATGTAGGTATAATACATACACAATACAGACAGCGGAAGTCCTTTTAACCCTATTAATTTCACACTCCGTTTCAGAATGGGGTCTGACACTTACTGAACAATAAAATACAAAAGCCAATTATTTTTAAATGTCTCGATTGTCATAAACAAGTGGCATTTATACCACTGAAACAGAAAAGTACCTATTAGCTCTTTAAAGAGCTTCATGGTAAGAAGATTTCACAACTGAAAACACCAAAACTTGTTGTGTTTATAAATATTTAGATCATAGAAATTGAATCTCATTAACAATGTGCATATTGAGACACAAAATGAAGCTGATTTTCCTTTGAAGAATACTCAAAAAGGTGTAGGAAAAAACTGCAAGAAAAGACTGGGTATATACTGTACAAATATTACACTGCTTCACCTAAAGTGAATCTAAGTCTTCAAGCTGGCTTCGTTTTCAAGGAACAGAAGCTATAATGGCCATGGCTGCATGGTAATCATGATGGATTGGCTGTACCTGTATGAAATCTTGGTTAACTAATTTTGTCACTTCTTGGCTATTTGCTTTTTGAGACACAGAAAGATAGTGACAGGAGTTGGGAGACTGATGATTTCCTCATTCTCTATGAAAGTAAACACAGTACTCACTCTATAACTCACGTTATAGAACTACCAGGCAAAGGTAAAAATGGTCATTTTATTTTTAAAAAATAGTTTTGTTTTGTTTCTTTTTTGGCCACTTTGGCAGAGAGGAAAACATTCCTATAAAGCCAAGCTTTGCAATGGAAGCTTTAGACCTTGTCTTTATCTAATGACCTTTTTTTTCCTCCACATGAAACTTAAAGCAAGACTATTTCATCTTAGAGGTCTCCTCAGGCTAGAGAGGTCTCCTAATCTTACAATCTAAAATTCTTAATCAGCTAAAATTCTTAATCAGATAATTAGGCTTATTGCAATCATTAAAAATGTCTAAAACCATTTCCACTTCCCTATACTCATAAATTGATACAGAGAAAAAGAAAAAAAAATATATATATACAATGTGAGTAAGTATTTTGGATACTTCTGATTTTCATAAACATAACTTTGGCTGAGACCATGAAAAGTTGGAAGAGTGACTGCATATGGAACATACAAAGTACTGCGCTAATTGGCTCCTAAGTATGAAACCTCATACTTAGCCTTATGTCAACATGGACTGAAACTAGTCAAAATCACAAGCAGATTGACACAACTCTACAACAGTACTCAAAAATTTCTGAAACAAAGGTGCAGTGACTTATGACAGTATATACCTTTTTAATTAATTAAGAGAGCAACACAGAAGACAACACTGTGTCCACTCAGTTTAAAATCAATAAAGTACTGGTGAATTCATATCAAAGCTGAAACTTTAGTATGAAATTATATAAAACAGAAGTTACATTATTGACTGAGCCAAGCTGTAGAATTTGATGGGCTAATTCCAAATGTCTAAAAAACTTATTAAAATTCTCTGCTGATCAGATAACAATGATTTTGTCTACTTCTGTGCTCGCTTGTTTTCTCTCTGCAGTTTGAGCTTGTATGTCCGGTTTTCCTACTACAGTCCTGATGCTAAATGCTATCAAGTTGTAAATGGTATTAGGATGTGCTTGATCCTCTGTAATATCTTTGCCCTGGTTGCTATCTGACATATACAATGAACCTGTATTTTTAGTTCCTCATTTAGGGCCTAATTCAGTGCTTTCTTATAATGAAAAGAAGACTACAGATATAAACTTCACTATGTAAACTATATGGGAGAGTGTGGTGGAGGGGCAGCAGCCCCAAAACTGAGGCCTCCCTATGCCTCTACATGCCTGGACATGTTTTTCTGCCAGGACCCACGAGGCAGTAAACAGGTTGTGTAACACACACACGCCCAGTCCGTGTGCCCTGGGGTCCGCCCAGGTAATTCCCTATTGGGAGGGTCCAGGCAAACAGCTACTGCCTATTAAAGTAAGGTTTGGGCTTACTGTCAACCTGATTGGTCACTTTAGATGGCCAAATGAGCCACAAATCTCAGCTCAGAGTCTATAAAGAGAGGTACAAAGGAGCACCACGTGTTCAGAGGTCCAGACTTAGAGGTTCAAGACTCAGCTCTCTGATCCATATAGCAGCACCCTGCTGCCCTGACCTGCTTGCATGGCCTAGACACAGAGTCAGGCCCTTACTCTCTTGCAAACATTACTGAGGCTCAGCCCTCTTGCATTGATCTCAAGGCGCAATTAAGCTGTCTGCGAACCCTTTGAGAAGTAGAGCGCATGCACGCCTGCATTGCATACATATCTGGGGAGCCGAGAGCCCCCTGCCTAAGCCTAGAGCAGCTGTACATGCTGGCTTGCTATCCTGCATTTAGCTACAGAGCTCAAGTCTCCCTGCAGCCCGGCATATGCTGCTTGCCAGCTGTCCTGTAAGCCTGGAAAAATCCAGGCCCAGCAGACCTTCCAGACTGTCTGCTAACCTACAAACACAGCCTGCTAGCTGTGAGACTGACTGTGCTAGAAGCTGCACAGACAAATCCTTCTCCTGCATCTGGAAATCCTGCCAGCTGATCATCCCTGGACACGGCATCCAAAAGCAGCAGCACCAAGGCAGAGACCACTTCACCAGGAGAGAAGGTCAGAGAAATCCTGTTTACCCCAGAGACTGGGAACACCTTATCATTTCTCCTGCAAGCTGGGACAGATTCCAGCTTCACCAAGACCCAAATACTGGGCACACACTGTGACACATTCCTGGAAGGGTGATTAATGATTAATACTTAAGAGCAACACATTTCAGCAAGCTTCAATTCCTTTGTAATGTAAGTTACCTCTGTCTTAAGAGCAGACACAGTTTCAGTCCTTGCTGGGCAAACAGTATAGATGTTAAGAGGCATTAAGCCTAAGGGAATCTTTCTCTCTGTCTATAGTTGCTGATAATTTGATATTTCCATTTAATAAACCAAATCCCTGTAAATATATCCCAACTGTTTTCATAACTTTGCACAATGAACTTAATTACATAGTGGTTGGGGGTGGTGCAGATTTGTAAATATTAATTTTAATAAATAATTTTATAAAAAATCAATACGGCCTCAAATTAATTTCTCACCTCCCTCTAACAGAGGAGGAATAAGAGAAACCCCTCCACGACAGAGAGTCTTCTGCAAGTTCAAAGTCCAACACTTCTACAAGAAAACCAGTACCTTATTTTACTTTCATTTCCTACTGTTTTTAATAGCCTATCATCTGTAATTTAAACATTGGAACAAAAACTACACAATGCAGTGATGTGGTGATAAGTGAATGGCAAACAATTATTCAGTCTTCTTGATCCTGAGGTAACCATATTGCTGAGTTAACAATCTACAAATTTACTATGGGAATCATTCTAAGAGAGTGAAAGCACTTTGATATGTATTCTCTACGTGACAATAAAAATGTAACATATAATTAACAAAAATGTTTCTAGAACCTTTTAAAATAGAGGGAGGCAGTTTGAATGCAAACATAGTATTAGTCTTAACCATGGCCTTCTAAATATGTGAACAGATTAGCTGCATAATGCCCATGCCTCCAGGCCAGCATGTAGAATGGAGGCCACGTTACACAAACCAAGAACATACACATCTACCAAACATGGTCTTTTCCATTCATTCTTCAGTAAGAATCATTTTAAAAGAAGTAACATAGCAATTCATTGAACTGGGCATGTCTTTGTAGAAGTGGCACAAATGATCACGGCCTCAAAAATGACCAGGGGCAGCCTCCTACAAGGAGATGCTGAGGGAGCTAGCATTGTTCAGCCTGAAGAACAGAAGGCTCTATGGCAACCTAACAGCAGCTTTCCAGTCCCTGAAGGGGGCCTACAAAAAGGCTGGGGACTGTTTATAAAGGCTTGTAGTGATAGGATAAGGGGCCATGGTTTCAAACTACAGAAGAGCAGATTTAGATCAGATGTTAGGCACAAGTGTTTTACCATGAAGGTGGTGGAACACTGTGGAACAGGTTGCTCAGGAAGGTAGTTGAGGCCCCATCCCTGGAGATACTCAAGGTCAGGCTTGGTAAGATTTTGGGTAATCTGATCTAGTGGAGAATGTCTGCATGGGGGCTGGACTAGATGACCTTTGGAGGTCGCTTCTGGCCCAAACCAGTCTATTCTATGAACTAAAGAACTATAAACACTGGTGAACAGATTAAACCTTCATGACACTTTCTAGTTTTTTAATGTTTAGATATAAACTCTTGATATTCTCCATAGCAAAAAAATCATGAAGTAAATTGTACCAACATAGTACTGAATAGTGTTGACAACAGTAATTGCCAACAGAGATATCTTTCTAAGGTAATATCTATATACTGTCATTCCTGAGTGTGGGCTCTCTAGAAGACAGTGATCACACCTGAAGTGTAAGCACTTTAGGGGAATAAAGACCTGAAAATATTTGCTGAAGGATTTGGCATGGGTGACATCTAAAGAAGTATGTATGTCACAGAGCCCTGTGGGATCCAAGAGACACAGTTGCTCATAAATGACCAGAGTTTGAGATTGCCCTGAAACTGTAAAAAAATCACTTAGTGTATATTGATCTTATTCAATGATGGCCCATATAATCACAGATACACTATTTTCCACCAGGATATTTTATCAGTCAAGAGTCATTTCAGAAGTAAAGCAACTGATTCTGACAAGATTTCACTGCTTAAACTGAAGGCACTTTAAATCAAACATCTGTAAACTGTAAAACCAACAGTAAAACAGGTGAGGAATGGTGGTGGGAGCCAAATCAGCCAACTGAACTGCAAAAAGTCTGCCTCAAGACCCTTTCTCATCCCTTTTTTTTTCCCTCTTCAAGAAGATGAAACCACAACCTACTTTGCAAAAAGTGCTACATGGAACAGTCGAATAGACACTTGTTATATGTTAATCACAGTTAGGACTCCATACTTATTAAAGGCTAGGAGATCACTGCATACTCTTCCACCAAAATAAGAAACACATCCTCAGACACAAGGGTCTGACTTCTGTTGATAGTGGAGGTGGTAAACAGCATTGGCACATATCCTGTTGTAGGTAGCCATACATGCATAATTATGTTACCTAACTGAAAGTCTATAAAAAATCTCAGTTATTAGCATACAGATTTACTATCTCTTTTTGATTCCTGCCATGTAAATCTGCATTTAATCACAACACAAACCACATCATAGGTGGTTTTTAAAAGAACATTAATTACTCCATAATGGCATCTCTGTGAGGAGATATGTATCTCAAAGAATTGATGTGGGTATATTTGCCTTTCTTTTTTCTTTCCTTCTACTCTTTTGTTTGTTTGTTTCATTGTTTTGTTGTCCTTGTTTGGTTGCGTTGGGGTTTTTTTTGGTTGCTTGTCAGGGTATTTTTGGTCTCTCTTAAAGACTAGTCGAGATTTTGGAAACTAATTTCAGGAGCAGAACACCATCCCAGGTTTAACTGAAGTTTCATTCAAGCTTTCTGAAATCACTACACAAGCATGTTACATACTTTATTGGATAAAATGTTAATTTGATCCAGAGTTTTGAGGGTTTTTTAAACAATGACCTAAGCTTCACTGTAGTTGCAGGATGTACTTCAGTAACCTTGGGCTAAAGATGAACCTGCATCTGGAGAAAATAACAGTTAATGTAATAAGGAATTTCCCAGTTCTCTGCAAAAGGTTTTTCCTTTGTGGAGGCAAACTAAATGAAAATATTCAGACTTTAAAAAAAAAAAAATACAAATGCACCCTAAAATTAGTTATTTAGAGATCTCTAAACCGAAAACAGTTAAGCACATGGATATGACATTCGGCAATGTCTTATCTCTAGTCTGTCAAGGTTTCTAAATCCCTCTTGAGCTGGAGTACCATTTTTAGCTTGGCTAGGTCAGAATGGCACTGAACAATATGAGTGATGACACACTAGACAGCTATATGGACAGAGTTGTCATCAGCAAGCCAGCTGTGCTAACACCTGTATGTCCTGCACAACTGATCTTTAGGAATAAGGATCAAGAAAGTCATGTTAGTGGGGAGAGGAAACAAATGTGATTACTAAAATATTGAAATGAAGATATTCCACTTAGGGGTGAAAGAGGAGGAGAAGAAGTGATCTTTTTACTTACCTTTATTTTCTGATCACAGAGAAATAGCAGCTTGTTTCCTACTATAAACTTCTTATGGCAGCCATTTAGAATTTGAATACTTTGAGTTTTCTTTGTGATTTCATTGCATGTACACATACCCACTGTTTCAAAAAGCTTGTGACAGAGCCAGTTTAGAACAACAAAGCATCACAGTGTGAACAGATTCTAAGCACACACGCACAATCAAGTTTCACTCTGTTTATGTTTCTAAACACACAGAAGTACCAGCTCTAGTGGTTAGGATTTTCAAGCTGAGATATATAAACAAGAGCTTTTAAACCATTATTGAGATTACTAAAAATGATAGACTATAGATCCAAATTAACTCAGAGAAATGTGGCTGATGAGTACACCTAAGTATCAGGTCACATCAAGTCTGATTGTGGCAGCTAACTTAAGCCTTGCAACTATTCTGTTTTTTTCAAGGTCTGATCAATTTGTGGTTTTCTTGCTGAAACTCATAATTAATGCCACTTACTCTGAGTGTTTTCACTGACGTTGTCATTTACATAGGGACTTGAATTGATGATAAATCAATTTCTTACATGCCATAAACCAGCCATCATGAGGAAATTAATGTTATTGATGCAAGCCACACCAGAAATAGAATCTAATACTACAGTGTTACTATTTCTCAAGTTTCACCCCATCTCCAACTGTCTTTGTCCTGTATTAAAAACATCATTAAATTTGATACAGAAAGATAATTTTACCATTATCTTTTACAAGTACATAATAGGATGGAACATAGTGTTCAGATTTTTTCCAGATGTTAAACTGTTGCACCCAAATCTCATGCAGAGGGGATTTAGGGACATTTTGGAGGAGACAAGAAGAGTGGAAGGGGCGTAAGGCAATGAAACACAATGGTAGAAACATTTCAAGGCATAACTGCTGGCAGGTCTGTATGGAAACTGTTCTGCTAGTTGGCATGTGAACTTTTCAACTAGCAGAAATAAAGTGCGTTAACACAATGGGATGAAAAATAACTTTTCTGACTAAATGCCAAAAGAAAAGGAGCACACTGGACAGGTGTCCTAAAAAAGTCAGAATGAGCAGGTTGCTCACTGGTACTGGGAAAAGATTTGGGACAGGAGAATTTCTTGCTGGTTTTCTATGGACTCATTATCATAGTTCCCCAGCCTCACACACAGATAAATAACAGCCTAAGTTTGTGAACTCACAGTATTTTAATAACCTGTTAATATGGCCAAATGCAATGCTGCAGGGGCTGAATCAGGCTGAAAATTGCCAGCCTTTATGACTTGTCACAACTTTAATAGTTGAAGACTACAAGGGGAACTGAAATAATTTTTCTGTCTATGTAGAGGCTAACTCACTGGGATGACTTCTCAATGTGTTGTTTTGCAAGGCAGTTTAGCACATAGAGATTAAGGCAGGCTGTTAAAGAGGCAGTTACAGCACTGCACCAGGTGCAGCACTTCAGGTATCAGCAGTGGCAGGCTGCAGGGTGGTGTGAGGAATGGCTGTGGCTGCCCTGTGCCACACACAGCTGGTTCCAGCCAGCTCAAACTGACCCTGCTGAACATAAGATAAGCCCTGCAGTCCAGTTAGTAGCCCCTCTGTGAAAATGTGTATATGAAAGGGAAAAAAATTACCAGAAAGGCAGAGGGAAGAAAAAGAGTGAGAAACAGGCATGCAAACACTGCTCAGAGAAGCTGGGGTAGGACAGTGCTTGAGGCACCAGATCAGGTATTTCCTTGCAGCCCATGGAGAGAATCATACTAGAGCACATGTCCACATGGGAACATGTGAAGAAAGGACCCCATTCTGCAGCAGGTGGAGAGTTTCTGAAGGAACTGATGTCTCTGGAGAGCCCACACTGCAGCAGGGAAACACCATGAGGAGAAATCAGCAGCAGAGAAGAGCTGTTAAAGATTGCCTGCAATCTCCTGTCCCTTACATCCCCTGTGCCTCAGAGCAGGGACAGAGAAGTCAGGAAGGAAGTTGAACCTAGAAGGAGGAAGGATGTTTGGTTGTTTTTTCCTTGTTTCTCACTATCCATAGCTATTTTTCCTAAGTCAGTTTTGTACTACCTGTGTCAGTAACTAGTAATACAAAATCTCCCTGTCTATATCTTAATGTATCAGCTTTCTCATCTTATTTTGTCCCCTGGGCTGTTGAGAGGGAATGATAGAGTGGCTGAGTGGGCACCTGGCTGCTGATCAAGGCTAACTCACCAGAAGCACTCAGATTAAGAAGCAATAAAAACAGAAGGATGAAGACTTTAGCACAGATACTGTAAATTTTTTTCTTCCACTGATGGGTTTACCCTAAGTCATTAGCTACAGATATTAAAGAATCTAGTTTTACAAAAAAGGACATATCTTACCTTCTTTACACAAACAGGATAGTAAGAAGTACAGAAAAAAATAGTAATAGAGTTTATTAAAAAGTATAGCACTGACAGAAAAAAATAACTTCTTAATAGTTTTGAGATTAAAGCATTTCAAGAAATAATTTATTTTTCATATATAAAAAGGGCTAGGGCTAGGCCAGCTACTAGACAAATGACAGATGCTCTTTATTAATCCCACTCTTTCCATAATGGAAGAGAAAGAAAGTAAGGGAGAGAGACTTATGGATTGGAAAGGAAAACTAGAATGGCCTTCATGAAAATAATAGTTGTGCCAGGGAAGGTTTAGGCTGGACATTAGGAAGAAACCATTCACAGAAAGAGTGATTGGCATTGGAATGGACAGTCTGGGGAGGTGGTGGAGTCACCATCCCTGGAGATGTTTAAGGGGAGGCTGGATGAGGCACTCAGTGCCATGGTTTGGTTAATTAGAAGGGTTAGGTGATAGGTTGGACTTGCTGATCCTAGAGGTCTTTTCCAACCTGGTCAATTCTGTGATTCTGAAACATAAAAATATATGCAAACCCAGTATCAAACACAATTCTGCAATGGCAGTTATGTCACTGCCACCACTGATTGTGTGGACAGCCACTGAGGAAGGCCCAAACTACATTTGCCAGCCAATGGGAATTGGATTCAGGAAAGCATAGACTGAGATTGAAGGCAGAATAGGCAGAGTCCCCCTTGGATGCCAGCCATTGGAGAAAAGGGCTTAACTCTCAGTATTACACTGAATATGATGTATATGGAATGGAATATCTTGCTGATCAGTTTGGGGTCACCTGCCTTGTCCACTGCTCCCTTCAGATGCAACATTTACCTTATGGTGCTCCAATATGGTAAAGAAGATTTAGCACTGACATCAGTCTCAATAGGAACAAGTATATTCAAGAGCCTTTCTGCAATCCAATCCTTAGTAGTAACTACAAACATCAAGCATGTAAAAAGTAAAATCACTGGGCAGAACTAGTTCTGTTCCAGTTCAAACCAGGACAGGACTGCAGATGGGCTGTAAAAGGAGCCATTTACTTAAGTGCTTTTTATTTTGATGAGATTTTTTAAGGAAACTCTTTATCTTTGAACTTCAAGCAGATGGAATTTCTTCTAGGAACTCTTCTAGTAAATATTTCTTTCTGCTACCATTTTGCATCTCACACTGGCCTTTATTCAGATAAGAAAAAAAAAAGGGAAAAAATGGTCAAATCATGAGCATAAGTTCTCCAAGTAGCCAATGTTTAAACCTGTTCTCCTCTGCTAAGTCATTCAATTTAAGAAAATATGCAAAGAAGCGAGGAAAAAGAAAAAAAAAGGCATCTGCTTTTCACAAATACTTTCAAAGTACTGATTTTTAAAAATCAGATATTTCCTTTTGATCTTTGTTAAATTTACGTGAATAAAACTGAATCAAAACAATCTTGAGGTCCTCTGTTTGTCCTAGGTAGTGTTTTGGGTTTTTTTCATTTGATAGAATATTTACTTTGATATTTGTCTTCAGTACTTATACGGTGTAAAACAAAGAAGAATTTTTAATCCAGCTTCAGGAGTCACATGAAGATAACTAACATGACAAGACCCAGGATAAAACAAAAAAACCCAATCTTTTAAAGATCAGCTCTCAAGTTATGAATTATATGAAACTAGGTGCTAAAAATATTTTCTCTCTTAGCATAACACAAACTCAAGTTCTTCAACATTTATGCTTCATGATGATTTAAAAAGGTGACTCTGAGATGGTCTTAAAAGAACCACTGTAAGCACAAGCATGCCCAAACACTTGTCAACAAAGCCAAGTGTATGACACTGCATTTTCCATCCAGTCACAAGGAGGCCAGCAAGACTTGTAAATGATCCTTTGTATAGAGCAGTGTTAGAAGCATGCAGAGACTGAGTCCCTCAGCTCTGCATCTTCCTTTGTTTGCTGAATGTTACACCCAAGTATACTCAAAAGTTGATGATCTAGTACTTACCCTGCTGCCTTCTGGAATTCTTGCAGTGATAGAGTACAGAAAGGAATAATGTTGCATTAATGGGTACCAGTGTGTACCATGTTATCCTGAGTCTAGCTAAGATTAATAAGAATGTTTGTAAAATCTCTTCTAGCTCTGTAGGCAAAAATTTACACCGATAACACAGATCTTGTAAGTGACTCAGTGGAATTTTGTGTATATTTGCTCATGAATACATCAACAGAGAAATACTACAATGTTCAAAGTCTCATAAATACATCTGCAGCTCATAGTAATACCTGTTGAATTCCATATGATTCCAAACTCCATCCATTTTAATTTGATCTCTTGTTTTGAAAACAAAAGCAGTTTCCAGAATTTCTATGAGGGATAAGACTGTCTCATGATTCCTTTACTAGTATTTAATCTACTTCAACATGTTCTGATCTTCTGTTGTGTAAGAAAACCTTTAAGAACAATAGTGTAAACTCACAGTATCACAGTATTATTAGGATTGGAAGAGACCGCACAGATCAAGTCCAACCCTTTACCACAGAGCTCAAGGCTAGACCATGGCACCAAGTGCCACGTCCAATCCTGCCTTGAACTGCCCCAGGGACGGCGACTCCACCACCTCCCCGGGCAGCCCATTCCAGTGTCCAATGACTCTCTCAGTGAAGAACTTTCTCCTCACCTCCAGCCTAAATTTGCCCTGGTGCAGCCTGAGGCTGTGTCCTCTCGTTCTGGTGCTGGCCACCTGAGAGAAGAGAGCAACCTCCCCCTGGCCACAACCACCCTTCAGGTAGTTGTAGACAGCAATAAGGTCACCCCTGAGCCTCCTCTTCTCCAGGCTAAACAATCCCAGCTCCCTCAGCCTCTCCTCGTAGGGCTGTGCTTGAGGCCTCTCACCAGCCTCATCGCCCTTCTCTGGACACGCTCAAGCATCTCAATGTCCCTCCTAAACTGGGGGCTCAGAACTGAACACAGTACTCAAGGTGAGGTCTAACCAGTGCAGAGTACAGGGGCAGAATGACCTCCCTGCTCCTGCTGACCACACCATTCCTGATGCAGGCCAGGATGCCATTGGCTCTCTTGGCCACCTGGGCACACTGCTGGCTCATGTTCAGGTGGGTATCAATCAGCACCCCCAGATCCCTCTCTGTTTGGCTGCTCTCCAGCCACTCCGACCCCAGCCTGTATCTCTGCATGGGGTTGTTGTGGCCAAAGTACAGCACCCTGCACTTGGAGCTATTGAACCCCATCGCATTGGACTCTGCCCATCTGTCCAGTAGGCCAGATTCATTAATGCTAGATAATTAGCTACCATTGTGATGTAGGGTTTACATTTCAGATAATTCCCAAAGAAAGATCAATAATTGCTCTTTGTTCTTCTAGGAGAAACGACATGTCAAATTATGAATTATTTACAGTTAATTCCTTTTAGTTTCTGCTGAAAGGAGCATCCTGACATTTCTAATTCTTACATTTTCCTCATTCTTAGGTTGACAAACTAGAAAGGATGAATTACTCCATTGCTCAGTGACAAGCTATTTGGGCCTAACAACTATGTATATCAAGAACTGGGAAGCAGGCATGGCAACTAAAATTCTTAAAGATGATAATTTCTATATCCATTCACTGCATCAGGAAAACCTGTATTAAGCATATGATGCTCCCTACAACCTTTCCTCAAACAATTCAATCCTCATCCATTTACAGCACTGCTTTCTAAATCAAACTGTAAACATGCAATTCAGAACACTAACTTTGTAAGGCCAAGAACATTACATGTACATGATACTGAGAAAACACACTTTCTGCATCACATAGCTTCCCCAAGCCAGTGTGAAGATGAGGACACAAATGAAAGCGTAACTCATCGGCAGAGTCTGCAGTTTAGGTGCTGTCACTTTTGGTGAACATTAAAGGAGAAAGAAACCTGAAAAGAGTATTCTAAGTCAAATTAACAGCTATTTTGGTGAACACAGAAACTAAATGAAGGCATAGATTCCCATGTTGCAGGAAATTCAAGATGTGAATAAGGAAAATTTACACTCCAAGGTAGTAAAATATTTATTTTGTTCTCTGTTGCTTTGGACTGAGAACAGTTACAAAACAATCAGCCACTAGAGCTACAGCTAGAAACAGCCCTTTCTCCCAAATAATTGTCCAACAGCTTTGTTGGACCTTCAAAGAATAGTATACGAGGGCAAAATAGTGCAAGTCAAAGTGACAACTAAAGATTATTTATCCTTTTTAATGAGTTTTGTTTTTTTTTAATCATGAACGTTTTTTATTAGAGGTTAATATTTATTGTCTTTTCCTTCCTGTATTTATCATGTTTCAAAGATTAAAGTAGCATGCACAAAGCCAAATACCTTGTGGTCACCACCTATGTGACCTCACCAGGTGACCTCTGCTTTATTCAACAGAGTTAAGTCGGCAGCAATTACAAACTGGATGATAAAACATCTTTACTTGGTAAGCAAAAGTAGAGCTCAATGATTAAAGGAAGGCATTTTTTATGAAGCTTTATATTTTAAAAAATACATATACATAAAATTTTATTTAATTTTACTAAATATGAAGAGGTTTTGGCAAGAAAAGAAGACGAAGGTGGAAATTTAAACTCCAAAGAAAGGAAGTTGCTTTACAACAACTTCAATTGCCCAGAAAACATGCAGTTGTAAAAATCTCACTGTCTGTAGAAATGCGAATAAAGAGGGAACAGGTCAAATTCTTACCTTATGAAGAGTGACTTCCACAGATTTCATATGACTAATAATCAATTCTTTGTCTCTATTGCAAGAGAAAAAAAAACAACACAACAGACTAATTAATAGAACTGAAGCTCTACTGATGAAGAAATTCACTTTCTGCCTCTTTATGACCATCATGTCATTTAAAATAATTGTTGGTAAGTCAACTTACATTTGCATTGCCTTTTTAATCTCTTCAGCACAAACCCTAAAAAATAGGTCATAGTCTGCTACTTGGCACACTTGCATGTGAAAGATGCTTCTATTGTGGATAAGCAATTAAACTAGCTGTATTTACAGGCATATCAATGACCAACTATCATGCTCTTAGAGAACAGATCTGCAGTCTTCAATAAAAAGGGCATGCTAACCTAAGTCCAGGCTCTAGCAGAAAGAGATTACACTGAAGAAATACTATGGCTTTCATCAGTTATATAAGCCTAACAACTAAGCCCTCATCCTTTATCTAAACCTGAAGATACAACAGTCCTTTTTCAGAAGAAGTCCAGTGAAGTATCCTATCCTAATGAAAATAAAGTCTAGAGAATGCCCTATTCTGATGTCTTCTTGTAGATCAGGGTTTCTGTAAGAAGGACAGCTCTGCACTGTTACACTGCCACAAGAACCTTTGGTCTCACCTGATGTATTAACAAAAACCAAATTAAAGTTGCATACCATATTGCTAAGGACAACAGGACAGCATGACCAACAAAATACCACAGGAAATCAGATTCAATCTATGCCACAAAAGCTGGTACACCTTAATATTCCAGGGATGACTATTATCTTGCCAGCTGTATTTTCTTTGAGCTCTTACAATTCCTAAAACTGAAGTCTAATCCATGGCATTCTTCTGCTCAGAATGACCACTGCTTCCTCATTTATTGATTCATAATACCCTAACAGGAGATACAAGATGGTGGCCAGAAAAGTGACTGCTTTTGCAGTTGTAGTAAAGCTGTCAGGTAGATTTTCTCTTTTCAGGATCCTGCCTTTCTTTGGACTAGATTGACAGAAACATGCTGTCCATCTTCTCTGCTGGTCCTATCCAGTGTCCCTGCCTATGGCAAGATGTTAGAACTATGTGATCTTTTAGGTCCCTTCCAACCCAAACCATTCTATGAGTCTATGTAGCAATTGTTACTTGTCTGGATAAAGTCAGTTCTAAGAGTGTCAGTCCAACATCATTAATTTCCAAATTAGTTATTGACACAGAAGTTAGTATGCTCCTCACGTTCTTCAGTATTCATCATATGAAGGAAAATAGTTTCAGATGCAATTTTGGACCCAGGTTAATAGATAGTCCCCAGGTTCTTTTGTGAACAGAAAGTTGAATACTGAATATTCAACTGATGAATATGATGAAAGATGAATACTGAAAGTTGTTCTTAATAACACCTTAAAAGTCTGGTAGCACTTGTTTACAGAAGCTAGGAAAGAAGTTTAGAAAAACATCATTCTAATGCACTGCTCCATGCTAGGGCCCACCTTCCATTTGATCTTTATTTCACATATTCATCAACTCCTACAGGTGTAAGGGAAATTGGAATTGGATCACAGAACTATTCCTAAGGATTATTATCCAGAAACATAGTTCAGGCATGAAGAACAGCCTTCACATCCTCCTCTACACAACAGCTGGGCTGTAGTGTTGATACAGAGTTTATGCGCAGCAGAGGAAATTACCAAAAGGCTACTAAATTTCTATCAAGTTCATGACTACCGACACATGCATAGCTGCTCTCAGGATGAGCCAGCCATCTTCCTACCCCAGCAGTGTGCCCAGGTGGCCAAGAGAGCCAGTGGCATCCTGGCCTGCATCAGGAATGGTGTGGTCAGCAGGAGCAGGGAGGTCATTCTGCCCCTGTACTCTGCACTGGTTAGACCACACCTTGAGCACTGTGTTCAGTTCTGGGCCCCCCAGTTTAGGAAGGACGTTGAGATGCTTGAGCGTGTCCAGAGAAGGGCGACGAGGCTGGTGAGAGGCCTCGAGCACAGCCCTACGAGGAGAGGCTGAGGGAGCTGGGATTGTTTGGCCTGGAGAAGAGGAGGCTCAGGGGTGACCTTATTGCTGTCTGCAACTACCTGAAGGTAGGTTGTGGCCAGGGGGAGGTTGCTCTCTTCTCTCAGGTGGCCAGCACCAGAACGAGAGGACACAGCCTCAGGCTACGCCAGGGGAAATTTAGGCTGGAGGTGAGGATAAAGTTCTTCACTGAGAGAGTCATTGGACACTGGAATGGGCTGCCTGGGGAGGTGGTGGAGTCGCCATCCCTGGAGCTGTTCAAGGCAGGATTGGACGTGGCACTTGGTGCCATGGTCTAGCCTTGAGCTCTGTGGTAAAGGGTTGGACTTGATGATCTTTGAGGTCTCTTCCAACCTTGGTGATACTGTGATACTGTGTGATACTGTGAAATAACCTGCAAGACACCCATGCACTGCTTAGAATTTCTCAGGTTATGGAAGCAGTATTGAAGACTTTCTGGACAACAGCAAAGTCTATTTCATCTAATTTGCTTATGTGCCCCAAAGGGAACATCTGTTACCAAAAGCTGGTAGAACAATAAATTGTATTTTTTTTCTTTGTCAATATTCAACTGTTACACAGAGAAACAGAAGGAATTTAAAAGCCACTTCACATTAAAATAATCTTTTCTAAATAGAAGAAGGGCCACAGGAATGATCGCTACTAGAATGCCCAAAAAGGCTGGGGGAGAGTGAGAAGAGGCAAGCTTCCCAGAGCAAATCCTTCTTCAGGTCACATCTGCTTTAATATACTCATGGCTCAGACTGTGAAGTGCGAGGCACCAGGATCAGCACCGGCGAGTTCCGTGCCCGTGTCGTGGTATTTAGAGGGAACAGAGGGTTCCTGGAAAGAGAGCCGGAGAGGGAGAGGGAGAGGAGACACGACACCACTGGACGCAGCCTCTTTTGCGTGTGTGATTGAGAGGGTGATGTGACTGGGGGCATCGCCAGGGAAACCGCGGGAGATCTAAAGTGAAGCGAAGCCGTGAGAGGGGCTCAGACCGCGAACTGTGCGGCGGCAGCCTCCTAGCCCGCCGGAACGCTGCGGGCAAGGCGCACCCGGGAAGGGGCATGGCCAAACAGCTGGGACTGCGCGGACACCGCTGCGAGCAGCTTCCTCCTTTCTTCGCACCGGAGGGTCCCCGCTCCTTCCCGGAGCCGGCAACCTGGCGGGAGGGGCAGGGGAAGCGTGGGCGGAGCTACAGCCACGGCGGACGATTTAAACACCTCTAGGTCAAACCCAGGCGATTTGTGCCTGCAATCTCAGCCTCTGGGGCTTCTCGGTCACCGCGGCAGCCAGAGGACCAGCGCAGCACAGCTTAGTGGCTTCTAGGGAGCAGAAACCGGGCGGAACATGGAGAGCGAGCATCCCCTCCTCCTTTCCTGAGCCAGCATCTCTAGTGAGAGGTAGGCAAAGCATGGGTGGAGCCACAGCTGGTGATTCAAATGCCCAAGACCCAACAAATTCAGTAGAGGGAGGTGCTGAGTCACCTGGGTTTGTTGAGAAAGTCTTCTCCAGCTAGGTCACACGGGCAGGAAGAGCAATGGTTGCAGCTCAGCCTAAAGCTGTTTCCAAAAGAGCTGTGTCGACCCAGAGAGAGGTCGGACATAAACACGCAGGTGTCCAGGCTCCTGGCTGTGGGGAGTGCTGGAGTCTCTCGCTTCTCAAGGCAGACTGGAGGGACTACCCCTGTGTCTGCTGCGAGCAGGTGAACGACCTGTGCAGACAGTGGCTGAGCTGAGAGAGGAAGTTCAAAGGATGCTGACTATTAGAGAGTGCAAGAGTGAGCTAGACTGGTGGAATCAGACCCCACCATCCCTCGAACAGTCCCAACAGCCAGACAGAAGTCACGACACTGAGGGTTCCCTACCCTCTTGCCAGCTTCCCAACCAGGATGACTCAGAAACTGGAAACCGGTGAAAACAAATTCCTCCCAAGTGTGGCAGGCATGCTGCCACCCCCATAAGCCACTGAACACCCACATGTGCTCCTGAAGAACAGATCTGCTGTTCTTGATGAATCCGTTTTTTACCAAAAGCAATGTTTGGCATGGGAAAGCAACAAACAGCAGCTATGAGAGCTTGCCTAGAGCTCAGAGAGGCTAGGAGGGAATAAGTCTACTATCAAAACATCAGCAGTTAAGAAGAAAAGAGAGGGGCTTGTTGTTGGGGACTCACTTCTGATGAGGGTCCTGTATGCAGAACAAATACTCTCCTTGGGGAAGTATGTTGCCTTCTTGGAGCCAGGGTTAAGGATGTAGCGAGAAAACTTCCTACCCTGATCCATTCAACTGACTACTACCCATTGATAGTTTTCCAAGTAGACAGTGATGAAATCTCAGCAAGAAGTTTGAGAGCAATGAAGACTTCAGGTCCCTGGAATGAGTGGTAAAGGGGTTAGGAGCACAAGCAGCATTTGCTTCTGTCCCACTATTAGTTATGCGTGATGAGGGCATGAACATGAAAAGTCAGGGTGCCTGGCTATGGGACTGATGCCAGCAGCAGGATTTTGGGTTCTTTGATCACAGGCTACTCTGTAAGACCCCAGGCCTGCTGACTATAGATAGAAAATGTTTGCCTCTAAGACAATCCTGGGACAAGAAGTAGCAGGTCTTTAAACTAATTTTGAAGGAGGAAGAGGATAAAAACACACTTATGAAGACAAACCTGGGACATTTGTGAAACAGCGTACCAGCTGTACTGCTATCCCAGAGGCTGCAGGGCATGGCGGATTATGTGACAGCCATAACAGTCACAGATGCTCCTCTGCTAAGTGTCTGAAGTGTCTGTATACCAATGCAAGAAGCATGGGAAACAAGCAAGATGAAATAGATATCTGGGTGCAGTCATGGGGCTATGATCTCATTGCAATTACAAAGACATAGTGGGACAGCTCCCACAACTAGAATGTGGTAATGGACGACTATGAACTTTCCAGGGAGGACAGACTGACAAGGTGAGGTGGTGCAGTTGCTCTCTACGTAAGCAACTAGAATGCATTAAGCTTAATCCAGAGAGAGATGATGAAAGCATTGAAAGCTTACAGGTAAGAGTCAAGAGACATACAAACATGAATGATATGGTTGTGGGTTGTCTACTACAGGATGCCAAATCAGGAAGAAGCTGTTGATGAGGCATTTTGCAGGCAGCTGGAAGCAGCTTCAAGATCAAATGCCCTGATGCTTATGGGTGACTTAATAACTCTGATATCCGTTGGGAAGATCATGCAGCCAAGCATAAACAGTCCAAAAGGTTCCTGCAGTACACTGATGACAACTTTTGTCCTGCAGGTAGTTGAAAACCTCACAAGGGGGCCCAAGAGAGATGGTTAATATTCAAACATTACCTCCACCAGTCTTAAGAAAAATGTATTCCCGTGGAAAAAAAAGATCAAGGAAAGGAAGCAGGAGATCTGCATGGATAAGCTGGGAATTCTTGGAAGAACTCAAAAAAGAGATTTACAATGTGTGGAGAAAAGGTGTGGCCAGTTGGGAGGATTACAGAAACATTGCCAGACAATGTAGAGATGTGACAGGAGAGGCCAAGGCCCTCTTGGAACTGAGTCTTGCCAGGGAGGTGAAAGAAAACAAGAAGAGCTTTTTCAAATACATCGGTGAGAAAAGGAGGAGCAGGGAAAAGGTGGGACTGTTACTGAATGACATGGGAGATATGGTAACAGAGGACACAGAGATGGCAGAGTTACTGAATGCCTTCTTTGCCTCAGCCTTTACTGCTAAGAATTGGTCCCTCAGGAACTGAACAGAGGACACTCCACTAGTCAGTCAGGACTGAGTTAGAGACCACTTGTAGCATATGAAAACACACAAATCCATGGGCAAATTCACTGATGATACAAAACTTGGGGGTGGTGGCTGACACCCCCTTAGGCTGTGTTGCCATCCAGTGAGATCTGTGGAGGCTGGAGAGCTGGGTGAATGCGAAACTCATGAAGTTCAGTAAGGACAAGTGCAGGGTACTCCATCTGGAGAGGAATAACAACAGGTACCAGTGCAGGTGAGGGGTTGCCCTGTTGGAGAGCAGCTCCAAAGAGAAAGACTTTGGAGGCCTGGTGGACAGAAAGTTCTCCATGGGACAGTAATGTACCCTTGTGGACAAGAGAACCAAAGGCATCCTAGGGTGCATCAAGAAAAGTGTGTCCAGCAGGTCTAGGGAGGTGCTTCTCCCCCTCTACTCTGTCCTTGTGAGACCACACCTGGAGTACTGTGTCCAGGTTTGGGCTCCCCAGTTCAAGAGAGACAGGGACCTGCTGGAGACAGCCCAAAAGAAAGCCGCAAGAATGATTAGGGGTCTTGAGCATTTCCCCTATGGAGAGAGACTGAGAGACCTGGGGCTGTTTAGTCCTGAAAAGAGAAGACTGAAAGGGGATCTCATCAATGTCTGTAAATATCTGAGAGGTGGCTGTCAAGTGGATGGAGCCAATCTCTTTTCAGTGGTGCACAGTAGTAATAGAAGGAACAATGGATACAAACTTGAACATAGAAGGTTTGACTTCAACATGAGGAGAAACTTCTTCGCAGTGAGGGTGATGGAGCACTGGAACAGGCTGCCCAAGGGGGTTGTGGAGTCTCCTTCTCTGGAGACTTTCAAAACCTGCCTGGATGCACTCCTGCGTAGACTACCCTAGGTGATCCTGCTGTGGCAGGAGGGTTGGACTCAGTGATCTCTGGAGGTCCCTTACAACCTCTAACATTGTGTGATTCGATGATAATAAATACCATTTGTCATTCTAATTAGCTTGTTAAACATGCCATAGATATCTATACTAATTACATTATTTCACTTATGCATAAAAACCCTTAAAGCTTTTAAGCTATGGTTCCTCAGAGGTCAAACGTTTCCCAGGTATAATGAGAAATTTTAATTTTAAATTAAACTTTTTTTTTTACATCTTAGCCATGGACTAACAATATTCAAAGTACATATGTAAGAGTAATACGTAACAGAGCCTGCAAAGATTTCTCTTTTTATCAGACTATATGACTGTAAGAAGTTAGTAATAATCTCATCCAAGTCAATGGAACACCTTCTGACTACCAATCTTTTCAAGATTGGTCCCTGAACATTTTCTTCCATTCTCAAGGTTATGGCATAAAAAGTTGTGGGTTTTATGTCTAAATCCAAAAGTCTCAAAAACCAGCTGGAAGATCTGTTCTGTTCCACAGATAAGATTAGGTTTGAAATGGGTTTCAGCTGTTTTGGCAGCTAAGACCTGTCACCTGGCTGACATTCTGGTATTTGTTATCAGTAAATTGTATCTCTTCATAAAAACGGTAAGGTAGAAATAGAGAAAACAAGCAATGATTTCTTAAATAAACAGTGTTAGATGTCTGCCAAAGAAGTGTTGTCAAATCAGTAAAATAATTGGAAAAAAAAAAAGACCATGCTGTATCAAGGCCCAGAATTTGAAGTACTGTTAAGGGCTAACTACAGAAAACATACTATGGAGTACCATGAACTGACATCTTTTTTTTAGAACACTGAATTTCAAAGAGTGACAGATGTACTTTTGTTTTCTGGCATTACATTAGCCAGAGCTAAATCCCTGTGCATGAAAGTAAGAATTGATCTTTCGTCTGTTTTAAGTGATCTCCCCAAGGTCTCAGTGCTCACTTTGCTGCCATGCAGAGGGCATCCTCTGCATCACGGATGCTCTCTTTCAGTCGACGCTTGTCCTGCTCCAGCTGGGTAAGAAGTCTATTGAGCTGACGCAGAGATTGATCTTTTCTTCTCAACTCTATCTTTGCCTCGGACAGTCTCTGCAAGCACACAGAAAGCAGAGTTATCTGTCAGCACAAATAATTAACTTCAATTTAAGCCATAAGCTACCAAATAAATTTTAAAAAGTGGAAAAGAGACTGACTGTGAAATGTAGTTGGACCATTACATAATAAGGTTTTTATAAATTCTCTAGGAGAAACATTACTAATTCAGAACCTTCTGTGTTTTATAAAGTAAAATTATCTGTGGTTAAAACAGGTACAGGTTCATACACTGTGCTCAGATTCCAAAGCTAAAACACGCTGGAAATAATCAAGAATATAGCATTAAAGAGAACAGAATATTTTCAAAACTCAATTTTAAATGGACATCAAGGAATTTAATTCACAGGTAAAGGGAATAAACAAAGTAGAAATGTACTTAAATGCTATATTTGAATGTATTTAAATATTCTGCACTATTCAGAATTTTCAGGATTAATAATTGAGAAACTAATAATCTCTGTTATTGCATTAAACACAGTTTTGTTGCAATTCTTGCTAAGTGTAAGTCGCTATTTTTGGTGGTTTCATCAGTTTTCCGATATGCAAAATAGCATGTGTGATTTTGTAATGTCACTCTCTCTGTCTTAGAATTAAGACAACATGCTTTAAATCAATTCAGATTAATCCAATAGATGACAGCACACACAACTAATTAATACAGAACCTGGCCACTTGCTACTCCCTTCTGCTGGGATAAATCAATACTTTTATAGACTGGAGTATTAATAATGTGATTGTATAGTTTGATAAATGTTACACTTTACTCACAGCTGGCAACTTTGTTTTTAGAACTAAATTACAATAGATGGCTACAAACATTCTTTTACAAAATGCAAATTCCCTGGCAGATTCTAAACCAATATTAACGGATAGCAAAGGCTAAACAGTTGCAAGACTGAGCTTTTGTATCTTGCTTTCAAAATGCATAGATATATTTAAACTTAAATACTAAGAATGCCCTGCAAAATTCATACTCAAGAGTACTCAACCTGGGATATGGAACATGGAGAATATGCATTATGTTGTGCTTATCTATTAAGAATCACAGTATCACAGTATTATTAGGATTGGAAGAGACCTCACAGATCATCAAGTCCAACCCTTTACCACAGAGCTCAAGGCTAGACCATGGCACCAAGTGCCACGTCCAATCTTGCCTTGAACAGCCCCAGGGATGATGACTCCACTACCCCCCCGGGCAGCCCATTCGAGTGTCCAATGACTCTCTCAGTGAAGAACTTTCTCCTCACCTCCAGCCTAAATCTCCCCTGGCGCAGCCTGAGGCTGTGTCCTCTCGTTCTGGCGCTGGCCACTTGAGAGAAGAGAGCAACCTCCTCCTGGCCACAACCACCCCTCAGGTAGCTGTAGACAGCAATAAGGTCACCCCTGAGCCTCCTCTTCTCCAGGCTAAACAATCCCAGCTCCCTCAGCCTCTCCTCGTAGGGCTTGTGCTCAAGGCCTCTCACCAGCCTCGTCGCCCTTCTCTGGACACGCTCAAGCATCTCAATGTCCCTCCTAAACTGGGGGGCCCAGAACTGGACACAGTGCTCAAGGTGTGGTCTAACCAGTGCAGAGTACAGGGGCAGAATGACCTCCCTGCTCCTGGTGACCACACCATTCCTGATGCAGGCCAGGATGCCACTGGCTCTCTTGGCCACCTGGGCACACTGCTGGCTCATGTTCAGGTGGGTATCAATCAGCACCCCCAGATCCCTCTCTGTTTGGCTGCTCTCCAGCCACTCTGACCCCAGTACATAAATGGTACATAAAAATGGCTGATAAAATTTTGGAGGGCACTGTGACACAAGTCAACTGAAAAGGCTTCAAGCACAGCCAAGCATCAGCGAGGGTGGGGAGTCAGAGACTCACAGAATGGTAGGGGTTGGGAGGGACCTCTAGAGATCATTGAGTCCAATTCCACTGCCAAAGCAAGATCACCTAGGGCAGGGTGCCCAGGAATGCATCCAAGTGTGTTTTGAAACTCTCCAGAAAAGGAGACTCCACAACATCTCTGGGCAGCCTGTTCCAGGGCTCCATCACCCTTGCAGAAAAGAAGTGTTGCCTCATGTTGAGGTCAAACCTCCTGTGTTCTAGCTCGTATCTGCCACTTCTTGCCCTATCACTGGGCACCATCAAAAAGAGACCATCACCTTCATCTTGACACCCACCCCTCAGATATTTATAGATATTAATAACATTTTCTTTCCTCAAGACTAAATAGCCCCAGGCCCCTCAGCCTTGCTTCACAGGAGAGATGGTCAAATCCCACAGTCATCCTCATGGGTCTCTGCTGGACTGTCTACAGCAGATCACTGTCTCTCTTGCACTGGGGAGCCCAAAAATGGACACAATACTCCAGGTGTGGTCTCACAAGGACAGAGTAGAGGGGGAGAAGCACCTCCCTAGACCTGCTGGATGCACTTTTCTTGATGCACCCTTCACGCAGGATACCATTGGCCCTCTGGGCCACAAAGGCACACTGCTGTCCCATGGAGAACTTGCTGTCCACCAGGCCTCCAAAGTCTTTCTCTTTGGAGCTGCTCTCCAACAGGGCAGGCCCTAACCTGTACTGGTGCCCGTTGTTATTCCTCCACAGATGGAGGACCCTGCACTTGTCCTTATTGAACTTCATGAACTTCACCCAGCTCTCCAGCCTCCTCAGATCTCACTGGATGGCAACACAGCCCCTTGAGTGTGTAAGCCACCCCACTTCCCCACCCCCAGTTTCTTATCATCAGGAAACTTGCTTAAGGTACACTTAATCCACTCATCTAGGTCACTGATGAAGATAGTGAACAAAACTGGACCCAGTACTGGCTCCTGGAGAACACCACTGGTCAAACAGGCTTCCAACTGGACTGCACTCTACTGCCAACAACTCTCTGAACTCTGTTGCCAGGCCAGTCACCAATCCACCTCAAAGTCCAATTATCACTTTTCTTCAGTTTATGTATGAGGATGTTATGGGAGACAGTTTCAAAAGCCTTGCTGAAGTCAAGGTAGATGACAGCCACTGCTCTACTTTCATCTATCCCTTAGTTCATGCATTCACAGAAGGCCACTGAATTAGTCAAGGAAGATTTCCCCTTGGTAAATCTGTGCTGGTTACTCTTGATTAACTCCCTTTTCTTTCACATGTTTAGAGATGGCCTCCAAAATGCGCTGTTCCATCACCTTTCCAGGGATGGAGGTGAGGCTGACTGGTCTGTAGTTGCCTGGGTCTTTCTTCTTGCCCTTTTTAAAGACTAGAGTGGCATTGGAGCTCTTCCTGTCCTCAGGCACCTCCAGTGCTTTCTATGATCTTTCAAAAACTGTGGAGAGTGGCAGTGACAACAGCAGCCAGCTCCCTCAGCACTGGCAGATGCATCCCATTAGAGCCCATGGATTTGTGCAGGTTTATTCCATTCAAGTAATTTATAACCCAATCCTAACTGACCAGTGGAGAGTCTTCCTCCCTCCAGACTTTCTGCCTTACTTCTCATGTCTGAGATTCCTGAGGGCTGGTCTTAGCAGTAAAGACTCAGGGAAAAAAGCATTCAGTAATTACTTCATCTCTGCATTGTCTGCTACCATGTCTCCCACCTCATGTGTCAGTGGACTCACTTCACTATTCTTCTACAAAAATAACGAAGTACAGCATAAAACAAAATAAACTGAAATCTGTGGATTAGCATAATGCTTTCTTCAAACATCTCCCAAAACGAAAGAGAAACCAGTTACTTCAACAGGGTATCTGGAGGGTATATCATCACTACCTGAGCTCTGCTCAGCAATTTACCAAATCCAGGATGAGATTAATCACTGCTGTAAAACAAAAAAAAAAAAAAAAAAAAAAAAAAAAAAAAAAAAAAAAACCAAAAACCAATCAGGAGTTTAAGCAACTCTAAACCCCATAAATGTTAATATTAGTCTTCCTCAAATTACTGCAGCTTGAATAACTCTGTTCTGCAAGACCCCATTCTTGTGTTGCATTACTGTTAGCCACAAAGATAAACAAAGACAGAAGTGTTGCTTTCAGGAATTCTGCCCTAATGCTATCAGCACCTACCAAAACTCTGCTTGAAAAGCTGGATTTGTGACTTGACAAGATTTTCACAGAAGATACTATTCAAGAAAGAATATGTATATTAGCAAGGATAGAAGGAAGCATCTTTAATTTAGGAACAAAGAACATTATATTCCTCCATTTATTATGTTTACTGTTTTTTGATTTAGGCTAAGCCAGCACTGAGGAAAACTGAATTGTGTTTCCACAACTACTCATATTCCCAGTTTTGACAAACAAAATTTATTGAACAGAGAACACTGTCTGGTGTCAATGCTTTGCCCATTCCACTTTCCCATCTGATTGAGAAATCTGTTTTTAAAACACAGTCACAGGACTGAGGAGCTCCAGCCAATGCAGAGTAGATAATTCTACCAATATTTTGATGCAAGCAACTTTCGAGGTACAGGCTGCTGGCACATAGTCTGGCTCCAAGATTCTATTGGTCTACATGAATGAAGAAAGACAGGATAATTGAAACATTAGGCTTATTATTTTCTTTTTATTAGATAGAAATCTTTCTACAGGGACTGAGGAGTTGCCTAATCCTGCATGAAGTTTTCATCACTTGGCCACTGTGCTAGTGTGAAGCTAGCTAGAATATTTTGGTGAGAAGAACTAGATTACAGGCTGTGAAAGGGAAACAATGGTGATGTCTACTTCACTCATAGACTTGCTGAGATGTATAAAAACCAAAATGTAAATATAGATAAGGGAGTTGGGAGTCGCTCTCTGTCTGGGCTGTGGGCTGCATTTTTCTCTCTAACCTAACCTGATTAATCCACCTGCTTCCTAACCCCCCTGGCTGACCCTCCATTCTTCCTTGGACACAAGGCAACACCTGGGGTAAGGTAGAGGGGTGGGAGAAGGTGGGAGGGTGGTTGGGAGTCCCTCCTGGGGACTCAGGTTTCTGGGAGAGCTGTTGTGTTTCTGTATTACCTTTTACCTTATATATTTCTGTATATAGCTGTATATGTAGTGTAAATATCTGCTTGTATATTGTGCTAAGCTGTAAATATAAGCTTCATTCAATTTCCAGAGCTGGCTGAGTCTAGTCTGGGTGATTTACCAAGTGGGGAGGGGGAGGGGTAACACCCAAACCATCACAACCACAAATGGTAAAGAGAACCAATAGATGTCAAAATCTTCAGGGGGCTGGTAACTCATCTTGCTTACCAGTTGCAAGAATAGGCCTGTTAATGAGGCAATAATAGGGATAGAAGTATGAAGCCTAACTCTTTGAGAGTCACTGCCAGCCATTCACAGTAGCTGGTGATGAAGCAATATAGAAACAACTAAATCAAACATTTCACTTAACATCTGCTTTTCACCATTGTTTACAGAAATCTCTGAAAGTTCAGACTTCAACTATCAAAAATACTGCAATATTTAAGCAAAATATGAACCGACTTTAGCTCTCTAAAAGCAATTACAACTTTTGCTTAAGTTCCTTGCTACTGTGGGTTAAAATCAAGCCTCGGAAATTGCCCAAATATAGTGTGGAGTATTCTAAAGTAATGGCTGCTAAGCCTCTCTTTTTCTCCCTTCTTCTGGTTGATCTAATTAAAACCCTTGATAAACTTTATGGACTCTAATATTTCCAGCTGAGTGACTGAAACCAAGAGGGTGTGCCTGAAGGCAGCAAGGCAACAATGATAAGCAGCAGGTTAGCCACTAATTTCTCAGCCAGGGTAGATTGTGAAAGTGTGATGTTCTGATATCCAAGAAAGTGTTCAGGAGAGAATAGGATAAATCAAGTTTAATAACTCTGCTCCTAATTGTTCCCTCAATGCTCCACTCTAATTACTTGGAGAACTCTCCTGACTGTCACCTGATATTAAGTTGTTGGAGGCTGAGTGTGGAGCAGTGAGATAATCAATAAACATTTAGTGGGGAGAAGAATGAAGATCCTGTTAAGCAGTGGGAACCTGCAGCACCCAAAGCCCTTCTGCTCATGAGAAAACCTATGGGAGAGCCATAGTGATTGCAAAGCAATAATCCAAAGCACTGTTTTTAGGCCTTGAGGCCTTTAGGCAACAGTACATTTGAGAAAAAAAGGTTAACACGGTCACCCTAATTACAGCCCATTTTCACATTCTTCATATATAAGCGAAGACAAGCCAATTAGGTAGAAAGGAAGATAAGGGAAGTTTTATTTGTATACTAATTAAACCCCTGATGAAATTAAAGGAAAAACATACAGCTCTGTAATTGTGTCTGAGAAAGGTCACTTCAGGTTCAGTTATCAGAAAAGCACAGCCTTGAGATATTTCATTTAATCCATAATATAGCCCTTATTTTGCCCCCCAGGTCTTAGTATTTACAAAAATAAGAAAATTTCAAAACCTGATAATGCATTTATCTTGAAATGCTTTCTGTGAACAATTACAATTGTTAGGAAGTTAAGGCTAAATATGATAAGAATGAAGGTTTTAAAAACCTACTATGTCTGCACATAGTTCTGTGAAGATGCTGAGCTTTCACTTTTAAGCACAAGTGATTCTGAACCAACTTGTAAGCCAAACTCCTGTTTGTTGACATCCCATAAAATGCCATGTATCTGTTCTGTTCAGATGTGTAGGCATTCGGGTGCTAACTCAGGTATCACTGCACTCCTTCCTGTACAGTCCACCGAAAGCTCAGAGAGCAGTTGAGTTTTCATAGGAACCCTTAGAAGGAGTTCCCTTTAGAGATGTGTCTTTTTATTCTCCCACAAAATGAGTTAAACCCCATTTGCTGGAGAGACCAAGTCACTGATAGCACTAGAAGAAAAGCCTCATTGAATGTCTGTTGGCCAGTACCTTACACAAATTGTTTAACAAGCGCAGGCTTCGCAGTGAGGACTCTCTTTCTTCAAAATCAGTTACAAAAATAAAACGAAGTTGAACATTGTCATTCCTCGCACACAAAAAAAAGCAGTCTGTTCAAATGATAAATCCAGGCAATCATTCTAGATGAACAATGACAGTCATACAGTTTAAATTCATGAAAAGCATATGCGACACATTTGTACTGAGAGCACGTTTTCCAAGATCAACTAAAGTTAGATAAAACTGCTTACTAAATTAGATTTAAATTACACAGACACAACACAGCACTACAAGATATGCAAATATTCTGCAGTATGTGTATTATGAACTAATTTGTGAAATTAAAGATCTTGTCTTCAGGATGGTGTTCTGTAGATGTTCCATTTAGATGCAAAATATTTTTTAAAACGACCTGTACTTTTTAAAAGATCTGTACCCAGCATACGTGGTGAAAGCTGCCCACATAACTAATAAAAGTCCACAACGAAAATACGAATACGAAGTTTAGCCAGCATGCATTCCTCCAGCAGCTGAAACACACTTCCTACTACCCCTGTTATCCCAAGTGTAATGGTCAGCAGCCAGACAGAGAGGGATCTGGGGGTGCTGATTGATACCCGCCTGAACATGAGCCAGCAGTGTGCCCAGGTGGCCAAGAGAGCCAGTGGCATCCTGGCCTGCATCAGGAATGGTGTGGTCACCAGGAGCAGGGAGGTCATTCTGCCCCTGTACTCTGCACTGGTTAGACCACACCTTGAGTACTGTGTTCAGTTCTAGGCCCCCCAGTTTAGGAAGGACATTGAGATGCTTGAGCGTGTCCAGAGAAGGGCGACGAGGCTGGGGAGAGGCCTTGAGCACAAGCCCTACGAGGAGAGGCTGAGGGAGCTGGGATTGTTTAGCCTGGAGAAGAGGAGGCTCAGGGGTGACCTCATTGCTGTCTACAACTACCTGAAGGGTGGTTGTGGCCAGGAGGAGGTTGCTCTCTTCTCTCAGGTGGCCAGCGCCAGAACGAGAGGACACAGCCTCAGGCTGCGCCAGGGGAAATTTAGGCTGGAGGTGAGGAGAAAGTTCTTCACTGAGAGAGTCATTGGACACTGGAATGGGCTGCCCGGGGAGGTGGTGGAGTCGCCATCCCTGGAGCTGTTCAAGGCAGGATTGGACATGGCACTTGGTGCCATGGTCTAGCCTTGAGCTCTGTGGTAAAGGGTTGGACTTGATGATTTGTGAGGTCTCTTCCAACCCTGATGATACTGTGATACTGTGATACTGTCACCGAGTGCCTCTCAAAAGACAACCTACAGATATCCTAGAGAAGTCTTCCATCTTGGTGTTGTGGAGGCAGGGAATTAATGTGGCCCAGTCATGAATTTTATACAAAAATAGAGTTGTTTTATTTTCCCAAAAGCCTGCCCCCAAACTATATACAGAAATTAATTTAGTTTTAATTACCAGATTCAGTTCCTTGAGAATATCTACAGGATGCCATAGATAATCTGACTATTTCAGAAGTCAGAAGGTGGAAAAGGCTTTAGCTATTAATGAATAGCGTTTCCCACTTAATAATAAAGCCAAGCCAAAATAACTCACGGTCAGGCTGACTTGGTCCTACAGCCTTTCCCTCTCGCTCTCTTTCAGAAGCTGCAGGATGGTCGTTAAGAGGTACTCAGGTTTGCACAAAGGACCTTAATGGGTGTAGCAGTCCTTTGGAGCTCTTTCTGTATCCAGGCCAGGCGAGAAGGGGGGGAAGAAGTCTCAGGCAGGTACAAACGCTCAGGCAGGAACGAACTCCAAGGCAGGAACCCCAAAGGCGGGAAGTCCCCCAATATTTATACCCTCTCTAGACAAAGAGCAGAGTTACCACTTCCTAGGCGCAAAGGGCACAGCCAATCCCAGCCCGATTCCAGCGCGGGCACTGCACGGGCACTCCTCAAGCTGGAAGGACCCTTTGCTCTCCCCCTTCACGCCTGCTGGGCAAGCCGGGGAGGACAACCAGGCGGCTTTTCCTCTCCCATTCAAGCCACAGAGGGAGAGGAATTTAGGGGTATACAGGACTCTAGGACACTTGGAAAGGTCCAAATTCAAAAAGCAAAAGAAGTTACATTAATATTTCATGTCAACTGAATTTTCAGTGTGCATGACTGCAAATCAAATCAAATGACATTAGTTCAAACTATAGAGTTGAATTCCACAGCAAATTTTCTGAAATCTTATCAATAATTAAAAATAAAAATTCTACCAGAACAGAGCATTAAAAATATCAGGAAACAGAAGTTCAGTGGGAAAAATAATCATAATTGATACTTCTCACAGATACATTAAAAATAAAATTCCAAGTAATACATTTAGACCTCTGTCAACAACTAAGATCAATTTACACTTCTCAATAGGAAACCAAACTGCAGTATCAACATAACTGTATCTGGATTCACTGTTTCATTGTGGTGAAACAGCATCTTAGAACAGTTGGAAATAAACTCCATGTGGCTGTCCTCCTCCTGCAAAGCATAGCTAACCTGAGGTTGATCACCTATGACATTCTTTCAACAAGAGATGCTTTCACATGCCTGTTAAAGTTCTCTAGGAAAAAAAACAGGAGTTCTCAAAAAGACGTTTGAATGATCTGCATCTGTTTTTCAGAAACAGCAGTGAATTTTTTAACCTTTGCTACTGGATCCTCACCCTACAAGCATCAAGTATTTCATATGCTACCATTCTGAGAAAGGACAGACTTGATGACTCTTCTCTGAACTATGTGGTGTAGCATGGAAGCAGCTAGACATAGATTCACTGTGATCTGTAACCTAACAAGGCGCAATATACTTCATCATGTTGTTGAAAGTGCACTGTGTAATGAGGTCACAGAGCAGGAGTGGGTCTCCTAAGGAAAACAGTAACACTATCTAGCACAATTATTTTAGTAGCTACCAACAAAATATTGGGGAAGGAAGGCATAGGTGCAGATATATTTTCACATTTCTGACACAATGTCAAATATTATCATTTGTGATTGTTTTATGTAAGAACCTCTCATAATATCAGACCACAAGTTATGCCAGTAGCAGAGAGCTGTAGCCAAATCAGTACTAAAAAAAAGCCAGGGAAGACAGTTCTAAGTTAAATGCTGATGCAGGTAGCTTAAAATGCAGCTGCAATACAGTTAACCTACAAGACCTAAAATCTAAGTATTAAAAACCACTTCAAAAATAATTTATTCAAGAGTCACTCAATTGACTGAATAGGGAAAATGAATTGTTTTTCATCTTGCAAGAGATTTTTATTACAAAAGTGATTTGAAATTGTAGGCCCTCACATTGTGAAAGCAAATGGTATTACATATGTCTAGACAAGAGTTCATTTATTGACTGAAGCAAAGCTCTCAGATATCCAAGCACATTTAGGTATCACAAACATTTTATCTTCAGTGGACTTATTAGCTATGTTTAACATCTCTGTGCTACAACACAGACTTATTTCTAAAAGCCAAACCTATTCAGATCAACAAGAAACAAATGCATTTTTAAATTGCATTAGCTCAAAATGCTTCAAAAAGAATGCCTGAAAGTGCCTTATGAAGTCACTGAGTTGTATATGCCCTAAAGTTCTTGTAGAATACAATATCTTAATAAACACAGTAGTTATTCCTGTATAATTCCACATAACAGGATATCTTCCAGAAGAGACCTGTTCTATGCCTACATATCACTCAGCTTCAAAGCAAGTAAAACTAAACAAAACTATGGAAGACATAAACTGCCCGTACATAGGTCAGCTCCTCGTTGACTGTAAGCATCAGCAAACAAAAGCATGGGTCTTGAAATGTGTTAGCTATGCACACTGCTGCATGTGAACAGAAACAGAAGTTCTTTGAAAATACTGAGGCATACCCTCTTGAACATCCAGATGCACTAGGCCCTCCAAACATACACTAATCCAATCAGATATAATAATTAATCCCTACTTTTAAACAATGTTTTGGAAAGTGTTGAAGTACATAATAACACACATTTGCACATGATAATGAGAATTTTTTCTCATCTTTTGAGCTAAGTGAATTATGTTAGTATTACTGAGAAGGATTATATCACCCTAATGGAACAAAGATAATTTGAGAAAAACTCAGGATTTACCACTGTGAGATTTAAGTGTATTAGAAAACAAACCTTGATGTTGAGTGAGAATGTATTCTTGGCATCACACATGGGGTGGTATAAATACATGATTACCATGACATGCTACCTCAGGACTGCTGTTTCTTTCTTCTCCCTAGAAAAGTAATTTCCTCTTCCACTGCAATACCTAGCCCTATGCAACTGCAGACTAGACAAGATCCAGCCTGCAGGAGCAGAAGCTTTTAAAGGCATGATAGGGCCAAAACAAGTGCCACAGAAGACAAACAATCTGATTGTTTTCACTGTTGTACAAGATCTCCAAGATATCAAAAAGATTATTTATACCTGGTACTGCAAAACAGGACTTTTCCTAAGTTTCTCATGTACCTGTATGTAAGGCATGCACCTAACATCACAGGAAACTCTCAATTCCTGTTCTGTAACACTGCTGGCTGCTATAGATAAGGATCTGCAGGACTGTTGCTTAATTTTGTAACATATTAACTAATTGTGCACATTAGCACACAGTGTACAAGTTCTAAGACATCACCTTTGCTGTGTGTTGTAACATCTCATGTACATACTCAGAAATATTTACTTGGCTATCTGTGATGATACAACATATTACACCAGTCCCTTACACTTGATTGTAGCTGAACTGCGCTCAAACCACCAGTTTGTGATCATGCTCTATGGGTCTTGATGATCTTGAATGACTAGTGACAGTTCCAAGCCCAGGAACAGACTATTATAAGTTCTTTAAAAATATTTTTTGTATTGGATCTGCATCACTCAATTTGGTTGAAATACTTCTCAATTTTAACAGTTGGAGAAACAACAGCAATAGTTATTACCTTCAAATTAAACCCCCACAATTTTATTCTCATTGTTTATCTAAAATGGCATATATCTGAATACATCTGAAGCCAGTGGCAATCAGGATACAGACTAAAAGGTCATCAGGCACAGGTTACCTCACACCACATTCTGCTTGAGACCTAAATTTAAGAAACAAATGTAATGGTATACTATACTGGCTGTATGTCTTCAGACAGGTACACAACAGGAATCCTAAAGTCTTCAGTATACTTCCAAAAAAATTTCAAACAGAGAAGGTTCAGGTCTGAGGAAGAAAAACTCCTCTCTATGCCCTCAATATACTGGTGGTCCTGCTTCGGTTGTTTTAGAGCTGCTGATGGTCCTGCAGCAGTTCCATTAAAGAGGCTGCTGCACAGTTGCAGCAGATATTAGCACAGCAGTGTAAGCTGTCATGCTAAGCAGTTGTGGACAATGCTAAGTCTGCCAAATAATGCCACCTAAAGTTTTGATCTTGCTTCAGCAAGAGTTTTTAATTTTCTTTAGTTAGTAAATTGGACTAATATTTTTTAACAGGGCACTAACATTAACATGGACTTCAGCAGATTTCTCAGTGTACACTGTTTACAGATTTCCTTCAGAAGAGTCTGGACTAAATGTTTGCATTTGTGTGTGTGTGTGCCCCAAAATGCTGTTTTAGTGTATGCATATTTTATGGTAATATTATGCCAGCCACATCCTGCTGTGTGAAGCATCTGCAGGGAGGAAATAAGCATACATGATTCTCTTTATCCTTCTTACTCTTTATCACAATAAATCAAGAATTAATTTATAAATATGTAATTTCATACTAAAAGATCTATTATTTTATACAGGTCACACCTAGCACTGAGTTCACTAAACAGTGGAGAGTAGTCTTCTTAGCAGAAAGAACAGATACAGTAAAACAAAATTGAACTGATATAAAATTTCCAGAAAACACATATAAAATCAAGATCTTTATAGATTTAGATTCACATAAATAGAAGTGAAATCATAAGAAAACCTAAAACAAAAAAAAATATGAGGCCCTAGAGATATCCTAGATAAACAGCAGCAAGAAGCCAATCTATAAATAAAGGAGTAGTATCTCAAGGATCTTGTACAGCAGAAAGTCCTACACATGATATCTAAGCTACCAGGAAAAACAGGGTTTGGAACATTCATATTAAAACATCACATGCTGTTTTAAAGGTCTCCTGATCCTTTTCGCACATCTCATGTGTCTTGGTAGGCCTGATTGGCCAGAAGTAAGCTTATACATGTCCTGGCTTGCCCAGGAAGGTTTTTCTCCTGTACACACGCTTAGCTTGTGCCTGCCTTCTGCAAGGCCTATGCTTCTCCCAGATTTGGGGAAAGCAAGCCTATGGCTTAACCTAATATGATCAGGCTTGGCTAACTGCCATTCTGACTGGCTATTCTGTGTCCAAAGGCCCACTAGTCTCAGGCTGCACTGACAAAAGAAATACACAGATGAACACAGTGTGCTCTGCCATTCTGTTTGTGCCTTCTGTTGCCTGCTGCCATTGCTTACTGCCTGGAAACTCCACTGTCACAAGTTTACCAGGGACAGGCTCTAAGTGTCTCCACATAATCAGCCTGCATAGCAAGCATGACATCATGATAAGACATGGCAAGACATTTTGCCTACATCTGAAAGTCTCCTGCCAAGACAGAAGTCCTGGAGATAGATCAACCAGAGGAGCCAGGAGACAAGGGCAGAGATTGTCTGCCTCCCTTCCCCAGAAGCCTGGGAAGAATTAGAAGTCTCAGGGGCCAACAAGACAGAATTCCCTGAGAGCATCTGGGTACTGTTTGAAGCTGTAGCTAGCTCGTGAATCAGGAGATAATGTTTTGTGAGTAAATACTTAAAAGCCTCTTTGTGATTCACCACTGCCTTCTGCCATAAGCAGAAGGGAGCTCTGTGAGTCAATGTAGTAGGGCAGCAGTATATTGACCACAAGTGGTATTTGGCTGCAAGAACATTCTCTTCCAGTTCAATTAATGTTTATATATTTTGCTAATTATTATCTGTAAAATGTTTCCATGACCATGGAGAATTGATTATTATTAAAATTAGTGTTCAGGGGTAGTGAGAGTTCTGAATATCAAAATTAATAAACAGTATTTTTTTTGGAAAAAAATATCATCTCACATTAGTTACCCCTTCTTCACATCATGGTAACAAAGTTACTTTGTACTTGACCCATTAATATAATAAAGGTCTTCCAGGCATTGAATTTACCAAAGAAGCCTTTTTGTTTTCCTGAGTGAAAACTGAAATATTGTTGAAGGTCTGGAAATAACAAGGATAAATGGTATGTTTAGTACATATGCTTAATAACACCCTGTAATTACACAATAATCCCATTTTTCTTCCAAATTACATGTCAATAAATCTTCCTCACTGCACTGCAAATTCCAAGGTCATGGACAGAAGTGTTTATTAGTATAATTACAATGCAGCAATAAAACCATTAATCTTTTAGATCACAATACTGTTCCATTTATTCTCACCTTCTCTCAAGGGAGGCAGATGACTCCAACACATAGAATATCCAGATACTATTGAAAACTAACTTTAAGAAACTACAAAAATTCTCTGGTTTGTGCAACTGCTCTGTTGGTTTTCCTTTTTCTTCACTTAATCTTTCACAGAATATCAGAGTGGTTTTGCTCTTCTTACTGGCTCAGTGTAACAGATTCAAATATATTTTCAGAAATAGGCCAAATGATTGCACTGTAAACATAAAACTAAAGCATTCTAAATGTCACTGTGCAACAGTCACTCATCTATTAGACCTAAGAATCCAAGAACTTAGACATCTGTTGATAAATAACTTATGTTCTAAATTACTGACTCTTCTTGACACATTAATTTTTTTATTCCCAGGCACAATGTTACCTTTCTTAGCTATTTGCTTTTCTTCAATTTACTTAAGGGCACTCAAGTGCAGAATTAGTAAAAAGACTGTTGAAATCAGACTCCTGGTCAGACTACTGTGGTCAAACTCCTTAATTTTCTATAGAAGGGAAAAAAAAAATTCTTACTTGGAAAGTAACTCCTCATCATAATTAGCTTTCAAAGACTGAAGTGATGTCATGCGGTCATGATGTACACTAGTGCTCTTTCTCAGTGCTTAAATTACACCCTTAAACTGTTACAATGGTCACAGCAGCTTCTTCGGTTACCTTAAGCACTTGGGCATTTTAAAAATAAAGTACTATTTTTTTCTAATACAGGGAGGTCTTTCCTTATAAGATAAATATTTTTTATACCTTACTAGACTGAACATAAATTTCATAAATGGACAATTCTTCTCATACTTCACTCAATGTAAACTAGAAGCAACTGTGGAGGCTATTTTATTATTTTCTTACCATAGTGAGATAGTAAAGAACTGGCCTTACAAAACCACTGTTACGAATAACCAATAAAATAATTTTAGTAGGATCATTAAAAAAAAAATGAACCTGGTATAAGTACATGTTTGAATGCCAACATAAAATCTCAACATTGCTCAAAATACAATGAGCTATTACTGGGATTCAACTTGCAAAACCAGACAAAAGAAGAACTGCTGAGAAATGAAAAGGTAACACAGAGGTACTGCCAATATCCCCTGAAAATAAGAGATTCTAATTAAATTATGTTTGTGTGATCTGTACTGCAAAAATTTAAACTGTTGAACTTTGTGTTAATGCAAACACATAACAAGTTTATAACCATGAATTTTAAACCTTTCTCTTTCCCCTATTCTGCTCATTTTTCAGGAAGCTCAACTCAGAAAAGTTAAGGCAGACCTCCAACAGCTCAGTTGCTAGCTATTTGGTTGCTTCATTGACAACTATGGAGAAAACACAGTATTTTTCTAAAGGCCATGTAGTAGCCTCAGTCCCTCCAGACTACTCATGCTGATACTGATGGATGTTCTAATACACACAGAACAAAAGGAAATACACAAACCTAACAATCTGGCTGGAAATAAGTTAGTTCAGCAAGGAAATGCAGCAATCAATATTCCTAATGAGGTGATCTCTAAAGTGGAAGAACAGGGCAACTCTTGGACCCTGAATCTTAGAGGCTAGCCAGAGAAGCAAAGCAGGAATGGTTGTGCACCACAACACAGAAAATGCTTTCAAAGTGATAAGCAAAATTGAATATATGTATTTCTCTCAACGAGATGACATAATGCACAAGTTTCTGACTTTTTAAAAAAAAAAAAAAAAGATAATAAAATAGACAGTTAGGATAATACAACAAATTAACTCCAAGGACAAACTACAGAAGAGAAACATTTAAGCTGAAGATCAAGTTTAGATATATGAAAGACTGAGCAACGGAATGCTGACTTTGCCACAGTCTTCTTTCCTTCTGTGAAGAAGCTGTCAGGTATAGTCCATACCAGGATGTGTCTCTTCTGTTATGAAAAGATAGTAGCTACTTCAAGGAAGCCTGGGAAGACCATCCCTCTCCTAAATTCCATGCACAGTGCACTTCAATACTTAAACAAGAAAACACAAAGGACTAGCTCCAGGGCAATTCCTTAGCTGACTTAACTCTTTGAAAAATATCTAAGAAGTTAGCAGCAGCAGAAGCTATGCAAAAAAATGGTGAACAGAGCAGGCTAACCTATTTTACAAAGAGTGTTAACACAAACTGAAGCACAGGACAAAACTGTTTAACCTGTACTATATTGGAATGAAAAACACAGGACTTCTGACTGAGAATAGTGGAGAGGGCAATGCTAATCCATTCTTACCTACTTTATAAATAATCTAGGTGTTAGAGAGTATGGAAACTTTAAAGAAAAAAAATAATTAATGAATGATGAACTTTAGTTTTTAACCTATTCAGACGGGAGTTTGTAGCATGCTAAACTTGATTTATACGAGATACCCATTAAGTTAGATGTTAATGGTAGTCAGCTACACTGCTTTCTTTAAAGAACAGCCTTTAATTCAACCAAGCAATGTACAGAAATAGAAATGATAAATCCTTCAGCGCACATAAATCCTTAAAGTCCAACCTAAGATGTCAGAGAGTTTAGAAAAAATAAATCTAAACCCTATTTCTATTCCTACAGTAACTGTAATTGTGACTGTTCTATCTGAAGGGCATGAAAACCATTTGGTCTTCCTCATTGTAACTGAGGCCTTTTAATCTCCCCGTAAATTAGAACACTGCCTCATTTACAGAAATAGCTATCTCTAAAACTAATTTGCAAAATGTGTATATTAATAGCTGAAATTATTTTTCAGGAAAAAGATGTGGTTATAAATGGATGAAGAGGAAAAGCAATAAAAAGAAGCGTGCTGTGTGCCACCTTCTCCTGAAATCCACACCAAAAACATAAAGCCTGCTCAGGGAGAACAGCCACTCTATCAAAGATAGATCACAATCACTGTCTGAATCTAATTAATTTCAATGTATCTGTTTAGCAAAGGGTACTACACTTTCTGAACACAGAACATACATATAGTGGCTTAAACGAGACTTAGCTTACTAGTGAAAGTAAACACTACAAATCTCATATCAGAAACCATCCATCTATGAGTTATCAAAGAACTTGGATGAGATTATTTTCTTACTTATGCTGTCATAAATCAATGTACCTTCAATAGAGTACTTAAATCTGGAATTCAGGGCATCTTATTCTAAAACATACTGAAGACTATTTTGAGGTGGATCAGTAGGAAGCTACACAATTTAACACAATGAACATGAAATGCACAAGCTATTAACAAATTATAGGACTCACTCCATAAATTAAACTTTAAAATAATTACAGACACTAACATACATAAAGGGAAGTAAATTCACAGTGTCTGTCAACAGGCAGAAAAAGTATTTTTCTGGAATTAAGATATGCTTGCATAAGAAGTGAAACCTATGTCTGCTATACATGCCTGTTTAATGTTTGTGGGAAAATTTCTCTTCAAAGACAGGGGAGCAAGAGCTACTGATTTACCTCACCTAATAAGGAAAAAAAAAGTAGTGTAGAAGAGTTGCCTAGTTCCAGCTGACCTTGAATGTAATTGGCTATCTTGGATGTCTCTATAGTATATGCCATTAAGAAGATAAAAATATAAAGGATTAAAATCTGAACCGATAAAGCCAAGAAATTAAGTATCACTCCTTTAATAAGCCTACTTTATGAAAGTATGTGAATACCAAAATATCTCCATACTGATTGCTGAAGCATGAGTAAGTTTAAAAATAAGTTATAAAAAGTGTATTTATTTTTCCCCTTACCTGTTTAAAAACTACAAATAAAGAATTCAAGGCAAGTTGTTTTTTTTATCCATGACACATTACAAAAATCACTTATACATCTCCACAGCTTTTTATATAAACCTGGTCTAGACCGATAGATCAATTTTTATCTTAAGATGAAGGGTGAGGTTTTCTAATTATATTCTTTCACAGTATCACCAAGGTTGGAAGAGACCTCACAGATCATCAAGTCCAACCCTTTACCACAGAGCTCAAGGCTAGACCATGGCACCAAGTGCCACGTCCAATCCTGCCTTGAACAGCTCCAGGGACGGCGACTCCACCACCTCCCCAGGCAGCCCATTCCAGTGTCCAATGACTCTCTCAGTGAAGAACTTTATCCTCACCTCCAGCCTAAATTTGCCCTGGCGCAGCCTGAGGCTGTGTCCTCTCGTTCTGGAGCTGGCCACCTGAGAGAAGAGAGCAACCTCTTCCTGGCCACAACCATCCTTCAGGTAGCTGTAGACAGCAATAAGGTCACCCCTGAGCCTCCTCTTCTCCAGGCTAAACAATCCCAGCTCCCTCAGCCTCTCCTCGTAGGGCTGTGCTCGAGGCCTCTCACCAGCCTCGTCGCCCTTCTCTGGACATGCTCAAGCATCTCAATGTCCCTCCTAAACTGGGGGGCCCAGAACTGAACACAGTACTCAAGGTGTGGTCTAACCAGTGCAGAGTACAGGGGCAGAATGACCTCCCTGCTCCTGCTGACCACACCATTCCTGATGCAGGCCAGGATGCCACTGGCTCTCTTGGCCACCTGGGCACACTGCTGGCTCAGTGCAACAGTTCTTTGTTTTCCTCACTAAGAACACTGGTTTACAAGGTTATGATGGATTATCAGAAACGAGATTGTTCCAAAATATGAATTAAAAAACAAACAAAACCACACCACAAATAACAAAACAAACAAAAAAACCCCTCCACTCCCAAGCAAAAAAAGCCAAACATTTTAAGTCACAAAACTGATTAGTCAAGAGGAAAAGGTCTTCCAGTGAAAACATCAGGGCAAAAGGCAAAGACTGTCTCTGCCTTTCACAAATAAAGCCACGGATGAAGTAGGATAGCAACAAACTGCAGCAGAAAAGAGTTCACAAAAGACTTCTTATATTTTGAAGCTCGAAATAAAACAAATCCTTTTACTCTTTGATATTGAATTGGTCTGTGTTAGACTGCTATTTGAATGTAGAAAATACTTAGCACAGGTTTGAAACTGTAAAATGTTGGTGATCTAGGAACCTAGGTGATCTAGGATTTTTAAATCATTCATGCATGATAAAATTAAAAAAAAAAAATCAGGAAACAATAGATCATCAGTGTGCATTGCTATGTTACCACAACTCATCTTGTCTGCTTCCTTGGTAGAGTCACAGATACATGCCATTAAAACCACAACGCAATTTTGTGCTATCTATAAGTAGACATCATGAGGAAATAAAGAGATACCAATCAACCTTCCAATATTTAAATGGATATTTAGGGACAGTACACAGCAACAAGTCCACAACTTGAATTTGGTTCAAAATGTCTCCATGGTAGGGATTGAGAATTATGGAGTAATAAGTTTACTTAGTAAACTGAATTTGTGTAACTCTAAGCAGCAAGTTTTGGATCTAAAATTTACTTTGTCACATTTCTAGCCTCCATTCTGTCACAGCAGCTACATTATTACACTGCATTGTATAATTACAGCTTTCAGCTGTAATCAAGCATTTTACATTAAATCACATTGTTCCAATAGCAAGAAACTGGTAGTGGACAGCAGAACAAAGATGAATTTTAGGAAATTTCCATCTAGCCTTTAATTAATAGAAAACAGAAGCTGTGAAATCTAATACAGTACCAACTAACCCATGAAGCAGATTGATTTAAAACCATACCCTGTATTTTAATTGCCTATAATTGTGGGTTTTTTTCTTTAATTTACTCTGAATAAATGTAAAAGCAGGATTTGCCTATAAAATCATAGGATGGTTTAGGTTGGAAGGTACCTCAAAGTTCATCCAGTTCCAATCCTCCGCCATAGACAGGGACACCTCCCACTAGAACAGGTCACTCAAGGCCTCATCCAACCTGGCCTTGAACACCTCCAGGGAGGGAGCAGCCACAACCTCTCTGGACAACCTGTGCCAGTGTCTCACCACCCTCACTGTAAAGAACCCTTTCCTAACATCTAGTTTGAATCTCCTCTCTTCCAGATTAAACCCATTACTCCTCATCCTGTCATTACAAAACCTTGTAAATAGTCCCTGCCCAGCCTTCCTATAGGCCCACATCAGATACTGGAAGGCTACTATAAGGTCTCCAAAGCCTTCTCTTATCCAGACTGAAGAGCCTCAACCCTTGTAGCCTGTCCTCATAGCAGAGGTGCTCCAGCCCTCTGATCATCTTTGTGGCCCTCTTCTGGACTCGCTCCAACAGTTCGATGTCCTTCTTGTGCTGGGGGCTCCAGAACTGCACACAGTACTCAAGGTGGGATCTGATGAGAGCAGAGTAAAGGGGGAGAATCACCTCCCTTGCCCTGCTGGCCACACTTCTCTTGATGCAGCCCAGCACATGGTAGCTGTCTGGGCTGCATATGCACACTGCCAGCTCATATCGAGCTTTTCATCAACCCAGACCCCCAGGTCCTTTTCCTCAGAGCTGCTCTCCAGCCGTTCACCAACCAGACAGTATCTGTGCTTGAGACTGTGCCAACCCAGGTGCAGGACCTTAGCTTGGCCTCACTGAATGTCATGAGGTTGGCCTGGGCCCACTTCTCCAGCCTGTCCAGGTCCCTCTGGCTGGCATCCCTTCCCTCTAGCAAGTTGACTGTGCCACACAGCTTGGTGTCATCTGCAAACTTGCTGAGGGTGCACTCGATTCCTCTGTCCATGTCACTGACAAAGATGTTCAACAGCACTGGTCCCAGCATTGACCCCTGAGGGATGCCACTTGTCACTGGTCCCCAGGTGGACGTTGTGCTGTTGACCACCACTCTGTGTGTGTGTGACCATCCAGCCAATTCCTTATCCAGCAGTGCTCCACCCATCAAGTCCATGTTTTTCTAGTATGGTGACCAGGATGTCATGTGGGACATAGTCAAATGCCTAACTCAGGTCCAGGCAGACAAGTCAGTTGCCCTTCCCTTGTCCACTGTTGCTTTGACTTCGTCATAAAAAGCCACTAAATTTGCCAGGCATGATTTGCCCTTGGTGAAGCCATTGCTGGTTACCACCAATCACCTCTGCTTTGTTTTCCATTTGCCTTAGCACAGCCTTCAGGAGGATCTGCTCCTGATCTTGCCAGGCACAGAGGTGAGACTGACTGGTCTGTAGTTTCTGGAGTCATCCTTTTTTCCCTTCTTGAAGATGGGTGCTATGTTTGCCCTTTTCCAGTCAACAGGAACTTCACCAGTCTGCCATGACCTTTCAAATATGAGGGACACTGGTTTAGCAACTTCATCTGCCACTTCCCTCAGGAGCCGCAGATGGATCTTGTTAGACCCCGTGGACTTGTGCACAGTCGGGGTGCTCACAAACATGATCTTCAATTACAGTGGGCAGATGTTGTGGAGGGCCTGTGTCCTGGAGTCCTGTACCCCTAAATTCCTCTCCTGCCCGGACTTCGGGGAGAAAGGGGAAAAGCCGCCTGGTTTCCCCCCACCTCGCCTGCCCTGCAGCCGTGAAGGGGGGGAGGACTGCCCCGTGAAGTGGGGGGGGCGACTGCCCCGTGAGTTCCCGCGCTGGAGCCAGGCTGGGATTGGCCGTGCGCTTTCGCGCCTAAGGTGTGGTAACTCTGCCCTTTGTCTAGCGAAGGTTATAAATATTGGGGGTCTTCCCGCCTTTGGGGTTCCCACTTTGGATTTTGCCTGTGCCTGGACGTATGTGTCTGCCTGAGCTCACACACTCCCCTGTGCCTGGACTGCAGAGAGACCAAGGATTCGCTTTCCTGTTAAGACACACCTTTGTGTGCCTAACGATCCTTAACGACCCTTAACGACTCCTGCAGCCGCTGGAAAGGAAGACAGACCGCACAAACCAGCCTGAGTGAGTTATTTGGCTTAGCTTAATTTAGTAAGAAACCGCTATTAATTAATAGCTGAGTCCTTTTCCAACTTCTGACTTCCAAAAATGGTCAGATTATTGATGGTATCCTTGTAGGTTAATTCTCATGTAACTGAACCTGTTTATTAAACTAAATTAATCCTTGTATATATAGTTGTGGGGGCGGGCTTTTGGGAAAATAAAAAATAACTATTTTTGATAAATTCTCGACTCGGCCACGTATTACTGCCCTCCGCAACAGCCTGTTGGCCTGAAAATAGGCTTGTTTATGCCTTGCCTTGCCTGGACATGTTTTTCTGCCCAAACCAGAGGTAAACACATTAAATGGATAGAAGGGGCACAACAGGCCTGGTGCCATAAAGTCTGACCTGCCTGTTGGGGTACAGAGGCTGGCGAGAGGCAAGACTGGGGTACTGACGACTCGAGACAGCAGCTTCTAGGCATCAGTACATCAGTACGATTTATTAAGGCAATACAGCAGTTTATATAGCCCCCAGAGGGGGCGTGCACAACCAGCCTGGGGCTGGCTGAAGTGGACAGTACAGATTGGCCCCAAGTTATGTGTAAGGCAGAGATAGGTTAGCTTGCAGTAAACACCCTGGGGCTGTGTCCACCCCAGGGGCTGGCAGATTCCACCCCCTGACAGCTGTGCGTGGGTTGCTCATAGTTCTCAGCCTAGGCCCCTGGGAGCCTGTAAGACTCCAAGGACACTTCCCATCACAGGGTCTGATGTTTACATTCCATACCTCGTTGCAGGAGAAAGGTTCCCACACCTGCCCAGGACCCCTGACTGTGTAAGGTGGTTGTGTAAGCCCCCACACTCCCAGCTCATGGCTGCCTAGTGCTAGCCTGTGTGTCTACCATATTTGGAAAGTCCAGGCCTGTGGCTTTTGCCTATTACAGTATTGTTTGGCTGACTGCCAAAACCTGATTGGTCATTGTGGTGTGCAAAGAGCCATTAATCTCAGCCCACATTTGATAAATAGAGGCACACGGGTGAACGATGTGCTCAGGACTCCCCCAGTCGCATTGCTCACACTCACTTGCTCATTATTAGACTCAGACTCACCAGCACTGTTTATGCCTATTTGCTTTGCTGTTATTACGGAGACAGAATCTCCCACAGTCTCCCAGCCAGATGTGCACGCTTGCACGCCACTGTGGTGAGTTCTCAGGACCAGATCCTGTATTGTCTGCCTTTACCTACAGAGCTCAGACTCCCATGCAGCTGCGCATCCTATTGCACGCCCACTGCCTTAGGATTACCTGGTAAGCACCACTGCCGCCGAGTTAACCAGGAAGCAGACTCTGAGTTGTCTGCACGTGATTGGCTTGTGTAGCCAGCATTACATCGTGCTGAGACAGCATGATATCCTGCCTCTGCACCTGAAGGTCCTGCCTAAGAACCCCTGGACAGAGCATCCAGAATTAGCCAGCAGCACAAGGTCAGAGACTGCATCCTTTCCCCAGAAGCTGGGAGGATTCTCCTTTCCCCTCAGGCTGGGAGGATTCCAGCCTCAAAGTCCACGGGTAAAGACTCCACTGAAGTTTGGACACTAGTAATAGGCTGTGACATAGCCCCGGAGGGTGACTGATAATCAAAACTTGTGAATAAATGCTTTGATGCCTCTGTAATTTCTGTTGCCTCCTGCCATAGAGCAGAAAGAGCTTTCAGCCCACCTGCTGGGCAAATAGTATATAGATTCCAAGCAGCATTAAACCACAGGGAAAATCCTCTCTCTGTTTATAGTTTGAATGTTTGCTAGTTATTATAATAGTTACAGTTTGATATTAATCCTAGAATGTCTTTCATGGAGGTGGTGAGAGTTCAGAATATTTGGTTTAATAAATATGTATTTTTATAAAATATTATCTCGCAGCAATTAATTTCTCCCCTCCACCACAATCAACGTAGGTGGCAGAATACCCCTCTGCGACAGCAAATCTTCTTTGTCCTAGTCCTTACTTTTTCCCTCTGGGACTTGGACATTGTGGTTGGAGCCCTTCTCATTGAAGACTAAGGTAAAAAACTAATTGAGCAATTCAGCCTCTTCCATATAATTTGTCAACAGCTCTCCATTTCCCTTCTGGAAGGGTCCCACATTCGCCCTAGTCGTCCTTTTCTCACTAATATACCTGAAAAAGGTTTTCTTGTTCCCCTTAATATCCCTAACCAGATTTGATTTTAGCTGTTCTTTTGCTTTCCTAACATATAAATAAAACATGATGAAATGTCATGCATTCATATATGAAGAGCAGACCCCAATAAGACTTCAGATAACATCTGTCTTCTATTCCTTCCCTTCCCGGTATCCATTTAGAAGACTTGAATCAATTATGTCCCAAGGAAATCAAGCACAAGTCTAATGGCTTACACATACTGTAATTATAAAGCAATAGTATTAACAAGCAACCTGACTTAAACAGCATGCAAGTTTATTTTTACACTGAAATGAAACATTGAAAGCTTGGGAAATGGGAGTGGGGAAAAAAACCCATAAAAACCAACAGGTATATTGGAAATGTCATTGTCTTCTACCCTTGGTGAGGCAAGGCATTTTTAGTAGAGAACACAACTAATGAAAAACCTTCTTAACAAATTTCCTAACTCCTTCAAGCCTCCTCCGCTATTCATCACTTCAAACTTCACCTCTGCTGCAAGACATTCTCCTTCACATCAATTTTCACTGTTAGGTTTTCAAAAGAACTTTTCTGACATTTCCACTAGTTTTGTAGCTTCCACCTCTTCACATTTCTTATTACTTCCTTCCTAAATCTTCCTTTGACTCACAAATGCTTCTATTTCTCAAAATACAACTGAAATGGTCTCTTTTACTCCACTATCAATTCACAGAAGACTAGTTGGAGATGGAGAGACAGCAGCACGGCTGAAGAGCAGACACAAGCAACAAAGCTCACTTTTTATTTAAAGTAAACAAGAGCTGCATTACTCAGGTCACCACACATTACTGGTCTACCATCACAAGGGGTCTTCCCATCAGATATTCACCTGTTTCCAAATCTCTTATTCTCCTGCTGCTCCATGATTTGCTGCAGAGATTCTGATAACAAACACTCTCTTATTATTTGTTACATCTAGGGAAAACTCTAAATCCTAATGGAAAGGATCTTTACTCTGACCTTGCATATTCCAAAATGACAAATGCATTCTCTATCCTAAGATTATAGTCAGGTAACAGTGAATACAGGTTTTAAAATACTCTTATGATCTCTACAAAATATCAAATTATTCCTCTATTTCTTCCTTCGACTTTTTCCCATAGTTTGCAAACACTTCATGATAGGTAGAACTGCTGTCTCATATATTATGCAAAATCCAGACACTTCACAGATTACAGATATTGGCATATGCAGCCCAGTTCCAAAAGCAGAAATGAGAAGTTACAGCTTTAGGTTTTATCCTGAATATGTTTTATGTCTATCCTAAATTCCAGACGATGGAGCAGTATGTTGTGGATTTACTCCTATATCTCATAGAAATCTCACAGAAACAACCACCTTGGAAGAGACCCCCAAGATCATCCAGTCCAACCTAGCACCTAGCCCTATCCAGTCAACTAGACCGTGCCACTAAGTGCCTCATCCAGTCTTTTCCTGAACACCTCCAGGGATGGTGACTCCACCACCTCCCTGGGCAGCCCATTCCAATGCCAATCACTCTGTCAAGAACTTCCTCCTAACATCCAGCCTATACTTCCCCCAGCACAACTTGAGACTGTGTCCCCTTGTTCTGTTGCTGGTTGCCTGGGAGAAGAGGCCACCCTCCATCTGGCTACAATGTCCCTTCAGATAGTTGTAGAAGGTAGTTGTAGACAGCAATGAGGTCACCTCTGAGCCTCCTCTTCTCTAGGCTAAACAACCCCAGCTCCCTCAGCCTCTCCTCATAGGGTTTGTGTTCCAGGCTTTGCATCAGCTTTGTCACCCTTCTCTGGATATGTTCCAGCACCTCAACATCTCTCTTGAACTGAGGAGCCCAGAACTGGACAAAGTACCCAAGGTGTGGCCTGACCAGTGAACTGCAAGATTTGGCTCGTGCCAAAAAATAAATTTTTGGTGCCTGTTTCAGAAGAACAATTACCTTACCTTTATGGTTTCACTTAAGACTTGGGTTTTATCTGTTTCTTCACTGAAGTGCAATTCTAATTTATTATTTAACTCCTGCAGCTGTTGTGCCTGTTCATTCAAAAGCAGTTGTGCCTGATGCTCCCGATGTAATGCATTATTTAATTCTTCACATACACTTCCAAAACTCTCATGTGTCATCAATTCCTGGTAAGAAAAATAAATTGTGTTTTATCATGTAATGGTATTCTCTTGTTTTCACATGTGATTTCAAAGTTACACTTACAAACATATCAAATTCTGTACCAAAAGTGTGCTAAAAAAGGAGTAATCCATTTTTTTGACACAGAGACAGTTCACCAAACTCTACACGAAGAGACAACTTCATTCACTGTATTTTTTTTTATTCAGGACATTGTAAACAGTATGCATCCAGCATTCTATTCAAACCAGCTGCCTAGGTTGTAAAGAATCAATATTTAGGAGGAAATACGCAGATAAATGTCACACATTTCAGTGCATATCTTATTACTCCTTATAAATGCCTTTCTGGACTCTATCTCCACTCCCCAAAATGTTCCAGAAAGACATAATATTTCTTCAAAGAAAAGCATCACCTACATCTAAATGAAAATTTAAAAAAAAAAAAAAATCATCTAACTGTCCCAGAACTGTGAAAGAATAAAACCCCTTAACAACAAAACTGAAGATGATACAACAGCCTTGTCCACTGGAGTAAAAACAGCTGGTTTATCAGCTAGGAACAAGAAGAAGAATGCATGTGAAATAATCTATTTAAGTTTTCTGATTGGAAATATTTTATTCGGGACACACCAACTGGTCTCTCAGTTGAGACTCAGGATCAACACTGGGCACAGCTATAGAAAATGCTGCTCACTCTGGGACACAGCTGTTTCAGTTATACTGTGCACCTAAAAAACATGTATAAGTAACCGTTATCATTTGCTTTCTTGGACAGCTCAAGTACGAGTTCAATTCTGAATGCATCCTATAGAAAAAAGGTGCCCGGGGAACCTCCAGCATGCTAAAGCAAGACAAGTTTCTTCCCTTCCAAAAAGGAGTGAAGGCACAGTTTCATAAGTATGACAGGGAACAAACCCACAACCCACAAAATGACATCAATCCCTCAAATACTGTGTCTATTACTTGTTAAATTGTGGTCTCAAGCGGTAAAGGAACCTTTTTGTTGTCCCTTCTCATTCCTGCCAAGCAGTGTTATTTACAGGTTAGTTGAACTCATAGTGTAAATCAATCAGCAACAGCAACAGGTCAGAGGAATTTGGTATGTACATACTACTTTTAATAAAAGCCTTTTTTTTCCCCTTGCCAGAAATTTACTCCTTCAAGAAAACACTAAAATTTGCACTGACTAGTTCATGACATAACTCATACTCAAAGACACAGTAAAATGCCTGTTATACTATTCAGCAATATCCACAGAGTTTAATATACTACATTTATGATTTATTAACTTCTCGTGAACCTACTTATTGGATACCTTCATTCCAGCTGACGTTGTTAAAGTGAAATCTATAAATCCTTTCATGTTATGTAAATCACGTCAACATTTTCAACAGAATAAAACCTGTGTCACTGAAGACCAAACATGTAATTCACACAAGATGCCTCATTCTACAAATCATGGAGAAACTCCATGGGGATGGAGACACTTCTATATTCCTCTGACCTACAGTTTAGTGACATTTATAAGGTATGTTTTCTGGAAAATTCTGTTAATAGAAGATTGATTTTGTACCTGTTTTTCTGAAAGAACACCCCAAAAAAAGTGTAAAAAATAGAATCTCTTATAAGCAGTCTCCTCTAAATCAAATATACTTACGGATTGCTTAAACGTATTTAATTGCTCTTGCAGGATCTGGGCTTTGTCAGCTTCTTTTTTCAACTCACTTAAATTCCATTTGAATTCTGCAAGTTTTAGACGCAGTGAACGGCGTTCCACTTCTGCTGTATGAAGTCTTTGTGTAAATTCAAATACTTGTTTCTTCAAGGATGCTACGCTTTTCTGTGAGTAAACAGAAATAAATTCATGTGCTATGAAATGTGCTATTTTAGCACTAAAATCAATCACATTTAATACCCAAGCAAATTAGCAATGCTGTCATTTTGTCCTCCATCTCTAAAAGACACACACATGTGCAAAAACGTGAACCTGTCTCACCCACTCTACAGAGTTATTGAAAATTTTGTTCTCAATGAAGTAACAAAAAAAAAAAATTGGTGAAAGTTTACTCTTATAAAGCAAAGTTCAAATTTGATAGAACTTTAAAAAGAATTTGTTCCTGGATGCATCAAATCTCTTCTTAAAGTATTCTGACAATGAAAGAAAAGATGTATTGGATGTTGCGAGGAGCAGGGAGGTCATTCTGCCCCTGTACTCTGCACTGGTTAGACCACACCTTGAGTACTGTGTTCAGTTCTGGGCCCCCCAGTTTAGGAAGGACACTGAGATGCTTGAGCATGTCCAGAGAAGGGCAACGAGACTGGTGAGAGGCCTTGAGCACAAGCCCTATGAGGAGAGGCTGAGGGAGCTGGGATTGTTTAGCCTGGAGAAGAGGAGGCTCAGGGGTGACCTCATTGCTGTCTACAACTATCTGAAGGGTGGTTGTGGCCAGGGGGAAGTTGCTCTCTTCTCTCAGGTGGCCAGCGCCAGAACGAGAGGACACAGCCTCAGGCTGCGCCAGGGGAAATTTAGGCTGGAGGTGAGGAGAAAGTTCTTCACTGAGAGAGTCATTGGACACTGGAATGGGCTGCCCGGGGAGGTGGTGGAGTCGCCATCCCTGGGGCTGTTCAAGGCAAGGTTGGACGTGGCACTTGGTGCCATAGTCTAGCCTTGAGCTCTGTGGTAAAGGGTTGGACTTGATGATCTGTGAGGTCTCTTCCAACCTTGGTGATACTGTGATACTGTGATACTGTGACTTCAATGCAAGAGACTCATAAACAATCTGGAACAAAATTAATAGCACTATTAACAAAGCTTCACCATAACTTTCACATTGAGAACCTACTGTTTACATGAAATAGCACTATAAATATGCATACCATAATGGGTAGTCTGTCACACAATCCAGCTTCCAGGGCCAGGGTATTTATTTTATGAAGTCCATAAGCCAGCCTCTGTATCAAGGAGTCTCTCTCCAGACAAATAACACTCCTGCTGTTGTATGGTGGAACAGTCTCCATTATTACATGCAGCTTGTCCATAAGTTTTGAAAAGGAATTCCTGGCTGCGCTTACAAGTAAATGTTCAGACAGCCAGGGCTTTGGATCTTTAAGAAACAAAAAGAATCAAGTAGATTATGAATTTCACGTTTTTCAGTGGAGAAAAAGCAATGACAGCAAACAGCATCTTTAAAATACTCAGAAGGAATTTTCCATTAGAGAGTGAAAGACTGAGCTCACAAGAGCATTTCAGAAAGATTTTGGGACAAAATCCACATTTACTGCACTCTACTCATGTGAATCTTTGGATGGAAGGGTAGACCAGGATTCTAAAGAACAGGATTTGCAACAGAATCATTTTCCATTTGTTTTTATGCTCCTCTCTAGTACTACTATTTCTTAACTCTTTCTTGGGTGCTTTAATTATGTAATTCAGAAAGCATCTAAGACAGACCCAAGCAAACGCAAGCTAAGTCAAGTATGCTGGATGTGAGATCGCACTGTAAATCACTCTATTGCAGTACTTCTAATGCATATTTCTGAGCGTTTCCTGACTCTTCTTCCCTCCCCTCTACAGATGTCTAAATTATTTGCTGTTCAAAATTAGTGATGCTTGGTACCTTAATGCCATACTATTTATATTCAGAGACAAGAGAATATAATTTACCTTATTCCAAGGCAATTAAAATTTTACAGCTACAATTACTTATTTCCCCACAGGATTTTGGTAATCATCCTTCTCATATAATGGACTTAAGGCCCCAGCACACCCAACATGTCCTGCTTACTGCTAGATTCGTCAGGTCTGTAATTAATAATTGTGTTTAATGTTGATAAATAAAATTGTCAGTGCTCCTTCCACTAATTGGTATTCCAGATAACAGTTAATAGGTTTATTTATGCCTTAATAAAAGTCTTGTAATTTAGTTTTCCCTCTGCTAGGCAGGTCTTAATCTGTCATTACTTGTCTTATGATACTATCAGTGTAAGATGACAAGCATGGAAGAGCTTATTTACATTCAGTAGTACAGCAGATCTTCTGTTGCTGCAATGAATTAAAATATTTACTTAAGACTAGAAACAGTAAGGAATAATCATGTCTTTTTTAAGTTAAAGAATTTCTTTTTATACAAGGATAAAGCCAAAGATTCAAAGAAGTCAAAACATGATTATTGATACTCCTAAATTACTATTCTTGTCACAAATAATTTATCCAAGAAGACCTTATTGTGGCCTCTCAAAATCTGGAGGGGGTCTACAGTGAAGTTGGTGAGGGACTTTTCAGGGTGAGGGACAGTGACAGGACTAAAGGGAGTAGCCACAAGCTAGAGGAGGGTAGATTTAGATTTGATATTAGAAAGAAGTTCTTCACCATAAGGGTGGTGAAACACTGGAACAGGCTTCCCAGAGAGGTGGTGGAAGTCTTATCTCTGGAAATTTTTATGGCCACACTGGATGTAGCTCTGGACAATCTGATCTAGTGTCCCTGGCAGGGGGGTTGGCGCTAGATGAGCCTTGAGGTCCCTTCCAACTCTGACATGATTTATGATCCTGTGATTTACATATTGGAGATTAAATTTATCTGTGGTAAAGAAACAAGAAAAAACACGTAAGTCAAATATTCTTTTTTTTTCAGAGTCATTCTCTGCTTGGTTTCAAAATACCATTATAATGATTCCAGTGCTTAACTGGAGCACCATATTTTTGAGTACATGCCCTTAATAACCCTATTTAGTAATATATCTGTCTTTCCTTCATGTGCAATACAGCACTGCTTCTATCCGTCTTTAAAGCTAAAAATCTTATCTGTCTTCACCCTGCACTACTAAAACATCCTCTGAAATTAGGGTACCCCTACTTCTAGAACCTCCAGTTTATTAAAAATAAGTAAGCAATTACAGCAAAGTTTATTGCCTATTACGTTTCAAATATTTTCCTTTGTACTTGTTCTGGAAATTTCTGGAAATTACTATTTTTTTGAGCCAAAGGTTATTGGGCAACATTTGATATCAAGAGCAACAGAATTTAAGTAATACAGAAGCAGTTAGGTCTTGAAAATCACAGAATCTTAGAGGTTGGAAGGGACCTCTAGAGATGATGTCCAACTCCCCTGCCAAGGCAGAATCACCTAGGGTAGTTCACACAGGAATGCTTTCAGGCAGGTTTTGAAAGTCTCCAGAGAAGGAGACTCCACAACCTCTCTGGGCAGCCTGTTCCACTGCGCTGTCAAACTCTTTGTGAAGAAGTGGTTCTCCTCACGTTGAGGTGAAATCTTCTGTGTTCCAGTTTGTAGCTGTTGCTTCTTTTCTTATTGCTGTGGATCACTGAAAAGACACTGGTCCCATCCACTTGACACCCACCTCTCAGATACTTGTAGACATTAAATGACATATAATAAACTATGAAGGAGTCACCAAAATGACTGCGGCCACAACATTCTTGGCATGATTGTTTCAACTCTCAAAATCAAAACTGTGTTGAATGCAGAACTATCAAGTAAACAGAGTCTACCAGAGTTCTCCTGTACTTCAATGCTCGAAAATTACCTGAGGTTTAGGATATTCTAACTAGTCACATCAGCACATAGATGATGCTGTAAAATTTCTCTTGATTCTTTTCCAATTCACTGTTCTTAATCAACACTCTACAGTCAGGAACTGTTCCATTACAAACTGTAAATATTTTGAAGCACAGCTCAGAAAGCTACTGAAAATAAACTGATGAGAAAAGTAAGCACCTGAAACTGAATCCAAACACTTTTAATTCAACAGCTGATTTCTGATACCAGTTTACTATTCAAGCTTCTCAAAAAACATACTGCCTTCTTCCTGTCCTACTATTTCCCATTACTCATAGAAATTATCCTTCCATTTCCTATCCCTGAATTGTTGGGACTTTGGAGCTACCAGGTATCAAAGCACTCAGGATGACAGCAATAAAGAGGAACTAAGGGAGATCAGTCCTCACTGTGATAAAAATTGATAAAATCCTAAAAATGAAAATGATGTAACTACCCTTATTTTTTATCTTTATCTTGTGCTACAGAAACATATTTTCTGTATTACCTGTTTTGTTAACAACATCCTGTAATTCAGTGACAGAACTGATTATTGCAGCAAGGAGGTTAGAACTAGTAAACCATCTGAATGCTTCAACACAGCGAATTTGTTCCTCTCTGCGACCTGTAAAACAGAATTGTAGCTAGCAATAAAATTGAATAACTTAGACAAAGCACACTACTACCTCCATCCCTTTCAGAAATTGACCAAAACTAATTCACAAACTAATTCTTCTTTCAAGGCAATCTAGACTGTGTTAAGCATGCTTACAGAACTACCTCAACAGAGAAGTAGATGGATCTTACAATTTGGGAAACATTGTTTATACCACTTATCCTTACAGAGGGAATCCTGAGCAGGTCTGGTAACAGAAAAGGACAGGAAGAATACACAATCTCTAAAGAAAAATTATAAATCCTATACTAATGTTTTACTTGAATCAGAAAGAAATTTGTTGCATTTTCAGTAGGAAATAAATGTTAAAAGACATTAACAAAGGAAATATATTCCCAAATAATACGTTGATGGCAAATCATTTAAGAAGATATTTAACACAAAGAAGATGCAGTAGCACCTAGTTCTAAAATACGTAATGCAAATGCCAAAAATACCAAGCAGTATGAGTTTATGTCTGTACTCACAATTTTTTCTTTCACTACTTAACACACTCAAGCATTTTCTTTTACAGGAATTTACATTTGCCAAGAAATCCAGAAACTACATTTGTCAAAATGTCACTACATTTGTCTTTACAGTCTAATAATAACATCATTACATTTGTTACTCACTAACCATGTAATCTGACAAAACACTTATCAATGAAGAAAACAATTAGCCTGCTTGACAGATTGCACTTGCCTTTGGATTCTCCTATGCAAACTAGAATTCTAGTGCCACCTTTGAGGTCATCCACCCAGGAGAAGAGGGAACTAGAAGACTTGGCAAACTTTTTAAGCCTGTTAGCTGCCAAAACTGCAATCACAGCTCTTCGGAACACATGAATTTGGCCTTTCAACTTTCTTTTCTTCAGTTGTGCTTCATTTTGATTGTCTTCCTCTACATCAGAGAGAGCATGAACTAGGGTCCTAATCTCTTCATTTGCTAATTCATAAACGTTGACCTGATCCTGCAGAAGATGTCTTTGAGAAGACACAGCACACGATCGGCCATAGAGAGGATATAAGGCACCTGCCAATAGAGCACAGGCTGCCAAGAGAGATGAATGCTCTTTCTGAACCTCTGTTAATGTATTTTTCACAGAAAAAAATTCAAGGGCCAATTTTTCTCGTCTTTTTTCAAGGACATAATTTTTTTCCTTGTTCTTCTCTGCCATTTCTTGATACTCCTGAGATAAGGGATAAAAAAAAATTAAAAAAGTATTAGCCAGAAGATATTTTTTCAAATAACAAAATTGTTTTGACCTAGACAAAAGTTAAAAGAAATTAATATTTATTACAGATTCAAATAACATGTTGAAAGGGGGAAAAAATCATAGTAAAGACTATCAGAGTATTTCTCCTTAGGAAGTTACAGACCCAGATATAAGAAAGCAAATCAATAGTACAAGGAAAATTTGCACAATCTTCAACTACAAAGTGGCTCCATATTTCTGTTGATGATCCACTAGCAGTGTAACAGCTCACAGAAGTTCCAACAGTACCTGGCTGTCTACAATATAGTTTTATGAGCTGGCTTAACGATATGCAATGACAGGCACCAATTGCAGAAAGAACATTGCTTTTTAAAGTGGGAAGGAAAGTTGCTTTAAGAAAGAGGAAAATAGAAGGAAGATCCTGGAAAATTAGCCTAGACAGATTGGCAGCATGTGGGAAAGGGGAAATGAAGCTGATCTCTTAATTATTTTGTAATCAACCCCCTACTTATACATTCACAGATTAATTAGGCCTCATACAAAATTGTGTTTTCAAAAGAACACTGTAAGGTGTTTTTACTTTGACTAGTGTCTTTACAGAATTTTTTAACCTTGCAGAACCTTTTTTTTTTCTTTTTCTCTATACACCCTAAAATAGGGAAAGTAGGAGATTTAAAATCATAAACCAGTGTAGCATAAGAAAGGCATTAACAAAAACAGAGAATACCAGGACTAAAGCTGGGCCATGCAGACTGGTTGCTTTTGATAACATGCAGTTCTTGCACAAGGATCTGGGACCTCTGAGACTTAGACTGGCCTCCTGATTCATGAGTTTTCTGTGATTGGAACAATCACTTGAAGCTACATTTAAACAGGATCCAGTGGTATAAGGAGATAATAAATCTTAGGTGCTGTTCAGAAAGACTCCACAAGCTCAAGTTAAATGCTTATGCTCCCTTCACAATACATGGGCAGAAAAAGGCAAACAAACGGAATGACAAGGCCATATGACAAAGAGAGGGTTACTCTAAGCATCACTGACCTCTCTTGGAGCTATCAGCAATTTTGTTAAAAATGGCATAGACCTGTTCCTGTTCACAGTAGCCAAAAGATAAATGAAATGGTGTCAGACAGCCACATTACTATAGCTCTGTTTGGTGCAGGTCATGCTCCATCCTGCAAGCACAACACTGGATGAAGAAACACGCAGGTATCCCTAAAGTATAGAGATTTCAGGCTTATGGAGAGATGTACCCTACTTAGTCTGGAGTGTCTTTGACCATGTAAATATTTCAGGGGAAGGAAGAATTGGTAGTGTTACTAAAATAGTTTTAGTGATATAAAAGTACAGAAAGTAAAATATTTCATTACAAAATGCTATTTGCAGGCCTCGTATTTCACTTTACCACTCTAAAATTAAGTATGAACATGTCCAATACTTTCAGTGCTGCTGCTTATTTACAGTGCTGTACTATTATAGGGAAAAAAAAAAACTGATAGCATAACTGTGTGGAACTGAAAAGGTAAGCTGAATTTAGAAAACAGTTCCTGGTTTCTGACCATCACAGGTGAAAGATCGATACTAGAACAAAGCACAATCCCTAGAGGGCTGCCAGCTAGCAGTACTAATATTTACTCCTCTGACATTAAACCTTATTGTTAAAAAAATCTTAAGTCTTTTTATGGTTATGTATATATGGTGGTATGGAAAAGTGTGCAAGACTCTCTGACCACAGAAATGTAAAGGTTTTGTGAGAAAATACACCTTGTTTTCACTAGTTAATAACTGGTTTTCACAGAATCGGAGAATCATTACGATTGGGGAAAAAACTCTAAAATCATCAAGCCCAACCACCAACCCAACACTGCCATGGCCACCAAATCATGCCCCAAAGTCTACATGGATTTTGAATACCCACAGGAATGGAACATCATATGTGACTGGCTGCCAACTGGATTTAATTCCATTCATGATTATTCTCTGGACTCAGCAATCCTGGCAGTTTTAACCCAGAGAAGAGTACACCTGTCTAAGCCATGAGCTGCCAGCTTCTCCAGCAGAATGCTGTGGGGTATGGTGTCAAAGGCTTTACTAAAAGTCCACATAGACAATGTCCACAGCCCTTCCCTCATCCACCTGGCAGGTCACCTGGTCACACTCAGAGTAAAGGTTTGTCAAGCAGGACCTGCCTTCCATGAACTTGTGCTGACTAGGCCTGATCTCCTGGTTGTCTTGCATGTGTCATGCGAGTGCACTCAGGATTAATCATTCCATGATCCTTCTCATTACTGAGGTCAGGCTGACAGGCCTGCAGTTACCAAGATCCTCCTTCCAGCACTTTCTTGTAGATGGGCATCATATTGGCAAGCCTCCAGTCATCTGGGACCTTCCATGTTAACCAGGACTGCTGATAGATGATGGAGAGTGGCTTGGCAAGATCTTTTGCCAGCTCCCTCAGCACTCACAGGTGGATTCCATCTGGCCCCATAGTCTTGTGAGTGTCCAGATGGCATAGCAGGTCACTAACCGCTTCCTCCTGGATTATGCTCTCCCTCCCTATCTTCCAGCTCACAGGGCTGAATATACCTTGACTTCAGCAAGGCTTTTGATACTGTCTCCCATAACATTTTCATAGAAAAGCTTGGGAAATGTAGCACAGACAATTGGTCTGCAAGACGGATTGGAAACTGGGATGACAACAGAGCTCAGAGACTTGTGACCAGTGGCACAGAGTCAGCTTGGAGGCCTGTGGCCAGTGGTGTTCCCCAGGGATCAGTACTGGGTCCAGTTTTATTCAGTATCTTTATTAATGACTTGGATGAGGGCACTGAGTGTAGCCTCAGAGGGTTCACTGATGATACAAAACTGAGGGGGTGGCTGACACCCTGTCAGGCTGTGCTGCCATCCAACAAGATCTGGACAGACTGCAGAGCTGGGTGAAGGCAAACCTCATGAAGTTCAATAAGGACAAGTGCAGGGTCCTCCATCTGGGGAGGAATAACAACAGGCACCAGTACAGGTTAGGAGCTGCCCTACTTGAAAGCAGTTTTGTGCAGAAAGACCTTGGAGTCCTGGTGGATGGCAAATTCTGCATGTGCCAGCAATGTGCCTTTGTGGCCAAGAGAGCCAATTAGCATCCTGGGGTGCATCAAGAAAAGTGTGTCCAGCAGGTCTAGGGAGGGTCTTCTCCCTTGCTTCTCTGTCCTTGTGAGACCACATCTGGTGTACTGTGTCCAGTTTTGGGCTCCTAAGTTCAAGAGAGACAGGGACCTGCTGAAGACAGTCCATCAGAGAGCCACAGGAATGATTAGAGGACTTGTGCATTTCCCCTATGGAGAGAGACTGAGAGATCTGGGGCAGTTCAGTCTTGAGAGAAGACTGAGAGATCTCATCAATGTCTATAGATATCTGACAGTTGGGTGTCAAGTGGTTGGGGTCAATCTCTTTTTGGTGGTGCATAGTAATAAGACAAGGTTTGACCTCAACATGAGGAGAAACTTCTTCACAATGAGAGTGATGGAGCACTGGAACAGGCTGCCTAGAGAGGTTGTGGAGTCTCCTTCTCTGGAGACTTTCAAAACCCACCTCGATGAATTCCTGTGTGAACTGTCCTTGGCAATCCTGCTTTGGCCGGGGGGGGGTGCATTCAATCTCTGGAATTCCCTTCCAACCTCTAATGTTCTATGATTCTGTGAATATCCTGAGGATAACTGGTCTGACTATTAAAGACTGAGGCAAAGAAGACATTAAGTACCTCAGCCTTCTCCTCAACCCCAGCCACAGAATCACAGAATCCATTAGGTTGGAAAAGCCCTTTGAGATTATCAAGTCCAACCTACCATCCAACATCACCTAATCAACTAAATGATGACACCAAGAGCCACATGCAGTCTCTTTTTAAAAACCTCCAGGGACAGTGACTCCACCACCTCCCTGGGCAGCCCACTGCAATGCCAGTCACTCTTTCTGTGAAGTACTTCTTCCTAATGTCCATCCGAAACCTGCCCTGGTGTAGCTTAAGGCTGTGTCCCCTCATTCTGTCATTTGTTGCCTGAGAGAAAAGATCAATCCTCACCTGGCTACAACCTCCTTTCAGGTAGTTGTAGAGAGCAAAAAGGTCTCCCCTGAGCTTCCTCTTCTCCAGGCTAAACAACTCCACTTTCCTCAGTCTCTCTCTCTTCATGGGGCTCAAGCTCCAGCCCCCTCACAAGCCTGGTTATCCTTCTCTGGACATGTTCAAGCAACTCAACATCTTTCTTAAATTGGGGAGCCCAGAACTGGACACAGGACTCAAGGTGTGCTCTGGCTAGTGCTGAGTACAGGGGCAGAAGGACTTCCCCTGGTCCTGACGGCCACACTATTCCTGATACAGGCCAGGATGCCTTTGGTCTTCCTGGCCACCTGGGCACACTGTTGGCTCATGTTCAGTCAGCCAGTACCCCCAGGTCTCTCTCTGCCTGGCTGCTTTCCAGCCATTCTGTCCCCAGACAGTAGCACTGCACAGGGTTGTTGTGGCCGAAGTGCAGAACCTGGCACATGGACTTGTTAAAACTCATGGCAGTGGATTGTGCCCATTTGTCCAGTCTGTCAAGGTCTCTCTGCAGAGCCCTCCTACCCTCCAACAGACAGATACATGCTCCTAACTTGGTGTCATCTGCAAACTTACTGATGCTGGACTCAATCTTATTTCTTATTTTTAACCAGGTTGGAAGAGACCTCCAAGATCATCCAGTCCAACCTATCACCCAGCCCCAGCCAATCAACTAGACCATGGCACTGAGTGCCTCATCCAGTCTTTTCTTGAACACCCCCAGGGACGGTGCCTCCACCACCTCCCTGGGCAGCCCATTCCAATGCCAATCACTCTCTCTGTCAAGAACTTCTTCCTAATATCCAGCCTATACCTACCCTGGCACAACTTGAGACTGTGTCCCCTTGTTCTATTGCTGGTTACCTGGGAGAAGAGGCCACCCCCCACCTGGCTACAATGCCCCTTCAGGTAGTTGTAGACAGTAATAAGATCACCCCTGAGCCTCCTCTTCTCCAGGCTAAACAGGCCCAGCTCCCTCAACCTCTCCTCATAGGATTTGTGCTCCAGGCCCCTCACCAGCTTTGTTGCCCTTCTCTGGACATGTTCCAGCACCTCAACATCTTTCTTGAATTGAGGGGCCCAGAACTGGACACAGTACTCAAGGTGTGGCCTGACCAGTGCTGAGTACAGGGGAAGAATAACCTCCCTTGTCCTACTGGCCACACTGTTCCTGATGCAGGCCAGGATGCCATTGGCTCTCTTGGCCACCTGGGCACACTGCTGCCTCATCTTCAGCCTACTATCTATCAGTACCCCCAGGTCCCTTTCCTCCTGGCTGCTCTCCAGCCACTCTGTCCCCAGCCTATAGCACTGCTTGGGGTTATTGTGGCCAAAGTGCAGAACCCTGCACTTGGCCTTGTTAAATCTCATCCCATTGGCCTCTGCCCACCCATCCAGCCTGTCCAGGTCCCTCTGCAGGGCTCTCCTACCTTCCAACAGATCAACACCTGCTCCTAGCTTGGTGTCATCTGCAAACTTACTGATGCTGGACTCAATGCCCTCGTCCAGGTCATCAATAAAGATATTGAACAGGACTGGGCCCAGCACTGATCCTTGGGGAACACCACTAGTGACTGCCTGCCAACTGGATGTGGCACCATTCACCACCACTCTCTGAGCTCTGCCGTTCAGCCAGTTCTTGATCCAGCACAGAGTGAATCTGTCCAAGCCATGAGCTGCCAGCTTGGCTAGGAGCTTCTTGTGGCAGACAGTGTCAAAGGCTTTGCTGCAGTCCAAGTAGACTACATCCACAGCCTGCCCCACATTCACCAGGTAGGTAATCTGATCATAAAAGGAGATCAGGTTGGTGAGACAGGACCTGCCCTTCCTAAACCCATGCCGGCTGGGCCTGATCCCTTGGCCATCCTGTAGGTGCTTTGTGATGGCACCCAAGATGACCTGTTCCATGACCTTGCCTGGCACTGAGGTCAGGCCCACAGGTCTTTAGTTTTCTGGCTCCTCCTTACGACCCTTCTTGTGAATGGGTATCACATTGGCCAGCTTCCAGTCTTCAGGGACCTCTCCAGTGAGCCAGGACTGCTGATAAATGATGGAGAGTGGCTTGGCCAGCTGAGCTGCCAGCTCTCTCAGCACCCTAGGGTGGATCCCATCCAATTCCATGGACTTGTGAGGATCCAAATGACGCAGCAGGTCCCTTACTGCTTCCTCATGGATTAGAGTGGGACTGTACTGGTCCCTGACTCCATCCACCACTTCAAGGAGTGCAGCTGTCCTGGAGACAACCTGTCCAACTAGTGAAGGTTGAGGCAAAGAAGGTGTTAAGCACCTCTGCCTTTTCCTCATCCTTTGTCACTATGTTCCCCTCTCTATCTAACAAGGACTGGAGGTTGTCCTTGGCCCTTCTCTTGCCATTCATATATTTAAAGAAACACTTTTTATTTTCCTTGGCAGCCGTGGCCAGCCTGAGCTCCAAGTGGGCTTTTGCCTCTCTAATTTTTCCTCTACAAGACCTAGCAACCTCCTTGAACTTCTCCTGGGACACCTCCCCTCTTTTCCAAAGGTGATACACTCTCTTTTTAATCTTCAATTCCTTCAGCAGCTCCCTGCCCATCCAGCCTGGCTGCCTCCCTCGTCGGCTCATCTTCCGGCTCAGTGGCACTGCCTGCTCCTGTGCCTGCAGGAGTTCTTTCTTGAAGCAGCTCCAACCTTCCTGGACCCCTTTGTTTTCAAGGGCTTTTCCCAAAGAACTTTCTGAGTTAGTTCCTTAAATAGGCTGAAGTCTGCCCTTCGGAAGTCCAGTGTGGAGGTTCTGTTGATGCCCCTCCTGGTTTCTCCATGTATTGAAAACTCTATATAATTTCATGGTCACTGGACCCCAGGCAGCCTCCAACCACCACATCCCCTACCAGCCCCCCTCTATTTGTGAGCAGCAGGTCAAGCAGGGCTGCCCCCCTGGTAGGCTCACATAACAGCTGGGATAGGAAGTTGTCTTCCACACATTGCAGAAACCTTCTAGACTGCTTCTTCTCTGCAGTGTTTAAGTCCCAGCAAATGTCTGGTAGGTTAAAGTCGCCCACCAGAACAAGGGCAGGTGATCTTGAGGCAGCCTCCAGTTGCTTAAAGAGTAATAAATCAACCTCTTCTTCCTGGTTGGGTGGTCTGTAACAGACTCCAACCAGGATATCAGCCTTGTTGGCCTTCACCTTAAGTCTCACCCATAATGACTCAACTTGATCATCCTTGATTTCTACCTCCATGACATCCAGAGTATCCCTAACATACAGAGCCACTCCCCCACCTTTTCTCCCTTGCCTGTCTCTCCTGAAGAGTCTGTAGCCATTGATTACAGCACTCCAATCATGTGAGCCATCCCACCACGTTTCAGTGATGGGGACAATATCATAGTTTTCCTCCAGCACCAGAGCTTCCAGCTCCTCTTGTTTGTTACCCATACTGCGTGCATTAGTGTACATGCACTTCAGCTGGGCTGCTGCTTTTACCCCCTAGCTCTAGCCTACCATCCTCAATTCCCTTTGATTTATCTCTGGTGCTGTCATGTTTAACCCCCTCCCCCTTCCATTCTAGTTTAAAGCCCTCTCAATAAGCCCAGCCAGCTTATGTGCCAGGGTCCTTCTCCCCTTCTGTGTCAGTTGTATCCCACCTGTTGCTTGCAGACCTGTGGCAAGATGAAGTTCCCCAAGATCAAAGAATCCAAAGTTATGTTGGAGGCACCAATCTCTGAGCCACTTGTTCATCAAATACACTTTTCTATTCCTCTCTGCTAAAATAGATGTTCTAGAATGATGAGACCCACAATGAAACAAGCTCTATAATGAAATACAAAATGCTATAAAATTAAATTCCACTTACACTGATTGTATGTATCCTATGAAACGTAATTCATAGAGACTGTTACAATAATTACATTTAAATATTGCATCCTGTATCTTTACATAAAGAATGGCATTCAGTAATACCTAGAACACTCATCAAAGACTTTGTGTAACTTGTGGTACATTTTCTCATTTCTATGGAAATAAGGCTACAACATTCATCTGTGGGCAGGTCTGAATCAACAGAGCAGTGACCTTGCAGGTAAATGCCCAGCTGGCTCAAAATGTGAAAGGCAAAAGACAGTCAAGTCTCATGAAAATCATGCAATCAGAGAGCAGACATGCATGGACCCTAAGGACTCCAAAAAAAGGAAGGCTTGCAGGTTCAAAGTCAGCCACAAATTAGAAATCTAGAAGAAATTAGACTGTCTTCTGCCCAGACTGACACTGGAACTGGGACATGGGAACAAAAAAAAAAAAAAAAAAAAAAGAGATAAGGTTTTGTTGAACCATCTAAGTGTATACAGACATTGTGCTGTCTAGATTACAGCACTAGCAGTTGGTACTCCAATGTTACCTAACCTGCATTAGAAAATACACCTAGATGTTTCTAAGGGAAAGTGGTTCTGAAACCCAGTAGTCCTGTACAAAGCTTTGACAGATAAAGTCTTTTGCACAAGACATGCCTAAAAGCAATTCCAGAAAAGAGAATCATGTTTGCAGTGCATGCTCTGCTTGCTGACTACACACTTCAGCGGAGAAGGCAAGCATGTTCAGGACAATCCTGAAGACAGGTGCAACACTGCACAGCACCAATTCTCCACAATATACTAAAGTTCTCTAAGAGGTGACTCAGACATTGCTTTTGTGACAAAAGCACAGGAAGAACAAATTTAAATTGTGTAGCTCCATTTTAAGAAGGAAAAGTAATTTTTAAAACTAAGCTTCCAGGTAAGATCATGGAGCAGGTCTTCCTAGTAACTGTGCTAAGGTGCGTGAAAAATAATAGCTATTGATGACAGCCAACATAGCTTCACAAACTGCCAACTGTGCCTGACAAATCTGGTGACCTTCTACAACAGAGTTACAGCTCTGATAGATACAGCAAGAGCAACTAATGTAATCTACTCGGACTTATGCAAGGCTCAGTAAGACCATGGAGCAGATCCTCCTGGAGGCACTACTGAAACAGAAGAATAGTGAGGAGGTGATTTGTTCACCAAGGGCAAATCCTGCCTGACAAACCTGGCGGCCTTCTATGAACAGGTCACAACATTCATAGGTGAGGGATGAGCAACTGATGTCATTTACTTGGACCTGAGCAAGGCCTTTGACACTGTCCCACACCACATCCTGGTCTCCAAGCTGGTGAAACAAAGGTTGATGGGTGGACCACTAGATGGATAAAGAACTGGCTTGATGGCTGCACCCAAAGAGTGGCTGTCAATGTGTCCATGTCCAAGTGGAGGCCAGTGACAAGTGGAGGCCCTCAGGGATCAGTCCTGGGACCAGTCTTGTTCAACGTCTTTGTTGGTGACATGGACAGTGGCACTGAGTGCAACCTCAGCTAGTTTGCTGATGACACCAAGCTGTGTGGTGCAGCAGACATGCTGGAGGGAAGGGCAATCCCAAGCACAAATCCAGGCTGCGCAGTGACTGGCTGGAAAGCAGCCCTGAGGAGAGGGACTTGAGGGTGCTGGTGGACAAGAAGCTCATCTTGAGCCAGCAGTGTGCACTTGCAGCCCAGAAAACCAATCAGATCCTGGGCTGGATCAGAACTGCAGCCAGCAGGTCAAGGGAGGTGATTCTCCCCTTCTACTCCTCTCTGGTGAGACACCACCTGCAGTATTGCATCCAGTTCTGGAGCCCCCACTACAAGAAGGATGTGGACATGCTGGAGTGTGTCCAGAGAAGGGCCACTGGGATGATCAGAGGGCTGGAGCATCTCTCCTATGACAACAGACTAAAAGAATTGGGGCTGTTCAGTCTGGAGAAGAGAAGGCTCTGAGGTGATCTTCTTGTGGCACTCCAGTATCTGGGGGAGGCCTACAAAAAATGCTGGGGAGGGACTTTTCAGGATATCAGGGAGTGACAGGACTAGGGGGAATGAAGTGAAGCTGGATGAGAAGGTTCAGGCTGGACATGAGGAGGAAGTTCTTCAGCATGAGAGTGATGAGAGCCTGGAATGGGTTGCCAAGGGAGGTGGTTGAGGCCCCGTCCTTGGAGGTGTTTAAGGCCAGCCTGATCTAGGGTAGGGTGTCCCTGCCCATGGCAGTGGGGTTGGAACTATATGATCCTTGTGGTCCCTTTCAACCCTGACTGATTCTATGATTCTGTTCTATGATTTGACACTGTCCTGCATGACATTCTTGTCTGAAAGGTGGAGAGGCATGGACTCAATGGGTGGAGCACTGCCGGATAAGGAATTGGCTGGATGGTCACACACAGAGAGTGGTGATCAACAGCACAACGTCCACCTGGAGACCAGTCACAAGTGGCTTCCCTCAGGGGTCAGTGCTGGGGCCAGTGCTGTTGAACATCTTTGTCAGCAATATGGACAGAGGAATCGAGTACACCTTCATCAGGTTTGCAGATGACACCAAGCTGTGTGGCACAGTCAACTTGCCAGAGGGCAGGGCTGCCAGCCAGAGGGATCTGGACAGGCTGGAGAGGTGGGCGGCTCATGAGGCCAACCTCATGAAATTCAAAAAGGCCAAGTCTAAGGTCCTGCACCTGGGTCAGAGCAATCCCAAGCACAAATACAGGATGGATGGCAAATGGCTGGAGAGCAGCTCTGAGGAAAAGGACCTGGGGGTCTGGGTTGATGAAAATCTAAACATAAGCTGGCAATGTGCACATGCAGCTCAGACAGCAACTGTGTCCTGGGCTGCATCAAGAGAAGTGTGGCCAGCAGGGCTCCTTTACTCTGCTCCCATCAGACTCCATCTGGAGTACTGTGTACCGTTCTGGAGCCCCCAACACAAGAAGCACATTGAACTGTTGGAGTGAGTCCAGAGGCAAAGGCTTTGAGGAGGCCTTCCAGTATCTGAAAAGGATCTACAAGAAGGCTGTGGAGGGCCTATTTACAAGGTCTTGTAATGACAGGATGAGTAATGGGTTTAAACTGGCAGAAGGGAGATTTAAACTAGATGTTAGGAAGACTTTCTTTACAGTAAGGGTGATGAAACACTGGAATAGGTTGCCCAGGGAGGCTGTGGATGCTCTCTCCCTGGAGGTGTTCCAAGATCAGGTTGGATGAGGTCTTGAGCAACCTGTTTAAGTGGAAGGAGTCCCTGCCTATGACGGGGGGTTGGAACTAGATGATCTTTGCGGTCTCTTCCAACCTAAGCCATCCTATGGCTTGATGGACAGATCAGCCCATGGATAAGGACCTGGCTAGATGTACAGATTCAAAGATTTGTGATCCACGGCTCAAAGTCCAGGTGGACACCAGTGACAAGTGGACTTCCTCAAGGATCTGTACTGGGTCCAGTGCTGTTTAACATCTTTGTGGCAACATGGACAGTGGTATCAAGAGCACCTTCAGCAAGTTTGCCAATGACACCAGGCTGTGTGGTGTGGTGGACTCACTTAAGAGAAGTGGTGCAATCCATAAAGATCCTCACCGTGTTGCAAAGTAGGCCAGTGACAACTGCAGGAGGTTCAACAAGTCAAAGTGCAAGGTCCTGCCTCTGAGTCAGATCAGTCCCAGGTACAAATACAGGCAGGGTGCAGAGTGGGTGGAGGCTGGTGCTCAAGAAAGAGACTTGGGTGTATTGATGAATGAAGGATCAACATCAGCCAGCAGTGCACTCATGGAGCCCAGAAGACAAATCATATCTTAGGCTGCATCAAGAGAAGTGTGGCCAGCAGGTCAAGGGAGGCGATTCTTCACATTTACTCTGCCCTTGTGAGATCTCACCATGAATACTGCATCCAGTTCTGATGTCCCTATTGTAAGAAGGACACAGGGCTGCTGGAGTGAGTCCAGAGGAGGGCACAGGGATGCCTCAAGGGCTGGAATACCTCTGCTATGAGGACAGGCTGAGGGTGCTGGGGTAGTTCAACCTATAGAGGACTTCAGGAGGACCTTAGAGCTGCTTAACAGCATCTGAAGGAATCCTACAGAAAGGCCAGAGGGAAACTATTCACAAAGGTGTCTAGCAGTAGAAGAGGGGAGAATGGTTTTAAGCTGGGGGACAGTAGATTTAGACTGGATCTTAGGAACAAGTTCTTCAGTATGAGGGTGGTGGGACTCTGGAACAGGCTGCTCAGGGATGTTGCAGACGCTTCCTCCCTGATGATGTTCAAGGCCCTGAGCAGTCAAGCCTAGCTGAGAGGCATCCCTATCCATGGCAGGGAGGCTGGAGTAGATGATCTCTAAGACCCCTTCCAACCTAAGCCATTCTGATTCAGTGATTTCATCACTCCTTTTATTGGCAATGATTTTGTATGATTAAACTACAAGATGTTAAGGGAACTTAATGTAATGTCTAAAGAATACTTCATAAATACATTTTTCAGAGGGCAAAGATCTCTAAACCCAAAATCTAAGTCAAATACAGCATTCTTTCTGATTAATTTCAGATGACAGTCACAAGAAAGGCCTACTTCATTTCCTCTATTCCACAACACTTTACCTGAAACATACACGGAAAGTGAGCAACAGTAACAATAGTGCATTGTCATTGTAAAATAATTACTATTTTAGATTGCAACTGGTCATCACAGTTTTACACTACTGAATCACACTGTTCATTGTAGTGTCTCTATAATGAAGTCCTTTAATACTGTCCAAAGTCTACCACTAACTGCTAATTGGTTGTTAGGGTTAAAATATAGGTGCCTAAATTTATGCCCAGATGATATCACATTACTGCTACTCTACAGAGCCTTTGCAAAGCATGACACTGAAAAAGTAACTGCTGTCCTATATAATTCCTAAAATAAGCAACTTCCATCTTACAGCTTTAATATTCCCTCCCCCCAAAAAAAATCTAGCAACTACTAGACCAAATTGAACAATCAATTCCTGGAATGTTTAAAGAAAGTAGTTTATGACAATACTAGTATAGTGTTGAGGGGTTTTATTTTAAGGATATACTAAAATTGCCAGACAACCTTAAACTGGTTAGGATCTTAAACTACTGAAATACTCCATTAAATATTTACCAGAAAATGAAATCAGAAGTTTGCAGCACCATACCTGTGCCCTTGCATGAACTTCCTCAAGAAGATCCAAGTACTGCTGTTCCAGATACTTTTTTTGTTTCTGCCAACAGTTTTCCTGTTCTTTCATCTGTTCAGCCATTTTGCTGAAAGCATCTTCCTGGCTCTGCTGCAGTTCCTTCATAGTATCAGACTTGTTTTTACAAAGATATTCCAGGTGACATATCTGTGTGACAAGTATTTTAAGAGAACTTGTTTTACCTCTCAAAACAGCATCTGAATTGTATATATTAATTTAAGCATAGACTATTCCTGCATAATATATAAACTTCAACTTCTTCAACATGTTTACTAAAACAAAGCAGAAGCCCTTCACCACAGATTAGCTTTGCAACAGAACTGACGTATTTTGGAATAACAAATTTTCTTTGGTTTCAGTTTTGCCACCCATATACCACTCTGCAGGTATCTGCTGCCTTCTTTGCTGGGAACTGGAACTGGACACTTCTCACATTTAATCAAAACCCTGTGCTGCTAAATTAGTAATCTGAGTACACCAGTTCTTCAGCAGCTTGCAAGGAATGCAGTAATAATGAAAAAACAGCCCTGATTCTTTGTTTGATTGTTTGTTTTATTGGGTAGCCAAGACATTTTGTACATTATTACATTCTAAAACAACTCCAGGAAGTTTTAGCAACCAGAGTGTTTTTATCACAAGTAGTTCATTAGTTTATGATATGTTTTCAAACAAGTATGAAGGAATTCACACTACAGTTTAACTTTGCAGCTCCCAGGCAAACTAAACAGAGGAATGAATCAAGATGACAATGACTTCTAAATACGCATGCCAACACTTTGTGATGCTTTTTAATCAAAGCACATGAGACTGTAGGAGAAAAATTTTGTTCTCAAAGTATCACAGTATCATCAGGGTTGGAAGAGATCTCACAGATCATCAAGTCCAAAAGTAGGTGTAACACAAGTAACAACCTTGCCCCAAATACCTGAAAAGCTCTTAAATACATGAAAGAGCCCTAGAGACTTCAAAATCAATCTCAATAGCAATACAAATTTCAAAACCAAGAAATTATAACACAATAGCCTCCTAAACCCTGCCAACAATGTTCAGTCACAGGTGTGTTAGTGCAAATTGGAATATTTTAGTGAGAAAAATTAGATTGTAGGCTGTGAGAAGCAAACAATGGTGATGTCTACTTCACTCATAGGCTTGCTGAGATGTATAAAAACAAGAACATAAATACAGATAAGACAGTGGGTCTCTGTCACAGGTGGTGTCTATGCTTTCTCCCTGGGCTGCTTCTTCTGCAACTAATCCTACTGCTTTCTAATCCCTCTTGCCAAACCTTGCACCTTGATTATAAGGCATACTCTGGAATAAGGTAGAGGGGTGGAAAGAAGGTGGAAAGGTGGCTGGAAGCCCCTCCTGGGGATTCTGATTTCTGGGAGGGGCACTGTGTTTCTGTATTACCTCTATCTTGTATATTTCTGTATATGGCTGTAAATATCTGCTTGTATATTGCTCTAAGCTGTAAATAATAAAGCTTCATTCCTTAACTACCAGCTCAGCTGAGTCTAGTCTGGGTGATTTCACAAGAGTAGGGGGATGGATAACACCCAAACTGTCACACTGTAACCAACACTGTTCCTTACTCAGACCAGAAAAGTGGTCACAGCTCCAGCACAGGAGAAATGTCTGGAAGAGCTTTTCCCCTCCTATTCATCAACAAAAAAATGTCAGGGCAGGTAAGATCTGGAATCACTCTGCTAGACTGTAGGACTGCCTTGATCAGTGTAGCCACAACATAAACTGAAAACAGAAAGAGTGGCATATGTTAGTCTGTGCAGCCACATCAGGTTATTTAAAGAGGTCTTTTCTTTCCTAAAAACACGAGGATTTCTGGGGAGAAGGGCCACATAAGCATATTCACATTAGAATAATTCACATTAAGATCACTAAAATCAACTTCCCTCCTAAACAAATAGTGACACTTTTTATAAAAATAAGTGTTGCATTACTCAATACAAATTTCATACTCCAAAAGTTACAATTAAACCAAAAAAAAATGCACTGGCATTTTCTCCCAGATAGTATTCTCTGAAATCATAAACATATAACTTAAAGATGATGTTCCTGGAGTAAGTGCATTTTGTTTCTGTTTTATGCTAAAATAAAGAGTTGCTTTATTAGTGTAAATGACTAAGTTCTTTGAATTGCTTCATCAGTAAGATTAATTTATTTTCTTTTAATTAGGTCCCTGTGGCTAATATTGGCTAGTACTATTAGCATGTCCTGCACAGAAAGTGGAGCTTAGAGATTTCATACAGACTTCAGTCACATTTACATGCCCACAGCAATGGCATCAAACTGGGTTGTAGACAAGCCATAATTAATGGTATTGAATTATTAACATCCAAATTCTTTTTGAAATAAGATGAATGTCAGTCCTTTTTAATGATACTGTGATGTGGACAAATGTCACTGAATTTAATGGAGGTAGCTGGTGCCTAAGGACACTTACCTTCTCATTAGCCCTGTTGAGGTCTAAGATCAGGGCATCAACATTCTCCTGCAAGACTGCACAAAGCTCACACCAAGTGAATCTATCTAAGATGCCTTCTGGTTGTTTTATAAGCACACAGCCTGCTACCAAACGCTGGTATAAGCTATGGAGGAAGGTTAGCTTCTCCTGAGACAGACAGAAAGAAAAATTAACTGTTGTATCTGAACAGCATTCAAATATAAAGAGATGTACACCACATGTGTAGAAATGTGAGCTGCACGGAGCAGAAAAAATTACACAAAGCTCATCCTCAAGTCTTTTCAAAATTGATCAAATCCTTGTTAATATTTGCAGTCACACAAATTAAACCTAAAGTAAGAAAAAAGTTTTTGCAAGATTTGTCTAACTAGAGATAGTATATAAGTAAAGAAGGTCCAGACAGGCAGTGGTCAAAAGCATGACCTGATACAAATAAAAATTTCCATGCTATTAGTAGATTGCAATTTCATCATTCCTGCTAACACCTTCAGGTACATTCAGACTGTACTCACTTCCAATAGTTGCACAGCATGCAGAAAATTCTGATTGGCCTGGCATCACAATACACTGTTTATGCAGCTATAAATGCCTTTTTAAATTTGGGGGGGGGGGGGGGGGTTATTATGTATGGCTAGCTAGAAAAAACAGGCCTACAGCTTCATAAATTCCACATGCCATGCCTCATTCGTTTACACTGATTTTAGTCACCACTATAATAAATGGACGCAAGTTATAAACTTTAGTAACAATGCCATGAAACAGAGACCCTACTCTTTATCCTGTTAGCTCATATATGCAACTTAGCAACTTTGATTAAGACAAGAGAAAGCTGTACCTCAAAAGTCACAAGAAAGGATTTATTCCAAGTCATTAAAACCACTGTAAAGGTTACTATTGTTTTCCAGGAGCCTTGGATGACATTTTACATTAAGAAATTGTGATGAGATACATAACTATGGTTTTTTTCTGACCCCTTTCCATTATATTTAGGTGCATTTTCTCACAATTATTTAATGGCATTTTAGGCAATAAAAAATTAATTAACTTAGTTTCTAGCAGATGTCCTAATTTCCTAAAGAAAATCTAGTGTGCCACTGTCATTACATTTTTGCTTAAGCTGTGATAAACAATGTATGATAATTATCCATTTGGCATGAAAAAAAGAGATCCCAAGACTCAAAACTCAGTTTACATATGTTGAATGCAACCACAGTGTTGTAGACATGCTGACTTTACAACATAGTTAGGCTTCCAGTTTCCTTCACTTTAATCATTATCTGATGTGTGTAACAATTCCAGCTGCTTCATGTGGACCCTATTTAAATACCAGACTGCAAAAGGGAAAGAAAGTTTTCATTTTACTCAGACGGCATCCATGTTGAAATCTGGGGAAATAATGAACTCAGTATGCACATCTGTGATAAGGAATATCACATAGCTGTTGTTCTACAGAACTGCATTATTGGGAGGAAAAATAAACAAAATTAACCTTTGTAAACAAATAAAAGGAGAAAGACAACTGTTCCGAAGTAAGACTTTGCAAAAGAAATCTCACATATAACACACCACAATGAGCTTCCAAGTCACAAGTAAGAATTTACGGGGTTTGTGGCATGCAGACAAAACCACCTCAGTTCCAGATTTGCTATCTATCAACTGCTATGTGAATCAGTAATTAACAACATGTGATGATGATACTATTCTATGTTCAAACTGTAAAACATTTTTTGTTCACTTTCAATAGCTCTTGGAAAAAAACTCTTCAACGCAATTGTTCAAAAATTCAAAATACTGGAAGGGTTAAGCTTTTCTGATACTGAAGGAAGGAGAACCAATATGTTGTAAGATCTTGTAGATATTAAATACATGTTTCAAAATACGTATCTTAAAATTGTATTTTAGAGATAAATCTGTTAAGACTAAGAGTAACCATCTGATGCATGTAAATGTATAAAGCTGAGATTAAATAAAGACTCTTTTTGACAGTCATCTTGTCTCTGGTAATACCTCCATATCCTTCTGGTAAGCCCTGGTAAGCTGCTGGATTTCATTTTCAGATTCTGTGGCACGTATTTTCTCCTTTGCCCAGCACTGCTGTACATTCTGGAGTTCCATTTTTAAAGTTCCTATTAAAGTCTCTCTGTCTCCACACTTAGTGTGCAGATGATTTAACTCTTTGTTGCCATCAGCCAGGCTATCCTGAGCATCCTGTAGAACAGAGGCATGGGACAGAAAGGCTGGTAAGAACTTCACGCTATAAAATGCTACCTTATTCTAGTGCTCAGCATTTGAGGAAGTAAACTCTTATAGCCACATGTTCAGAAGACTCCAGGATAAACTGACTGCATCTTGTCAGTAATGGAATTTTGACACTGACCATAACCATTCTTCAAAGTTCCATGATTAGCTGACATTCAGCACCAACTCTACACCCACAACTGAGATGTAGAAAGTTGTCCTCTGCAGAGTGGAAAGCTCTCAGAGAGAGTGAAAAGGTACACTATTCCCTTAAGTAAAGCTCTGATCCGTGACTGCTGAGCTTATATGCAACACTAACAGCTGCTGTTAACCATTGTATTCTTTATCCACGTGATAAAAAGAGTGAGGACTCTTAGGAGGTTTGACCATGGGAAGAAACATATAATCAGATATGGTCATAAATACAATTGTTATGCTACTAGTACCAAATCTCACAAGGTAAACAAAGAACTTAATGCCTTCCCCCTTTCCAGCTGAAAGATCGCTGAGATGAAGTGGACAGATACACATGCTTTTCTCTCCTACAAGCTCTGGACTTACACAACTGCTAAAGTTTGCTAAAGGTCAAGCTGAAAGCATTGTTTGTTTCTCATACAATCACAGCCACTTATTTAGGAAATGTAATCAAAAGACTGTCTCAAATTCATCAGACAATTACCACTTCTATTCTTCTTAATGAAAATACTGAAAGATTAAAGCATATTTAAGTGTCTAATAGAAATGTTTTCAGGCTGGATCTAGGTTTTTTGCAATGAAAAATATAAAGAGATCAGAAACTGGACTACTTCATAAAAACTAGCATGATCTCTGTAACTTTTTTTTTTTTTGCATGAAGAATACAGGTATCTGTTGCAATGGTTTGTAGAATTTTTAGGTAGCTCACAGAAGTGCTGCAACAGAAGAAGAAATCCCAGGTCTTCAGAGCAGACAACAGGAGAGCATGTGCAAGTATTAATTAATATGAAGAGATAATGAATGTAGAAGTACCTGTGACTAAACTGAAAGGATCCCCTGCAAAAGGATCTGAGAAACGCTGGGACTAGAGACATTACATTTTGGCAGTAATGTAATACACTGCCAGTTGGGAGATTTGGTTTAACCATAACCTCATGACATCCTCACTCCCTTGGTAACCCGGCAGGACATTACAAAAGTGGTGCATCAGCCAAAAAACAAAGACAAAAAAAACCCCCTGTTTTCAGGAACTAAAGAAAAGAGTTCTCAAGTGTTTTTATCAGTTCTTTAAGACCTTCCAGGCTGCACATTTTACAACAGTTAAGAGTAATGTGATGTCTCATCCATGCATTAACTTCTCTGATAAATACAAACAAAATAAAAATTAATGAAGGAAAAGACATATTTAATAGAATGTTTTGATATGAGAAAATGTAAATGAAATCTCTTATCCTTTCCTTGAGACAAAGTTAAGAGAAAGAAAAATTACTGATTCTGATTCCAATATAAAACAATTTCCAAATCACTAAATCTACTTTAAATTATTCCATCTGTGCAGTCATTGAAATGATCAGTTATGTAGTTGAAGGTGGCAACCAGAATTACAGAATTAACCAGGTTGGAAAAAGACCTTTGAGATCATCAAGCCCAAACTATGACTCAACACCTTCTAATTAACTAAACCATGACACCAAGTGCCTCATCCAGTCTCCTTTTAAACACATCCAGGCACAGTGACTCCACCACCTCCTTGGGCAGCCCATTCCAATGCAAATCACTCTTTCTGTGAAGAACTTTTTCCTGTCCAGCCTAAACCTGCCCCGGCACAGCTTTTGACTGTGTCCTCTTGTTCTGTCACTGAGTGTCTGGGAGAAGAGACCAGGCCCTACCTGGTTACAACCTCCCTTCAGATAGGCAATAAGGTCTCTCCTGAGCCTCCTCTTCTCCACGGTGAACAACCCCAGCTCCCTCTGTCTCTCCTCACAGGGCTTATGCTCCATCCCCCTCACCAGCCTTTCTTAACTTGAGAAGCCCAGAACTGGACATAATAGTCAAGGTGTGCCCTAACCAGTACTGAGTACAGGGGCAGAAGGACTTCCCTGGTCCTGCTGGCCACACTAATTCTTATACAGGCCAGGATGCCATTGGCCTTCTTGGCCATCTGGGCACACTGCTGATTCATGTTCAGTTGGCTGTCAACCAGTACCCCAAGGTCCCTTTCTGCCTGGCTGCTCTCCAGCCACTGTCCCCATCCTGTAGCACTGCATAGGTTGCTGTGGCCAAAGTGCAGAACCTAGCACTTGGACTTGTTAAAGTTCATGGCATTGGACAATGCCCCTCTATCCAGCCTGTCCATGTCCCTAAATAAAGCAGCATAACTTCACACAAGTTTGCACGGTAAAGTATCCTGCTCAACAGAATACGATACAAAGGCTTAGTCTGATTAACACAAAAAGGTACCTTCAATCCAAAAAGAGATTTCTTTGCAGAACTTCCACATTTTACATTAAGATCATAAAACAATACCTTAAGTTCCTGATGTAAAGTACACATTTTCTCCTTCGATACCTCAAGTTCTTTTGTCATCTTTTCACACAAAGCCTTCATTTTTTCAAGCTGTGAAAAATAAGGAGATCAAACAGGCTCTTATAGAAAGACTACATGATTACTTCAACATAAAGGAACAATTTTGTACATAAATACTAAAAAAAAAACCCCATAAATTCTTTTGACAATGTTTATACTCCATACAATCTGGAAAATAACTTTCATAATGATTTAAGATAAAAAGCAGTGGCATAATCTCAAACTGAGTTCACTATTAACTTTCCTACTAACATTCAAAATATCTCACAAAACCACAGACTAAAGTCAGAATAAATTGAAATTACAATCTGGAAAGTGGTTTGAGAAGTTTTCCAAGGCAGTGGCGATTTGCAGAAGCTGTCCATTTACAAGTGAGGTCTCCACTTTCTAGAGTGCTGAAGTGCACTCACACACCCGTAAAATGCAGCAGTGTCATCAAGACACGTGGTGACTACTAAACTATTAGTGGTGTTACAAGCAACTACAGCTCAGGACCATAATGTGTACTAGCTTCACTTTCCACTTTCAGAAAATCTGTATTTTTGGATACCTGATGATGAGGTTAGCAATACAAACGTCTGAAAGAAAGCACTGAACCAAAATCTAGTATTAGTGCAGGCTATGGCCAGCACTCAAACACTAAGAAGCAATTCAGAAGTAAAATATCCCATTTACAAAATTTCCAAATTACTTTGGAAATTATATTTTGTTTGACAGAAGACTTGATAGAATCCTCAGAAATAATTATAAATTACACAATTGCAGAATGCTACTGGACTATTTCCAGTCTTTTTGTTGCTTCACCAGCCAAAAAACGTTCTAGTGTCTGCACTGTACAGAAAGTCAAAAGCTTGTTATCTGTTAAAAACAAAACACTTGTACATCCTTCTGTCACGCAGATGGGACAGATCATTTACTCTAGTATTTAACACAGTAAGCTAAAGATGACAAGTTTGCCAACATACTTCTCGCATACGTACAGATAAATGTACACAATAACTGCACCAATGTGGGGTCTTCTTGAAAACCTCTCCATAAAGAGAGTCACTACATAATTACTCAAAAGTAAATCCTTACCGCTGTGTATTAAAACATCCCAGTTTTATTGCACAGTGTCCTTCATAGTCCCTTTGTGCATTATTGTATTATTAAAAAGTTTTATTACTAAACATATCTAATATATAAAAATGAAAAAGCAGTGTTATTGGGTGGAGGGCGGGGGGAGAAGGAAGCAATCAAGAAGGACAGACTACTGCCCTTTCTGTCACCATGAAGGTGCTTGGTGATCTCTGGCTCCATATGACAACTTCAGGGTCAGTCACACACAGTCCTACTGGGAAGTCTTGTGGCAGGTCATCTGTTGGTCCTGCTCTGCTTGCGATTCATTTTCCTTGACAGTTCATTCTTCTTTCTGTCAGAATACTCTCTTTGCTTTCTTAGCAGCCACCCCCTTGGTCTCCCCACTGCTGTCTCTGGCACAGTTTCACAACAAAGCACATCACTAAGCCAAAGCCTGCTGAGTCGACTTTTCAACTGTGCTGCATATCACATGACATTCCTCCTCCCAAATAACAATTCGCTGTGGGTAATATGTTCCTAGTTACTCTGCAGCTTCCAGACCCGAGTCTCAGAAGAGTTTCATAATGACCATACACATCAGTTCTCTTATCTCACTGGGAGAGACCTAACTGTGCTTGCTGTTTACAAAGGTATAATTGTTTCCATGGCCGCTTATTTTTGCGTCTGTTGAACAAACTCAAAATTCTTGTGGGATAGAATTCTTTTCCCAATAAAAAGGGCAAAGCTGATATGCATTTCCTTTTTTTAATTTTTAACATTGTGTCTGACTAGCTAGACTACACATTTGTCAAAACAAAAGCAAAACCTAGAAATGAGAAAACAGTACCAATACTTTTACAATTTTGTAACACCTTGCCTTTCTGTACTTGCCAATTTTGTCCAAAGATAAGCTAATTACAAGTTTGTACAGATAGCTTTAACAGCGCAGTTAACTTCCCTTTACAAGCTTTAAAGCTATCCATTCATACAACATTTACACTCAAGTGGATTAATTTAAACACATTAGCAATAAAGGACTCTTCAGTCAGTGAAATAAAAGAGCAGTAGGACTGCACAGAAAACATCTGATTTTTTTCAAGGGTAAGACTTCCAAATATATCCATTCTTGTCTTAGATAATGTAAAGAAACTATTGTCAGAGCCTTATTTTACTTCAAAAAGATCTCAAAATAGCACCAAAAGAGATTTCACTGTAAAATACTCACATCAGAAAACGATGTGACTTATAAAATGTACATGGGCATGCACATTTACATAACTGATATCGATGACTCAAGTGTTACATGTTTAGTAGCACTGCAGTACACATTGGCCAACTCCTAAATCATCATCTTTTAATTAAAATCCTAGATATGAATGGCTTGTTTTCCTGAACATTTACTGAAAATAATAAACCAAACAGGTTTCATATGAAAACAAAATCAAATTAAACTACAAAGAAAGAAACAAAAAAAACCCCACTGCTCCCTGTCCCCCAAAACACACATGAAACTTCACTGCAGGGAAAGCTTAGAGAAACAGTCATGACAGAGATTATTTCTTTGGGTATACATGAAGCTGTCAACTCAACATTCCCACTCTTCTGACCTTTTTTACAAGCAAAACATACACATCGCTGCAGGCCGAAGGCGATACATAGAGAGCCAAACAGTGCAAGTGTTACCTCATTAGATGTGTCTTCCAGCTTGTTCTGGTAAGCTGTCAAGGTATACCTCAAAGTCTCAAGGACAGAGAAGCTCAGAGGTTTATCATTGTCCTTACAAGTGCCTGAAGGAAAATACAGAATGAAAATTAAGCTTTAAAGCCACAGAGAGAAAACTACTCACCCTGGATGAGAGGTATTAAAATTAGCTAGGGCTCCAGTGACAATACAAAACACTGAACAGCAGCTTTGTTTGCCACAAGAGATGTAGCTGAATAGCCACACTTCCACAGCAAATACAGCTGAAAGACATTTGTATGAAAGCCCTAACACAAGATACAGAACTGTAAATTCTGGATTACATTTCTACGTAATCTATTTGGCATGCAGCCTTGCACGCTCAACTGTGGTTGAGCCTATGTCATTCAGTCAGACCAGCCAACTTCAAAACCCCCACAATAACACACTTTGAAGAACATGTTGCCTAAAACTTAAGTATGTTACACTTCTCCTGACACTACTTTGCTGTTGTGACTAAGCATGAGTATTATAAAGCAGTACTTCATTTACTCAAAGCTTTATTGAGCTAAAGATCACATGACTGCGTTATGCTTGGAGAGGTCTTAAAAACATTTTAAATGACCTTGAATTTCATTCCAAAGGAAATAATAAAAAATATTTATTATCTGTCTGCAGAGTATTACATAACGTTTCAATTATAAATCTTAAAGATAATATATCCATTACAGACAGTAAACTTCTTTATTAAACCTTCAGACAGAGAATTCTGATCTCTTTGCCTTAATTAGAGACATATGAACATGTTTGAACATTCCAAAGCCTGTAGTACAATGTGCTAAGAAAGCAAAACAACACTGTATTGATCAAGAGGTCAGATGTCAGATGATATTAAATTTCCAAGACCAAACTATGTTTTGCTGGTGTTACAGCAAAACACCAGCTTATCGACAAAATTTTCTTCCCAGTATTACTTAGTATTCAGTATTTAGCATCTTACTTTGTAACAAATTATCATCTTAGCATGTCCTATAAGCAAAACTAACTTTACCAATACTAACTGCATCCCTATTTTGAAAAAGAAGTAAAAAAATCTTTGGCATTTGAACTCCAAAGAGGCTAAACAAAGATAATCCCCAGCAGAACTAAACAGTGTTTAGCGCCTCTGAAAGGTCAGTACCACAAAGCAATTTACTCATGAAGTCAAATCAGATACTGAACTTCAAGCCTTTTTTTAAGGTCTTCATAAAACTTTGTCAGTTAGAAGAGGTGCACCTATAAACTTACAGGCTGAGGTTTTTTTTTAAGAATCCTACAGTTAGTAGTATCTAACAAGAATGATATTCTACTCAAACTATTAAATAAATAACTATAAATGATAGATTTGTCCTGTAGGCTACAGATAATGCAGCAATGGTACTCAGAGCAAAACTTACACAAGAAAGTCTCAAAACACTGCCAGTAGCTGTACTGGAAATTTTAATTAGCCAACTTTTTCACAGTACCATAAAACAGATTACTATTCAGATTGGACACTAACATTACTTTCCATTTTGGCTTGCCAGCCAGCTGTTACTGTCAAAGTCACATCCAGGCAAACCAGTTCAAGTTCACTGCTTTCATTAACAGGAGCAAGATCTGCTCTACATAACATACATGAATTTTAAAAGAACATATGCCCCAATAACAAACTTGTGCCCTGTCCTATACAGCAGACACCTATTCACCACTGTTCAAAAGTCTAGAGTCAGAGGAGAGTAAAACCTCCTTAATGAGACTCCACTGACCTTAACCAAACCTCTGAATCCTAGAAACGTCCCAAACAGCACTACACTTACACTCAACCTAAGAAAAATTCATAAAATCTGACTTTTTGTTGAGAAGTTTCAATTTCACATTTGAGAAATACTAATAACACCTCGCTGCCAATTTTATCACTTAACCACAGCTTAGGATGAACATGGCTACTGTCTTCCCTATTACAAGGGACTTCTCACTGTGGCCCTAGAGTAGGAACATTGTGCAGTGATCTACACAAGGAACTTTATACTGAATGAATATTTTTCCAGATTACTAAAACCACTTTTTTTCCCCTGGAATTAAGATAAACTTTCCTGAACATAAACCCCGTTGCTGAGTAATTTCAAAATATGATAAATCTGAAAAAAGACAAGCAGAGATCATGCAAATTGTCCAGTTCAAATAACAGTGTTGTGGAGAATTTATAAAGGCCACTTAAAAAGGAGAAGACGTGGATTTATGCTTGTCATTTTGGAATGTATAAAGACACAAAAAAACCCCTTTTTAAAATACTTTGGGTTTGAACTTTATAAAGTCTTCTTTTATCTTTCCTGTGCAATGCAATAATCACAGCCCAGTAAGCCCAAATGACGGGGCTAGACCTTTAATATTGACACTTGAATTGAAACTTGTAACAAAAAGTAGATTGCTCAGCCAGTTGTGTCATATGTAGCCTCTCATCTGGTAATTAGACCACAAAGATTTATTTAAGATTTTTAACGTTTACTGGCACCTAGACATTCCCATTTCAAATATGATTACACCTGGGTTTTTTAACAGAAACATTGTTACACGATAAATTCATTAGTACAACATAAGAAGGCATTATGAAATTAAGCTTCACACTTAGAAACTTACTAAATACATAGAACAAATGTCTTAATATCCATTTTAATATTAGCCACACTCAATTCACAGCACAGATAAATTTTACTTTCTCCCTCAACTGAGCCTCTTCAGAGATGATGAAGCTTAAAAATCTTTCAAAGTTTACCTTAAACAAAGTAAATTAATACTGAAATTACTCTTAATGAATCCTTAGTATTATAGAAACAGGTCAAAGCTGTTCTTTTCAACATTTACCACTGGGGAGAACAGAAAATCTACCCAAAAGACAATTACTTCTTTGGAAACTGCACTTTGGCAGCAGCATCTGTGCTAGTTTGAAGCTAGCGAGAATGTTTTGGTGAGAAGAACTAGATTATAGGCTGTGAAAAAGAAAACAATGGTGATGTCTGCTTCACTCATAGGCTTGCTGAGATGTATAAGAACAAGAATGTATATATATATAGATAACTCAGACGCTGTCTGGGCTTTGGGCTGCATTTCTCTCTCTAACCTAACCTTCCGTCTCTGTGACTAATTCACCTGCTTCCTAAACCCCCTGGCCGACCCTCCATACTACCTTAAATATAAGGCAAGATATAGGGTAAGAGAGAAGGGTGGGAAGAAGGTGGAAGGGTGGTTGTGAGCCCGTCTTGGGGACTCAGGTTTCTGGGGGGGAGTTGTGTTTCTGTATTACCTTTTACCTTGTATGTTTTTGCATATAACTGTATATACTGTAAATATCTGCTTGTATATTGTGCTAAGCTGTAATTATAAAGCTTCATTCAATTTCCAGAGCTGCTGAGTCTAGTCTGGGTGATTTTCAAAGTGGGGGGGGGGGGGGGTGGGTGGGTAACACCCAAACCATCACAGCATCCAACTCCCCAAGAATTACTGAAGCCCTGTGGAACTTTGCAAACACAGGAAAACATCCAGTTTTGAAGTGCTTTTCAGTCTGACATATCTACAGTAAACTTAGAGGTATTACTCATGGGAATTACATTTATAATTACAGAATAAAACTGATACCTGCTCCCAAATGAAACAAAATAAACCAACAAAAACCTTTAGCCCATATGAGGAAATCATGCATCACATATTCAAGGGTAGGCTCTCAAGGACAACAGAAATATCAAGAAGTTCATTTTTACAGTACCAGGTGCTACAAAAAGCCCAATAAATCATCCTTCTATGAACAGGCAAAAACTGAATCTTAATTTAATGGTGTTGAACCACCCATTTACATCTACTGTTTTTATAAAGTGCAGAAAGTTACCACAATTTATATAAAATAAACCTATTTACTCTTTAAGCAACAATTTGACTGTTTTCTCTGTAAGTCAGAAGTATTTTAGGACTAGTATGCGATATTCTAACAAGACTACCACACACAGGAGGAGAAAACTTTTATAGACAGTTCAAAAGAAGACTTTAAGTGTACTATTTTCACCTTTAAAAACGTACTAGCTTTGATGTTAAACTTCATCTTGTTTATGTTATTCACCACTTCAAATGTTTAAGCAGGCAGCAGCTTGAGTATGATGTAACAAATACACATAAAGCCAGGTAGTGGAGGCGCAAACATTAACTTGCAATAAATTTTAATGAAAACAAAGGAACATCAGTTCTGTATTAGACCAAATTAATGCCATGTAGCACTAGTCCACAATCAACAGTAAGAAGCACTATGTTATATCATGTGTCCTACACAACCTTTTTGAATATATGACCTTTAAGTTGCTGAAGGTTGCCTCAGAATTTGGCTCAGTTCAAGCAAAACATCTGTTCCCTTTGCAGGTATACTGTAAGGACTTTTTTCTCAGTTGGATTTAGAGCACAGCAAGTGAGCCCTTTTCTGACCGATCATATACACCCCAGCATTTGTAAATCAAGCTCTAGGCTGACAACAGCAGGTCCACATTCCGTCACCCTTTCTCAGCTAGCAAGGCCATTTGACTGCTGTGAGAACTGCTCTTATCATGTCATCAAATCAAAGCATGTTGAGAGGAGGGAATGCAAGAGGCATCTGCAGAATTCCCACAATGTAGTGACTTTGGAACACTGACAGATGCATCTGTCATTTTATACCTTCAACTAACCTGCTGTCCGCTGGCCTGACATAGCAAAGCTGTCCAAGAGTAACTTCAGTTCTCTCATGTTGTTTTCATACGTCTCCGTTAGAAAAACCTGGTGTTTCTTGGCCTTTATTTGACAGGAGACACAAACAAGACAAGAATAGGAAAAAGAAACCCATTAAAATACTAAACAGAAGAGATATACATCACAACTGTATTGTTTCCCCCTTTAAATTTAAATTCTTGATATATTTCTTAACTCCTTTCTTGAGTCAATAGACCTAACAAGACATCACTAAGTAACACAGAATCCTGAAACACACTTAAAATAGATAAAGAGGCTTCAGGTACTCAAAAGAAAAAAAAACCTTAGTCTTTATTTTCTGCTTTCAAAATATCTTAATGAACATTAATTAATTGCTGCCCATCTATGTAAGCAATGAAATCGTTATCTATTGTTACACTCTACAAGGGCATCGAGAAAGACACAAACCTACTGGCAAGAAAATCATGATTTGGCACTTAGTCAAATCCCACACCTATTCTCATTGCAAAACTGCCTACTTTAATTGTTATTATCTTCCAGATTGATAATGACTTCTTCAGTATCAAAAACTCCTCCTTACGCATGGAATATAAAGCAGCAAAGCCCTTCAGCTCCTATCACAGAATTTTCTGAAAGAAAGCTGTATGCTAAGCAGAGCCTGCTGTTCAAATAAGACAATGCCTTTATTCTGATGACAGAGCAGATTTTTTTTAACCACTACAATAAAACCTTTTTTTTCCATTTTATTTATGTTTTATGTTTAAACTTGCATCTATAATTCCAGACAAGATCAAAATCCTCTTAGACATATGATCGACTTCTTTGACTTCTAAAAGAAATGTACAATTTTAGCAGCTGACTGACAAAAAGTAATACAACTCAAGAGGCTTGGGGGGAAAAAAACAAACAAACAAACAGCAAAACCAAACTAAAACACAGCAAAACCAAACCAAACCACCACCAGACAATCCTTCCCCCCAAAATCAAGAGAAAATTAGATTTAAATAACTTTGCAGATTTCTTATGACAAAGGTTATGCTCAGAGATGTCTCTTTACTTTCCACTACTAGTTTTACTCTAAATTCTAACATGTATTTGATTAATTTCCATTTCTGCTTGGTGGTGGAGGGCTCCTCTTTCTGCATTGAGAAAAATCCTACTATTTTCTATCATATCTATAAATTATTGCTTCAGTTATGCTTCACTGCATGTGTAAGGATCCAGTCAATCTCTCAAGTGTGGAAAACATTCTCCCCAGGAAAACTGCTACATACTGGTAGCATATAACTGTCAGGCTGAAAAATCAAGAAACACATTTAATTCTCTGCAGTGCTCTTCACTATTCAGCTTAAATATTTTATAAATTTGCTTTACTCTTTCAATTTTAATTATATGTACTGTATATCAACTAATATATTATTCATATGTGTATTTCAATGTTAGATCCCCTGTAGCATTTACACGCCTTTCCTGTGTGAGAGTTTGTACTACACTTCTTAACAGATTTCCAAAACACTTCTATATATTCAAAAAAAACCCAAGATTTAACTCTTACTCTGTAAAATTACTCAAATAAATAGAGCTTGTACTTGCTGAGATCCAGTAAAAATTTTTCATAAGATGCAAACACATTAAAATAGTTTACTGTGATGTACTGATATGACCTCAAAGACCTTACATATTATAAATAAGAAAAGTATATGATAGCATTACAGTAAGATAAATACTCTTTTTGTATAAACCACTCTAGCACAGGCAAGATCAGACTGAATCTTCCCAGAAAAACCTCTTCCCATGGAAAAGTCAAATGTGATAATTTTTTTCAATCTCTTCATCCAATTTTTTTTCCTTTGTTAACTTAATTTAGCACAATTTAGTCACTATATAGTGACTTCCAGCCTTCTCAACCTCACCACTTCTCTGTGCTTTGTTTGCTACATCCATTTACACTCCCTAAGCCAATTTCAGTCTCTTCTTCAACACCAATAAAAATCAAAAGGAAATTCCTTAGCTTAGCCACTTTTTCTACACTTTGGCTGCACAGTAGTTAGCATTTTTCCTCACTAACTCCCATTTTCACTTATTGTCCCACTGAAGAAAAATACTGTAAACTACAGTGCTTGAAACCCAGGCAAAGATTGAGTCCAAAAGGGTCTGAACACAATGACTTAAGTTTCACTGACAAACATCTAATAAGAATATGCAGAGTTATAAAATCATGGAATAATTTAGGCTGACAGAATCTCAGGAGGTCATCTGGTTCCAGCTGTCACTCAAAGGATGGCCATCCATGAAGTAGGGTCCAGTTGCTCGCAGCCTTATCCAGTTGGAGTATCCTCAAGAACACAGTTTCAACAACTCCTCCAGGCATCTTGTTCCAATATCTCACAATCCTTGCTCTGAAGCTGTTTTTCCCTTATAGGTAATTAGAGCTTGTTTCTAAAACTTCAGGTTCTAAAACCTCCTCACACCTTTACTGCACAGTTCTAAGGAGAGTTTAGCTCCACCTTCTCCGTACGCACCCATTTGACAGTGCATGAGTGCCCTTAGTTTTCTTCAGTCTGAACAAACACAGCAAATACACATAAGTCTTTACTTTGAAAAGAAAAATGGAGTCCACAAATGTGTAAGTCAAATGTAACGAATTGTAGCTGCTGGAAGGTTATCTTTTGTCAGATCCAGCTACTTCAAGGGATGAGATTACTCCTCTGTCAGTAACTCCATTGATATTTGTGTTAGTGGATGCCAGTCTTGTAGAACTACTGGAAAAGCAGCGGTACGAATGTTCCCTAGATTATTTCAGAAGGGAAATCAGGTGACAATGCTAAAGTCTTTAAGTGAAGAGAGTTTACTTCACAGATCACATTAGTATAAATAGGTGAAAGAAAACTCATGAAGGAAGCCTTCTGCTGACATTGCTTGACTTCCTACACCTCAGGATGGATCATTCTTGGAGGTGATCCTTGAAAATTAGCTTGAAAATCAAATGCCACAGGAAGCCTGTATGGATGTACAAGTAGCTCCTGACTAAATTAAAATACAATAATAGGAAGCATAAAGGAGGGGGAAGAAGGCATAAGAGACCTGGAAGAAATATAGAAACATCATGCAAACACAAAGACACAGTTAGGAAAGCCAAAATTCACCTGAAGTTGAATCCAGCAGGGGTCATTAAGGGCAACAGGAAAAGGCTTCCTGAAGCACATCACTAGCAAAAGGAAAACTAGACAAGATGAGGGCCTGCTGCTGAATGAGGCAGAAGATCTAGTGATTAGGACACAAGAAAGGTAGACCTTCTTACTACCCTTTCACCTCAGTCTTTACTGGTAGAACCTGCATTCAGGAACCCCTGACCACTGAAATCAGCAGTAAAATCTCCTTGTGAAGTCTGCAAAAAAACTTGAGAATTTAAAATTCTTAAAATGTATCAGGAGTATTTCCAGTATCTCCCAAAGGCAAATCCCTCTCTCACAAAATAGTCAGAATAGGAAGATAAAAACCAAACGGAATGGAATTTTGGTAGAGAAACACATTTGGTAACGTATTTACTAAACTGCCAATTTAGAAATACAACTGTACTTTTAACAGAAGTAAAAAGAAGCCAAGTATCTTTTACTACAAGTACTGTAGACTCCAACCAGGAGAAAGACTTTTTTTCCAAATACTTTGTGTCTTTACCTGTAAGAATTACCAGAATTATTAGGAAAACCTACTACTTACAAAAGTTATTCCAGCTACCATCAGAATCTGGTCTTCCAGAAGCAGAGTACTTTCATTAATACGAGCACATCTCTACTACATTGGTTTCAGAGATTATTTTCTCTGATGATCAGTACATGACATCACTCCATCACACGTTCCAGAACAGGAAGGAAGTCCCATTGACTTTTCAGCATTTTCCAAAAGCCATTGTTGAACATAGCAAATGCAAGCTCTATGCACACTGCCAGGAGAGACCACATGACCCGATGCTGCAAACGCGCATCCAAACCTCAAGTTCAGCAGCCTTAAAAAATAAGTATGTAAGCAGAAGTTTAAAGCTTTTTGAAAATCAATTTATCAAAACCCCAGTAGCATTATGCAGAGAACAGAGGTACAGTCCTGAAATGATCTGTCATTATTCCAAGAGGAATTTTCCCTACTTTGTTCACATTTACACAGGGACTTCGCTGTGTGGCTGAGTTGCACTAATTCACCCACTGCATCAGCAGTACAAATCCTATCTGGTGACAGGAAAATAGACACCAAAGTCAGAAGTATCCATGCAGCCACCAAAAAGCAGCATGTTCAGATACTCCCTGAAAAGCATTTGGGTAAATTCTTTACAAAAGCATCAGATGGTTTAGCAGGCATGACCTTGGGGAAACCAATCAGCTCTAAATGGCTGCTCCACAGATAACAAAAAATGGGTTTTACTTGAGTGATGTTCTGTTTAGAAGAAAAGTAGTACAAATTTTAAGCAACCAAGCATAAATTGTAATATAACAAAACAAAAAAAAAAAAGCAAAACCCTCACTGACATCTCCGTCCTTAGGCTGCTATTTATTTTTGTCCAAGTTATCTAACTATTGAATACTTTGAGAGTTTCTTTATTTTCTTAGCTTAACTAGAATTTTCTGAAGTCTACAGAGACGTCTTTAAACAGTGTTCAGCCATGTGTAAATTAAATAAAATTTCTATGAAATTTAGAAAGAATGTGTCATGGGTTAGCCACTAAACAAACGACAGACTCTATTAGCTCCTTTCCCTTGCCAATGGAGAAGAGAACGAGAATAAGGGAAGAGACATTCACAGATTGGAAAAGAAAAATAGTTTAATTAAAATAATAATAAAATTAAATATATACAAATACATACAAAATCATATACAGCAAGACTGCATGCGCTGTTGCAAGAGATTTATATGCCACACAGAAAGAGATAGGCTCAGAGCATAATCTATTACACTACTTACACATCAATTATGTTACGCCTGAAAGTATCTACACAAAGCAGAGCACATAAATACATATAATACACTATAAATACCATAATACACTACTTTTAAAGACTTCAACTTCCCAATGTGCATTCTGGTAAACTGGCCAGAATGCCAATTTAAAGCAAGTTAGAAGTTTAAAGTCATTTCAGTTTAAAGCAAGTTCGGAATCACAATGGTCATTCCTCCAAATTCTTGTTATTCAAGCTATTTTTTTTTATTTAGCTGAAAATAATTATAAGCTTGAGAACAATTTCCTCAGAAAAAAAAAAACAACAGAAGTCTTGAGAGCTTGCTCATGCTGAACAGTCATAATCAGTTTCACTGATAACAGCAGATCCTACCACATTTCTTCCATGTACATTTCTGGCAAACTTCTGCCACATGCTGATATTTAAAATTAAAAGCAGCATAACTACTTTACTATACATTCAACTGACTCATTAGAGAGAAAGAAAATTATTTTTCACATAAAGTTTTCCAAGAATGTATTTCATCCCTGCATAAGTTTGCTTCTCTAAAAACAAAAAGCCCTCACTGGTTTGGTTATATTTCCCAAATATTTTACAAACACAAACATTAACTTGTATTATAACAGTGCACTAAGAAACCAATGTACAACTATTAGACTGGAGAGGAAAGGACATATTCAGGATGTTTAACAACAGTGTTAAATACAAGAAAGTAGCTAAGGTAACTATACTTAGATTCTGCTAGAGTCTTCCACTTTTCCATTTTGGAAAGAATAATAAAAAGCTGCCCAGACTGAGTAAACAAGACCACACGCAGGCACCTCTGCTTCCCAAACAAATACAAAAGTCTTCAGGAAAAATACAAAGCCATCCAAGGTGATAAAAATTTAATCCCATAGGGGACTACTAATACAACTCCTCAGAAAATGAGTGTTTTTATTACCTGTTCGACAGTGTCTTGTGGTTTGAAATCCTTCCAGTAAAACAATTAAAACAACTAGCTCTATGAATAAGACAGTTTTTGACCATGAAAAACTGATCTGCCTTTTACCCTTCAGTAGTGTAATATTCATTCTGAGTACAGCATTTAATACTGTTGCCACTATCAGAAACCTGTATCACAAACAGAACTTTGTCCTGTGTTCTTTTCTTGTCTAGTGTGATGCTCATTTTACTAAGTAAGACAAAATGAAAACTCATATCATGGTGATAGCTATCAAGCACTCAGGGTTCCTCGTAAAAATCTGTCAGCTTGGAATTGCATTTTGTATTAATAAATAGCAATCATTACTGACTGTATTTAGAGGAGACAGTTACTTTTGTCTCTTTGCATTCTCATTTATGCTTGATAAGGTTCAGATTAAGTAGGCCAGCAAATGCCTTTTTAACATATTAATGCTGCCATGGAAGAAGCTGTGATTCTGCCAGAAGGGAAAGGGGAAGATGGTTTGATTTTTCTTCAATTTCTTAGTTACCAATTTGTCTGGGAAGTGTATAACACTAAAACAATGTATGGAAGAACGGAACAGAAGACACTTAAAAGTTTAGAGATCCTGTCATGCGAATCTCTTCTGCTCACTGACTAGCACAATGCCTGTCAGCTGCAGGAAACACACTAGATTTACCCTCCGTATTCATAGCTCCATGAGACAGAAAGCAGATAAATTTGCAAGCCAGTATCAAAAATAGCTTACACTAGTTAAGTATAGAAATACTGCAAATTCTACTACACAGTTGGAGGAGGTAAGGTTTTGTAGATAACCTAAGAGCAAAAATCACTCTACTTTGTCATCTTCAAGCAAACAATTTTTGAGCATTTTTATAGTCAAATGCTTGCACTAAAACCAAAATGTTATGTAAAACAGAAATAAGCAAGTCGACAACAGCAGCTAATAAAGCTTGGAGAGAGAAAAAAGGCTTGGGTAGAAAGACAGAATCATAAACCATACCTACAAATTGCCTTTTCACTAAGAAGACAAACACAAGTTACACCGTACTCACAGCCATACTTCCAAAGTAATTGTTTTCTGCAAATAACTCTTCAGTTAAATTCAGTGTGTACCACTTAAAAGACATTTTTAGTTAGCTTTCCCAGTATGTCAGCTACATTTATTCATATTCTGCAACATAAAGTTGCAGAATTTTTACATAAATAAAAATTGCAGCATTTTCCATAAATTAAATCAGAGTAGTACAACAGTAGAGCTCCTCCACAGCTCAAGCACAGCAAAGGCAGATTATGTTCATACATTTAAAAATTCTAAACAATGAGTGCAACAAGGATTTTGTCTTACCATTGCCAGTTTCTCCTGTAATTCTCTGCAGTTCTTTTCACTGCGCTCTAGTCTCACAGAAAGGTCTTCAATTACTTTGTTCTTTTCCTCAGTCTTCTCATGCATTTCCTTGTTTCTGCAGGAACACTCTCTTTCTAATCTGCAAAGTTTCACCATTAGAGTATTTTTATCAAAAGTAGTTTTGGCAAGCACATAATATATTTTCAAACAGATAGGGCACATACCATGCTAGCACATCATATGGCTTCTGAAAGTTGCTTTTTTTGGCTTTTTACCTGAAGCAAGATATCGATTCCTTCTAAGACATGCTTTTCAAAAAGTGGTTATGTTGTTTTCAGTTGCCAGTGTTTCTAGTCATAAATTAATTTAGGTATTTGAATATAGCCTCCAAATTACATATAAACAGAATTCATCCATTTTTAATTAACACAACAGCTTCAGCTACACTTGACACATCTTGCACAATCTACCCCGATTTCACAGAATCACAGAATCAACCAGGTTGGAAAAGACCTCTAGGATCATCGAGTCCAACCTATCACCTAACCCTTCTAGTTAACTAAACCACTGCACTAAGTGCCTCGTCCAGTCTCCTTTTAAACACCTCTAGGGATGAAGACTTCACCATCTCCCCAGGCAGCCCATTCCAATGCCAATCAGTCTTTCTGTGAAGAATTTCTTCCTAATGTCCAGCCTAAACCTGCCCTGGCTCAGTTTGAGACTGTCCTCTTGACCTGTCACTGGGTGCCTGGGAGAAGAGACCAACCCCCGTCTGGCTACAACCTCCTTTCAGGTAGTTGTAGACAGCAATAAGGTCTCCTCTGAGCCTCCTCTTCTCCAGGCTGAACAACCCCAGCTCCCTCAGTCACTCCTCATAGGACCTGTGCTCCAGCCCCCTCATCAGCCTTGTTGCTTTTCTCTGGACACATTCAAGCACCTCAACATTTTTCTTAAATTGACAGGCCTAGAACAGGACACAAGCACAAAGCTCCTAATCTTTCCACATAACTGACCATATTTTAACCAGAATGGCAAGAGTTCACATTTTTCCACCAGCAGACTGTTTCAAAAATTTTAAATAAGTTTTGTGCACCATTTCAGTCTTCCCAGTATTCAGGGAAACAGATAAAAAGAGCTTTCAGTATCTCAGCCATTCCTCCCAATTTCGTACTATCAGCAAACTTAGTGAGAGTAAGTCCAGCTTCTCTGTATCCTGCCACATCACCCACCTCACTCAGCAGCAGGCCCATATTTTGCCTGGTGTCCTTTTCCTGCTGATGTACTTGAAAAAAACCCATCTTGTTCTTTTCCACATTATTTGCCAGATTTAATTCCAAGGGGCTCTTAGATTTCCTTGTCGCAACCCTACACACTCTGCAAATGTTCCTATATTCCTACCAAGGGTCCAGTCCCTTCTTCTTCATATTGTGAGCTTCCTTTTTCCATTTCAGGTTTTCCAGAAGCTCCCTGCTCATCCATGCAAGTCTCCTGCCTCCTCTGCTTGACCTCTTACTTATGGGAATGCATCAATCTTGACCTTGGAGGAAGTGATGCTGGAATACTAACCAGGTCTGTTTGGCCTTTCTATGAGTTCTAACCCATTGGATTCCTCCACGTAGATCTCTGAAAAGGCCAGAGCTGGTTCTCCTGAAGTCCAGCACTGCAATTCTGCTTACTATCCTGCTACTTCCTCACATGGTTCTGAACTCCACCATGTAATGGCCAGTGCAGCCAAGGCTGCCTCTAACCTTTACGTCTCCATCCAGACCTTCTTCGTTTGTCAGTGCAAGGCCCAGCACTGCACCTCTCCTCACATGGTCCTTCACGATCTGTGTAAAAATGTTATCATCAATGTACTACAGAAAGCTTGTTGATTATTTGTGCCTTGCTGTGCTGCCTTTTCAGCCTGGTTTAAGTCCCCCATGATAATCAGGGCACGTGATCATGAGGCTACTTTAAGGTGTCTATAGAAGACTTCATCAACTTCCTCTTCTTGATCAGGTGACCTACAGTAAACACCCACTACAATGTCATCCATACTGGCCTGTCCCATAATTCTTGTCCATATACCTTCAATCTTATAAACAATGACCAACCCAATTACATTCTACAATAAAGTGACCAAATCTGGGGACACAAGAAAAGCAGGAAGATTAAATGTAACTCAGCTTTAGCCAGGATTTTAGCATTATCTCACACAATACTTTTGTAGCCAAGTTACAGCTTCAGTCTAGCCATATAAACTACACCCTTGACAAAAACAGTTTACTGGTAAAGGTCAGGTAGTAGTGGCTGGTAACAAGCAGCATACTGCAGGAGTCTGTAGAAGAATCTGTTTAAGAACTCCATCCATCACCCGAATTATGCCAACAGTGCAGTCTCAGTAAGTTTGCCAGTAACAGTGAATGGGGAACGGGTTAGATCACGACAAAACACAACTGATGCACTCAAGAGAAGTGCTTCCATTCCCTAGAACCTAGACAGAGAGGAATAGGCAAGTATGAGCCTTCTGAGATTCAAAACCAGTACATCTGAAGATCTGAATTTAGGAAGCAAGAGTGCTCTGAAATGATATGGCTAGTAAGTGATTGTGAGACAGCTATGCTCAAAAAGGACCTGGTAATCATAGTAGGTAGCAAGTTAGCCACAAATCAGCAGCATGGCATACAAGTAGAGAGAGCTGGCACCCTTCTGGGTTGTATTACTAGTAGCATAGCCAGAAGATCAAGGCAAGTGACTACATGCTTTTCATTTGTCACTAAATATAACACATAGGATAACAGTTTCAAGCACACACCTTCCCTGTAACACAGGAAAACAGTTGGAGTGAGCTCAGGGGTAGGTCACCAGCTCAGTCAGGGGCTGACATACATGTAAGAACTGCGGGAACCTGGTATGTTGAGGTTAGAGAAGAGGTGACTTTAAGCGTGCACAACAGGCTCTCCAATATCTAAAAGAACATTATCAAGAACATACTGCAAGTCACTTCACAACCATGTATGGCTAGCAGACAAGACACAACAGTCACAAATTGAAGTCAAAGAGCCTGAGAGAAGAAAAAGCTTTTTTCCACCTTAATGCCAGTTAAACAGCGGAACAGGTTCCCAGAAAGGGTGTGTCATTTCCATTCTTGGAGGTATTCAAGACCCAACTGGATGAAACCCTGAGAAATCTGATCTCCCAGCTGATCCCAGTTTGAGAAAAATGACAGACTGCAGATTTCCTGCAATCCCTTTCAACCTGAACTACTCCTTGATGTAACTCTTAGCAGTGGGAGCATTCAGATGTCTCTTGTTTCCTTGTCTTGCCTATCACTTCTGTCTCAGCAGAACTGAAAGTAATGCAAAGGGCTCAAAGTTCTTACAACTCTAACATTTTTTATCAATATTGTCACTTCCTGACTGAATTATTTCTTGTAAATCAATATATCTTTTTTAGTTGAAGGGCTACTTTATCAACTCTCCAAATACTACGTGCTCCTACTTCAGCCTGACTTTTTTCTTTTAGCTGTAGACAGTTCTTACAGAATGAACTTCCCTGTTTCAGTCCCCTGAAGTAGCTTCTGCCACCACAGCTTTCTGAAACACAGCAAAAGCAGTTCCAATTTATTCTATCTCACCCTTTAAGAAAAGTAAATTCACAGAGATTCAAATCCAGTGTTGATTCCCATTTACATAGTGTGACTGGATTGAGACCTAATTAAAAAATTAAGCAACCCAGAAAAGTCCCTTTGCTTGCTTTCAGTTATCACAATCATCTTTTTCTCAGAAACTAAATTCTCACAGCTTTGTATAGCTTTTAAATTTGGCATCATTTATGCTATATCAATCTCAGCTAATACCAGTGTTCTCATGCAACAAATTTAAGCCTCCAAGGCTTTCCAGAGACTGTGGCTTAAAGACAAACTCATGAGACTTCTCCAGAAAAGGAAAAATGTTAGGATACCAAATCATGGCTTAAAAGAAAAAGCCTAGCTCCTGACATTGTCTGGAGTCCAAGGACCACAGCCTTCAAAGGTAAGAAGATCAAAGGCTCTTGTATTCTCTCTGAAGGGATCTGGTGAAAGCAATCACTGATATTCACCAATGTTACTGATACTTGGATGCTTCAAAGAATAAAAAAGGCACAGGAAACAGACAGGGCAATACATGCTCACCCCATGGGAACTGAGTATATTGATGTCCATTTGAGATAAAGTCTGATCTTCACTACCTATCTTTGTGGATGTCTCGAAATTTAGGTGTCTGAACTAAAAAAATTTTGAGGACAGGCTGCTAATGTTTCTTCAGGCTCTATTAATGAAATTCCTAACTGTTTAACTATGTTAACATTTACAAAAAGGTTTCCACTCTCTAAAAACCCAGAAGATAAATTGTTTTCAAAAAACTCAGCTAGCAGAATCTTCTAGGAATAATTTTTGCAAGCAGCAAAAAAAGTATTGTTTGGAGGTAAGTTAAAGTTTATTCTGATATCCAGTTAGTGCAGCGAACAGGTGCTTTAAGCAGGCACAAGCTGTTTTTTGTTTAAAATAAAATAATCCCCCCAAATAGCACAGAAATGTTGAAAAGAGTTATCCTGTTTAGTGGAAATAGTTTCTGTTGCACTTCGGGAGCACAAATACTTCCATCTCTGTAAGCACTAATATTATGTAGCTGGTACCACAACTGTAAGGACTACATTCCCTACTCTTAGCCACCACAAATACATATATTAAGGTATTTCCTACAGCAATTCCAGAAAAAAAAAACCATAATCCTTTAAAAACAACTATTTTTTTTTAAGATAATAGATTTTTAAGACTTCCCATTTTTCCAAAGTGTGATTTTCATGGACCAGGACTAAACACACAAACCTTCATTTCTCAAAGAAATAGCTTCACACATCTAGACAAAAGATTCTCACAAAGAACAAAACATTATTGAATTATACAGTGTAACTCAATATTTCACCATAATTCTTACTCCAGTCTGAATAATCTAATATGGAAAAATATCTCTAAGAGTGTCTCAAAAATTTACTTGGCAAATTACTTCTTATGGATTTTCACAGCTTTTAAGTAGCATTACTGACTTCAAAGAGCATATCTTGTGGTATAACCTGCAAAGTTCTAATGGCCTGAAAACTTTCTAAACACATTTAAGCTACTTTAGCTTAGATTTTCTATTATTATCATCCCTTGATTCTCATAACATACTCATACTAATAACAGAGTAATTCAGGTGTTAAAGATACAGCTCTGTGTAATGTCTAAGTGTTCAGAAAAAACAGAGAGTTGTTGAAAGTTTGGGAAGGACGTTGGGATGCTTGAGCATGTCCAGAGAAGGGCGACGAGGCTGGTGAGAGGCCTCGAGCACAAGCCCTGCGGGGAGAGGCTTAGGGAGCTGGGGTTGTTTGGCCTGGAGAGGAGGAGGCTCAGGGGTGGCCTTGTTGCTGTCTGCAACTACCTGAAGGGTGGTTGTGGCCAGGAGGAGGTTGCTCTCTTCTCTCAGGTGGCCAGCTCCAGAACAAGAGGACACAGCCTCAGGCTGCGCCAGGGGAAATTTCGGCTCGAGGTGAGGAGAAAGTTCTTCACTGAGAGAGTCATTGGGCACTGGAATGGGCTGCCTGGGGAGGTGGTGGAGTCGTCGTCCCTGGGGCAGTTCGAGGCAAGGTTGGATGTGGCACTTGGTGCCATGGTCTAGCCTTGGGCACTGTGGTAAAGGGTTGGACTTGATGATCTGTGAGGTCTCTTCCAACCTTGGTGATACTGTGATACTGTGATACTGTGATACTGTGATACTGTGAAAGACTGCTCATATTCAGCACCTAGAAGGATAGTGGAAGTCCACATGGTAACACTTGGACAGCATTAATCCATGTGCAGGCAGTACCCCACTTAAGGCTACTTCTTAAGACGAAAGATCTTTCCTTGTCTGAGAAACTAATATAATTCACAGAATTAAATGCTCTGACAAAATCTTTTAAGGAAACTTAAGTGTACATGCAAATAACTTCAGGGGATTTGGGTCTAGCATGATGAAATCAACCAACTAAAACTGTTCTAAAAATTCACGTGAGCAGCTCATCTTTTATGAGCTTTCCGTGGAGCTAGAAGGAATCTCCATGAGGTCATCTGGCAGTGCAAATTATTACTGAACACAGGTATCTGAGACAAAACATCTTGTTGCAACAAGAAATTAAAATTTGCTAAAACAGAGGGAAGTACCTGTGAGGGCAGTTGTTATGAAAATTAAAAAGACCAAGTAAAGACAGACAAATAAAAGCATCAAAATGCCAATTGTAATAAAAACTTGAAAAATTAAATTCATTTGCCAATATGTATCACCTAGTGCAAAAGCATTAACAGTTCTTCCAGGACCTAGAATGTTTGTATGATGTGTGGTTTAATTTTTGGTGCATGTGTACTACTTAAATACGCATTAATTTATGCAGAATTCACAACTCCACATTTGTTTCACATCAAATTATAAAATCAGAACCACCTATATGCTTACTGTTATGGACCTACTATTAATGATGTGCTGGTTTGAGGCTAATTGGAATATTTTAATGAGAGAAATTAGACCATTGGCTGTGAAAAGAAAATAATAGTGATGTCTCGATCACTCATTTGTTCTGCTGAGGAACATAAATAGTTAAAATGTAAGATAAGGCACTCACTTGTAACAACTTCTTTTGTCTGTGTGCCTGGATGGATCTTGCCTTAACTCCTCTGAGTGAAACCTATGCAACCTGATTTAACCATTTCCTTGTAACTCGTTGTGTTTTGACATCTCACCTCAGATGTCTGCATATTTATCACATGAACTATATGGAGATTTATCTGTTTATTTCTGAGATAAAGGTGGGGGGAACGATGACAGGAAAGGAAGGGGGTTGGTTTGGAGCCCTTGTGGGAAGTCCAGCTGTTTGGGAGGGATTTTGAATTTCTGTATTACTTTTAACATGCATCTAATTATAGATATCTGTATTTATTGTATATTTATGCTTGTATATATAAATTTGTGCATGCTGTAAATACAGCTTCATTCCTTAGCTTCCAGCCGGCTCAGTTAGTTTGGTGAATGGGCCAGAGGGGAACTCCCAAACCACAACATTCCTTATTTTGGCACCCAATGTGGGACTAATACAAGTTGATTCATTGTTAATTAGGTTTGGAAGCTAAGATGAAGCTATTTTATGTCATTTAGGCGGTCCTCTTTCTCTGATACTTCCACCATTGGCTGACAGCCAAAATTGGTGCCTTGATTTTTTCTATGCTGTGGAGGAAGATAAAAGCCACATTTGTGAATTTTGAAGACTATTATATTGGGTGGATTGAGTTTAATACTGTTGATAATATTACCAATGACACTTTCACTAAGTCAGGAAATGCCACAACTTTTTCTAGGTCTCTAACAAGCATTATTTGGCTAAAAGTGAAATCCCAGACCCCTGTAGTGAGTTCTACACACATAGTACTGTTCTCTGCATGTCATGTGCAAACATATCCCTAATAATTCTAAGTTTAGGACTAATTGCAGCTTTATGTGCAAAGAATTCAAGTGCCACTGCTTTAAGAAAGCAGTGAGGCAAAGGTAGAAGACAGATTTCTAAATGTTTACAAATTTCTCAGGGAGACATAACAGTGGTTGGCCAAGGCTGCAAAACAGACAATCTCTTTCTTGTTCTGAGAACAACTATTCTTATGTTCCTACCAGGGGAGAAAAGGAAGATTCAGCTATTGCAGGTTCTGGAAATTCAGCCAAGAGCACAGTATCTACCAATAACACTGCAGACGGCCAAAAGGCTTCTTCTATTCAAGCCACTCAAGTGCCTGCTGATTCTAATTCTGACCCTAGTTTGAATCCCCAGGCAGATCAGACCCCCAAAACTTCAGACCCACTACAGGGGACGTCCAAGGCATTTTTGGCACCAGCAAAGACACAGGCATAAAACTAAAATTTGGTTAAGGAGTGAATCAAAAGAAGATTTAGGGAGGCAGGGCATCTGTGCCACACAGGAAGAGGAAGAAAAGGAATACAGCCTGGGAGATACAGCTAACTTACTCAAACCTCAATATAGTGACAATGGCAAAAGGTATGTTGAAGAGGCCATCAAGAAGGAGGATGGCTCTGAGAGTGTAAGAATGTTCTTAAGAGACTTTTCATTCCAGACTAAGCTCCAGCAGTAGAAGAGAATTTCATAATTCATAATTTCATAATCCAGAGTTCCAGTGATCCCTGAGAGAGGTCAGGGAAATTAAAATGGAATATTCAAGGGAAACAGGACAGCCAATCCTAAGATGTCTAAAGAGATGCCATGCTAGGCTCCAATGTCTTACAGGTAGGAGACAAGTCCGCAAAGCAGCTAGGGCCACTTACAAAAGAGTGGAATTGACAAATACATAGCAAGCCCTCTCAGTAGGGTTACCATGTGGACATGCCTCCTGTTGGCTGTTGGAATGAGATACTCTTCCCAAGATGACTTACCATGGGCACCTAGGAAGTGGACCACAATTTAGGAGGGAATTAAGCTTCTGAAGGAGTTTGCTGTGAAGGAAGTATTTTATAGAGATCATGGTACACGTAACCCTGATGATATTCCTGTTGGAATAGGTCTCACAAAGAAGCTTATTAAATTTGTCCTTTTATCTTATGCTAGCATCTTGGCTAGCAAATTTCTAGCAAGGAATGGTAATTCACCAACCTCTTACTGTTGGTGAATTCACTGACAAAATGAGACAGACAAGAGGACAGTTTGTCACACTCTACTCTAGTCTCTCCCACAAAAACCATGGGTACAGAGATAAAAGATATCATGAAAGAACTAAAGGAGGAATTTAAAACTTCCATATCAAATTTGGCAAATAATAACATTCTTTCACCTTTTGAATGGGCAAATGTTTCAGCCATCAGAAACAGATGTTCAACACCTACAAGGCAATTTCAGCCCAGGAGGCAAATTTCACCTAGACATCAGCAATCACATGGGTCACTTTGAATAATCCTGTGTGACCAATTTGGTGAGAACATGAACAAGTGGGATAGTCGACCTACTTCAGTTCTATTGAAGAGAGTCAGGGAACTGCAGAGTGGCAGAAACAGAGGCAACAATGCCAGAAAAGTAGCTGTCACTTTTTCAGCTCCCCAGAGTAACTGCAATTATTCTAATAATTGCAGTTTCTCTCACAACACCACCAATCATTAAGCACACCTCCACATGCCATATTCAGCATTAGAGGGGCCCTGCCTCCAGCCAGGAGGAGGAAAGAGATAATGGACAAAACAGAATCTACTGGAATGTACTCATTAGGTGGCCTGGCAGTTCAAAAGTTCAGAAATACAGGGCTTTAGTTGACACAGGTGCTCAGTGTACTCTACTGACATCAAACTGTAAAGAGACAAAGTCAGTAACTATTTCTGGAATCACTGGTGGATCTCAAGAGTTAACTAAGTTGCAGGCTGAGATAAGTCTAACTGATGAAGAGTAGAAGAAATACTATTGTAACTGCACCTGATGCATCTTGCATTCTGGGAACTGACTTTTTAAGACAAGGTAGTTTCAAGGATCCCAAAGGTCATAAGTGGGCTTTTGGAATAGCACCTGTAGAAATTGAGGCTGTTAAATCAAAAATGTCTATTAGACCTGAACTGTGGGACATCATGGCATAGAGGATCTGAAACTGCCAATTGCTACTCAAACTGTACACCACAGGCAGTACAGAACTAACCATGACTCTTTGTTGCCCATTCATGAGGTGATTCATCAACTGGAAAGTCAGGCTGTCATCGAGAAAGCTCATTCACTTTTCAATAGTCTGATTTGGCCTTTAAACACATTCAGGGTCAGTGGACTCAACCACCTCCCTGGCAGCTCATTCCAGTGCCTGACCACTCTGTCCATGAAAATTTTTTTTTCCTAATGTCCAATCAAAATCTATCCTGTTTCAGCTTAAGACCACTCCCCCTTGTTCTGTCTCAAATTACCTGTGAGAAGAGACCAGCACTAGCCTCTCCACAATGTCACTTCATGTAGTTGTAGACAGCAATGAGGCCTCCCCTCAGCCTCCTCTTTCTCAAACTAAATAGCCCCAACTCTCTCAGTCACTCCTCATAACATTTATTCTCTAGGCCCTTCACCAGCTTTGCTGCCCTCCTCTGGACCCACTCCAGCACCTCCACATCTCTCTTGTATTCCAGTGCCCAAAACTGAGCACAGTACTCAAGGTGTGGCCTTACCAAAGCTGAGTAGTACAAGAGGACAATCACCTCCCTACTTCTGCTGACCACAGCATTTTTTAATACAAGTCCAGATGCCAATGGCCTTCTTGGCTGCCTGGGCACACTGCTGGCTCATATTCAGCTGCCTTCTATTACAATCCCCAGATTCCTTTCTGCCAGGCAGCTTTCCAGCTACACTACCCCAAGCCTGTAGCACTGCTTGGGGTTGTTGTGACCCAAGTGCAGGACCTGGCATTTGGCCTTGTTGAAGCTCATCCCATTATTGCTGGCCCATTGATCTAGCCTATTTAGTCCCTCTGAAGAGCCCCTCTACCCTCATTCAAATCCACACTGCCACCTAACTTGGTGTCATCTGCAAACTTACTGATGACACACTCCATGCCTGAATCGAGTTTAAAAAGAAGTGGTCCCAACACAGATCCCTGAGGAGCACCACTAGTGACCAGCCGCCAACTGGATTTAACTCCATTGACCACCATCCTCTGGGCCCTCCTGTCCAGCCAGTGCTTTATCCAGGAGACAGTGTGCTCATCCAAGCTACGAGCAGTCAATTTGTCTACAAGAATTTTGCAGGGAACAGTATCAAAGGCTTTCCAAAAGTCTAGGAATATAACATCCACAGCCTTTCCCTCATCCAGTAGTCAGGTGATTCTGTCATAGAAGATGATCACGTTGTTCAAGCAGGACCTGCCCCTCATAAATCCATGCTGACTTCACCTGATCCCCTAGTTGTTGCCTATATGACATCTGATGACATGTGAGATCTGCTCCATGACCTTCCCTGGTACCAAGGTCTATAGTTTCCCATATTTTCCTTTCTGCCCTTCCTGAAGATAGGTGTTCTGAACCTTAATTTGTCTCAGATTGTGAGATTGTGTTGTTTCCTAGTGACTGAAAATTACAGAATGTGATTTCTAAGGAGTACTTAAGCTATCTATTGCCATTTTGCAATGAATTTAAAAGGTAACTTACGCATTGAGTTTTTCCAGGTTCTCTTGGGCATTGCATTTTTCTCTCTCATATGCATTTTCTACCTCTTTGAACTCTTTCTTGATAACTTCTAAATCCGAAAGAGCTTCTGCTTGGCTGGCTTTTTCCACCTGTAAAGCTCCTTCAAGGTCTTGAATTCTTAACTAGCAAATGATAAGAAAGTAATTAAAGCAAGTTAAGAAAAGCTACCATGATCTTTAATAATGCTCTGTGTTCTGGTCTGCTTTATAGGTAGCTATATTCTATTAATTCTTTATGGAAGTATATACACAGAAAGTATTGAACACATGTAAAAATGTATGAATATATACAGTTCAAAACAGAGATAAATAGATACACTGACCAAAAGCACCTTTTATTCTCCTTTGGTGGTGACTGATTTTTCTTCTTTTTATTATAAAGTTTTTGAGGGGAATTCTACTTTTTGTATAGACCTCTGAAAGTGTGGGATTAATAGTAAAAACCTATGCTTCCACTCAGCACAAAGCACACTAAAAGCTTTTTCACGCGTATTAACAAGTAAGAAAACCCTACCCAGACACTAAAACATAAAAATTAAGTACCTGTAAAGATGTTCCCCCCAGTTTTCTTTCTTGCATGTTGTAAAACTACAGAAAGAAAATTAATAAAACTAAATCTTTTATTTCAACTATTTTAGTCATCACTAGAAAGTCGAAGTGCTTGTACAGAGAAGATCATGAGAATAAGAAAACTACTGTACTCAGCACTGGTCAGGCCACACCTTGAGTACTGCATCCAGTTCTGGGCCACTCAATTCAAGAGAGATGTTGAGGTGCTGGAACGTGTCCAGAGGAGGGTGACAAAGCTGGTGAGGGGCTGTGCTAGTTTGAAGCAAGCTGGAATGTTTTGGTAAAAGAACTAGATAACAGGCAGTGAAATGAAAACAATTGATGTCAACTTCTCTCACAGTCTCGCTGAGAACTCTGGGAAGAAGAAAGACTTTTTCTCCATTTTGTCTCTCACTCTTGCTTTTGCCTTAGACCGAGACACATCTTTCTAACATCACTGCTTTCTAACCCTGCTCCCTAACCTCTTGGCCGCACCTCTCTTCTTCTTGAGAACTGGGGTAAGGTTGAGAGGGCCGGGGGAGGTGTTGGGGTGGTTTGAGAGCCCCTCCTGGGGACTCAGGTTTCTGGGAGGGGAGTTGTGCTTTTGTATTGTTTATCCTTTGTATATTTCTGTATATAATTGTATATAACTGTATATATTGTAAATAGCTGCTTGTAAATTCTGCTAGCTGTAAATAAATTGCTTCATCTATATTCCCAGGGTCCGTCTGAGTTAGCTGGGGCAAATACAAAGTGTGGGGGGGGCGGGTAAGAGCCCAAACCATCACAGGGGCCTGGAACACAAACCCTATGAGGAGAGGCTGAGAGAGCTGGGGTTGTGTAGCCTGTAGAAGAGGAGGCTTGGGGTAACCTCATTGCTGTCTACAACTACCTGAAGGCAGGCTGTAGCCAGGTGCAGATTGGTCTCTTCTCCCAGGCAATCAGCACTAGAACAAGGGGACACAGTCTCAAGTTGTGGCAGGGGAAGTATAGGCTGGATGTTAGGAGGAAGTTCTTGCCAGAGAGAGTGATTTGCCATTGGAATGGGCTGCCCAGGGAGGTGGTGGAGGCACCGTCCCTGGAGGTGTTCAAGAAAAGCCTGGATGAGGCACTTAGCGCCATGGTTTATTTGACTGGCTAGGGCTGGGTGCTAGGTTGGACTGGATGATCTTGGAGGTCTTTTCCAACCTGGTTGAGTCTATGATTCTATGATTCTAAGAATGACAGTAGTTATTTTTGTTATTCAGAAAATAGGAAACAAAAAAAGGTACCAAAATTTCTTCTTTTTTCCTTAGTTTTTCAAAAGTCCATCATGAAAGAGAGTTGGTCAGTGTTAAATTACTAATCATCATTTATCTTTTTTTCACTTGCTTTTAAAAATAACCCATAACTGCAATACTGGGTCAAATCCTGTGTGATACAGTTTACATATACTACATTTTTTCATATAAAGAGGTAACCACAGCTATCATAACTTTGTCTGAAGCTGAAATGTATTCTTAATAACTATATTTCAAACTCCAGTTTCAGGATGCATTTAAGATCTCACTCCTAGAGAAGCTGGATGTACACACTGTACTTCCAAATAGATCCTAAGTGTCCATTCAAAAGATACAGAACAAGACACTTAAACAGCTACATGTTGTTAAACTATTGTGAAACCATTCCTTTCCTCTCACTGTTTAAATACTAGTGGAAATTCTCAAACTTACAAATATGACTTTTTATTTCATTATTCTAATAACTTTAATCATAGAATCATGAAATTGTTATAGTTGGACAAGACCTCGGAGGTCCAACTGTTAACCTAACACCACCATGGCCACTAAAACATGTCCAAAAATGCCCTGTCTAGAAGTTTATTGTACTCCTCCAGGGACAGTGACTCCACAACCTCCCTGGGCAGCCTATTCCGACGTCTGATCACTCTGTAAAGAAATCTTTCTGAATATCCATGCTAAACCTTCTCTGTCACAACTTCAGCCCATTTCTTCTCACTGTGTCACATGATACTAGGGAGAAGAGACAGATTCCTACCTCACTACAACCTCCTTTCAGGCAGTTGTAGAAAATAAAGTTCTCAGCCTTCTCTTCTCCAGACTAAGCAATCTCAGCTTTTTCAACTGCTCCTGATAAGACTTGTTCTCTCAACCCCTTGCCAGCTTGATTGCCCTTGTCTACACATGCTCCAGCAACTCAGATGTCTTTCCTATAGTAAGAAGCTCAAAACTGAACACAAGCATGCAAGGTGTGGCCTCACCAGTGCCAAGTAAAGAGGCCTGATCCCCACTCCGACATTCTTGGAAGACTGTATCTTTACAATTTCACTAATTATTTAATTGTCAATTTCTGCAAAATATTACAAAAAATATTTACCTGGATGATCTCTGAATTGAGTTTGGATTCTAAATGTGCTGATCTTTCTGCTTCAATGTTTTCTTCCAGTTTCTTTATTCTCACGGTAGCTACCTAAAAGTGCATTTTGAAGAAACTGAGATAGTAAACATCACACAAAGACTGTTTTATTCATTCAGTATATTAGCACTCCTTACAATTTGATGCATCTGAACCAAATGTTCACTGCAACTATGAGAACTCATAACAAGAAATATATCATCGAAGAGGGCCATGAAGATGGTAACAGGGTGGGGGTACATCCCACACAGAGACAGGCAGTGAGAGTTAGGCCTATTCAGCCTGGAGAAGAGAAAGCTGAAGGAAGACCTTCTAAGTAGCCTTCCAGTAGCTGAAGGAGGGGGTTCAAGAAAGCCAGGGAGGTACTTTTTACAAGAGTTTGTAGTGAGACGATGAGGGGGAATGACTTTAAATCTGGAAGAGGGTGGGTTTGCACTGCGCGTTAGGAAGAAATTCTTCCCAGTGAGGTTGGCAAGACACTGGAACAGGTTGCTCAGGGAAGCTGAGGGTGTCCTCTCCCTGGAAGTGTTCAATGACAGGATGGACAAAGCCTTGAGCAACCTGGTCTAGTCAAAGGTGTCCCTAACCATAGCAAGGTGGTTAGAATTAGATGACCTTTAAGGTCTCTTCCAACCTAAACCATTCTATAATTTTAGATATGTTTGGGTTTTTTTAACATCATAGAACACAAAAATGCTTGAGCATCTCCAGAGAAGGGCGACGAGGCTGGTGAGAGGCCTTGAGCACAGCCCTATAGGGAGAGGCTGAGGGAGCTGGGACTGTTTAGCCTGGTGAAGAGGAGGCTCAGGGGTGACCTCATTGCTGTCTACAACTACCTGAAGGGTGGTTGTGGCCAGGAGGAGGTTGCTCTCTTCTCTCAGGTGGTCAGCACCAGAACGAGAGGACACAGCCTCAGGCTGCGCCAGGGGAGATTTAGGCTGGAGGTGAGGAGAAAGTTCTTCACTGAGAGAGTCATTGGGCACTGGAATGGGCTGCCCGGGGAGGTGGTGGAGTCACCATCCCTGGGGCTGTTCAAGGCAGGACTGGACGTGGCACTTGGTGCCATGGTCTAGCCTTGAGCTCTGTGGTAAAGGGTTGGACTTGATGATCTATGAGGTCCCTTCCAACCTTGGTGATACTGTGATACTGTATCTAAGAAATCTATTTAGCACCTTTTATTCCTGCAGTTTTTACAATCAAGGAAACTCTAGCTGAAGCCAGAAAGCAGAGAAGTTACATATTCAATCAAATCCATTACTACTTTTTCACCTGGGGCAACATTACCCATATGTTCCTAAATACAGTAGGCTATCAATACACTATCTACAATTTCAGTGACAAGGCAGATGAAGCAAAGAAGACACAGAGAATTCCTCAGAAATATGTTGGGTTTGGGACCTAATTTCCAAGATTCCCAGAACAAATGGCATCTCTAGACTAGTCATAGTTCCCCTACAACAAGAATCTGTAAACCCTGAAATGTTTTAATTTCATGATGTTTTCCCAGACAGAATAGTTGTTTTGTTATGGTTTTGTCTAGCAGTTATCAGATTGTTTATGATCTTTTACCAAATACCATGACTACTTTAGCATCTCACTACAAGGGATACTTGTACGTGCATGTATGCATGACTCACACAATTGGAGTGCTGTAATCAATGGCTACAGACTCTTCAGGAGAGACAGGCAAGGGAGAAGGGGTGGAGGAGTGGCCCTATACATTAGGGATGCTCTGGATGTCATGGAGGTAGAGATTAAGGATGATCAGGTTGAGTCCCTAGGGGTGAGAATTAAGGGGAAGGCCAATAAGGCTGACATCCTGGTTGGAGTCTGTTATAGACCACCCAACCAGGAAGAAGAGGTTGATTTACTATTCTTTAAGCAACTGGAGGCTGCCTCAAGATCACCTGCCCTTGTTCTGGTGGGCGACTTTACCCTGTCAGACATCTGCTGGGACTTTAATACCACAGAGAAGAGGCAGTCTAGAAGGTTCCTAGAGTGTATGGAGGACAACTTCTTATCTCAGCTGTTACATGAGCCTACCAGGGGTGCAGTCCTGCTTGACCTGTTGTTCACAAATAGAGAGGGGCTGGTGGGAGATGTGGTGGTTGGAGGCTGCCTGGGGTCCAGTGACCATGAAATTATAGAGTTTTCAATGTGTGGTGAAACCAGGAGAGGCATCAACAGAACCTCCACACTGGACTTCCGAAGGGCAGATTTTGTCTTAGTGAAGGAACTAACTCAGAAAGTTCCTTGGGAAACAGCCATTACAAAGGGGTTCAGGAAAGTTGGACCTACCCAAGAAGGAAATCTATGATTCTATACTTTAAGCAAAATGGGATTCTCTGAATCAAACTTCTTTTTTATCCATTCTTACCTTTAGAAAATTACATAAATTTAAATTACTATTATAAGAATCTACCTGCAAATTTGGATAAAATAATAGAATCAAAGAATCAACCAGGTTGAAAGAGACCTCCAGGATCATCCAGTCCAACCTAGCACCCAGCCCTAGCCAGTCAACTAGACCATGGCACTAAGTGCCTCATCCAGGCTTTTTTGCACACTTCCAGGGACAGCAACTCCACCACCTCCCTGGGCAGCCCATTCCAATGGCCTACAGAAAGTTCAAGAAGTGGTCTATGTTTTCTACTAAACTTTTTTAAATCGTATTTTTTTTAGGATTCTTTCCAGTTAGAATAAACACAACAGCAATCACCATTTACATGTACAGAGATGAAGGCCTGCACACAGAATTTAATCTCAAAAATGTTTACCAAAAGCAGTAACTAAAGATCTGGTCTTAGGAAATTCACATGTAAATTTAACTACACTGTTTTCTATCACTAAAATCTTCTCAGTTTGACTGATTACTAAAATTAGAAGAAAAATTCACTCTAAACTGTCTCTTGGCCTCAAGTTAAATCAGGGAGATGAGGAAAAAGGAATAATATTAAATGCTATTTAACATAAGCACATTGAATGCTAATATAAATATAATTAAAGTAACTGATTTTGAAAAATTAAAACAAAGTAGCAAGTATGTAGATTGTGTCTCAGTTCTGAACATTACTTTTGTTCCAACAATTGTGGTGGAGGGCCACATAGGCCCAAATAGCCTTGTTTACAAGTCTATGCTTGCCTGGACATGTTTTCCCTCCGAAAGGTGTTTTTTTGTCTAAACCAGGGGAAAACAAATTAAGCGGACAAAGGAGCACAACAAGCCTGGCACCTTCAAGTCTGGCTTGCCCTGCTTGGAAGGTTGAGGTAAATAGGTTGTATGAGCTCACATGCTTAGTGTGTGGGCCCACCTGTGCTCTCTCCATATCTGGGGGTACAGGACCTGTGGACTCTACCCTATTTGGCATGTTTTGGCCTGCTGCCAGATGCTCATTGGACAGTATTGTGGCCAAAGGACCATCAATCTCAGCCCACATCTCATAAATAGGGCAATTCAGTGCTCCTGCCATCCTCCTCCACCCACTGCTCCTAGCCTCTTCGTCGCCTGGGGCCACCACCGCCGTATGGTTTCCAGCCCATGGTACTTTGCACCGATCCAGATGAACGATCGACCAAGGCGCTCCCAGCCCGCCGCGGCTCCAGCTCGCCGGTCCCAGCCTGATCGTGCCCGTGGAGCCTTCTTAGGCAGCGCGCCCCAATACCTGAACTGAACTATTCAGGTCCCCACGAGTCAACAGCGTGGCTTTCGCTACACATAGTTGTGAAACATGGTACCCGCGTCAATAAAAGAATGGTAGAGCAGAATACAAGAATAGGAGAAAATGAAAATATGCCACTGTGAGAATGGCAGAGCAGGGTGTGTCGGAGCTAACTAAGCTGGAGACGTTGGAACCTACGAGCAATAACAGAAAGCGCTGTGAAGAGATAGTCCCCTGTGAATAGGGGACATGAACAAAACAGGGGTGTGCCAGAGCTAGCTGAGCAAGGCTAGGGATGAACGATAACAGAAATCACCATGAGCATGGTAGATAAGAGACTGTAAAGCAGGTGACTGTGAAGACGCAAATAGCTGAGTCACAAAGACACCTGAGGAAGACTCGTTACTTCAGCCTCATGGCCACCAGAGAGACCCCCAGGAGGATTAGCAGGCATGCACAACAGTTCCAGGAGAAACCACAAACTCCACGGGAAGTGTTTGCCTATGTATTAAACTGCTTTGTGAATATGTATGTGAGCGGGAAATAAAAACCCTGCAGCTGCATGTGTACAGTGCGCAGCTGTGGAGATAAACTCCCCTGCGCCCAGCACTGCTCCCTGCTTGCCAAAATAAAACCCCTTAAACTGATCTCTTAAGTTTCTGGTGGCTCAATTTTAACATATTTGGGACCACAGAGACTGTGACTCCAACTAGTGAGTAACTGAACAATCTCGATTTGAGCAGCTAAGAATTCCAGTGACTTTACCCGTGGCACTTTCATGCCGCAAGACTCTCTATCCAAACCTTTCCAAACCTCTACCAAATTCCTGATTCCTGATGTAAATAGGCATTCTGTAAAATAATTTCACAACCGCATACAAAGAACTTGTGTAGATTAACTGTATATAAGTTTGGGGCGGGGGGGGAGGGTGGAATTCTCTTTGTATATAATATTAAATTATTTAAAAACCTTTCAAAATTCGGCCTCATATTTTACCCCCTAAACTCAAACAAAACCCCTTCACAACAACAATAAAATTAAACGTTGTATAATCACACACATACACAGAAAGAAAGGCCTACTGAAGATAAAATCAGCAACTGCACACACTTTTTCAAACCTGCTCCACAGTAAGGTCGGTCAGTCTTAAACTTTGCCTCTTTTCAAGAGTTTTATCTGTTTAACATTCTTGATTAAAAAAAAAAAAAGTCATGAATCCCACACAAATGCTCCCACTGTACTTCCATACTACTTAGATTACTCTCATAAACAGCTTGGTTTAGATGCACTATTATTCCTTCCAAACATCAGCTCCTACTCCTCTTTGTCCTTAACAGAGAATTTACAAACTACCTCCTGCTTCAGTTTGGAAGGATTCCTTTGCATCCTCCAGCAGATCAACATCTGTCACCAGGATGGTTGTACAAATTAATACAGCCAAGCTAGCAAAAGTAGTCAGCGAACAATAAATATAAGTTATGTTCAGTTCATTTCTTTTCTAATTACATTCTGTAAGTCAACCTTAACAAAATTCTATTTTAAGTCTGAAGAATAAAGTGAACAGTGAAGAATGTACCTATCACAACATTGAGTGGTAAATGTAAATTTAAAAGACTAAATGAAGACATAGAAACTTCACTGAGAATATTTTACTGCATACTGTCAAGCACAAAAATGCTTTTCTGTTTTCAGCTGGTTTGTTCAAGTTTTTATTCTCATAGCAGACAATGAAACTCAAAAGGAAAAAGGAAAAAAAAAAGTGATTCTGCAAGTAAAGCCTTTAGGCATAACACAACAAATTCACGAGCTCTGTATTATATTTGACTTCTAAGCCTTATTTTACTTTCCAAGCACCTGTCCAAAGTAGAATTTGCCTTCAGCTGAAACAAGAGATGTGACACTATCATAATGGTTAACCTCAGATAGAGACCCCTAGAACTGTTAGATTTCAGAAGTCTCAGGACAAAAAATAAAAGCAGAGAGACTATAATCACTTGACAGAGAGGGCATCTGCAAGAATAAAAACTGGAGTAATCGCATTCTCCCAAACAAAGCATGTAGATATCAGCTGTTCTTAGAGTTCTCTAAAAGTACTCTGTCTCTGTTGGACTCTCTGTGCAACACAATGGACACCAACTGCAAAGACACTAGACATAGTCCAAAGGAAACACAAACTTCTGGAAATTCAAAAACTTCAGTCTTAATCCTGAGAAATGAGCTGAAAGAAACAGGACAAAGTAGATACCTGTAAGGAGTGCAAACACATCACTTTTGCTCTCTGAAGAGCAATTGAACACATACTTGCAGAAGGTTCAGTTGCTTGACTTGTCCAAATCACTGAATAATTATCTTGTACAATTAGCATATATATAAATATATATATATATATATAGGGTGAAGCACTAAAAGAACTACAGACATTCCTGACGATCTCTGGAATGCGATAAACAGGTTCCTAGCTGCAAGCTGGACAATGTGTCTAGTCTAGTGTAAAAGAGTTAGGAACCCTAGACATCAACCAGCAAAGAGCTACATGTACCTAACTGGTATCCAGCAGAAAGTATTCAAGTATTTGAAGAGATTCACTACAGGACTCACAGGGAAAATAAATTAGAAAACAGAAATCAAAGTATCTGTTTGATGGATAAGAACCACCTTACAGATCATATTCCATATAAAGGCATGAGAAAATTTCTTCACCATGTTAGGAATCTCAGTGCCCTACTCCCCTGCTTTTAAAGCTCAGCTTCTACTGGAATTTGATTCATTAAGGATCTGACTCATTATCAGTAGTTTGTTTCAATTTTTTATTTTTAAAACCTTGTTGAAATTAGTTTTCTGGATCTTCAGAAAAACAAGACCTAGGGAAAGAAAAAAATGTCTTTTTATTCAAGACAAGTCATTGCCAGGAACCTGACAGGAACTGACACTAATTTCTTGTATTGATAGAAGCCACAGATGAAGAACGAACTAAGTTCTCCTCCAAAGTCTCAGAAGAGTACTCAGGTAAACCTTAATCTTATCTTGACAATATAAGAGGCTGTCTTACTCAGAAGGGACTCAGATGATTAAAATAGCTTTCTGAAAAATTACATATGTAAACTGAAGAAGTCACAGAGATGCTGTGTGTGGATGAACAACAAATATTCTTTTTCCTGGCTTCTATGATTTGATTGCTGCAGCTTACAGTTCACCATGACTCTAGCAAATTTAAATAAAGTCAGATGCCAGAAAATCAGGGAGAGAACAGTGCAGAAACAAAAACTTCATGAGACATGCCTAACCAGCCACTAGCACATAAGCCTTACTAAGCAATACAGAGTTATTAAACATAAAGAAATACTGTTTTGCTTAGACTACTCTAAAGAAAATAACCTTGGAATCACTGCTTACCTAACTGCATGCCAGCCACAAGTTGCACCTGGATTCCAAGCCAAGTCTGAAGTTTTATTTGTGAAGAGCACAGCCTCAAAAATAAAATCCTGCTATATAGGAAACATTGTCGATCTTGTAAGCAAAGGTTCAAACAGGCTTTACTGATACTAATATGCATTTTCCTTCACAGTGAGAAATTGCCTTCTCTGCCAATGCAAATGATACATTACACTCTCTGTGACGAAAAGAAGGAAATATCAGGGATGAGTCTAACCTGTAACACCATACAAACAATTACAAAAAGAGAAGTATGAGGGAAAGAGTTTCACGTTCCTGTCTGACAAACAAAAAGACACTGGTACCAGATTCAAGTTAGCACAGGTAATTCTCTTTGAGTCACCTAGTGAACTGTATGTGTCTGAAACATTACACAATATCTGTCTGGAAAGAAGAAGCTGTGTGAAACAAGTTGTAGAGAAAGGTTGCAGGCCACAGACATCCAGACAAGTGCCTCTCAAATTGTGAGCCAAATAATTATACTTTCTGGCTTAGCTTGGAAAGCTTCTTATTGGATTTGAGTCACAAGGATTGGTCTTAAGAATGGATCCAAAAAGTGGGGTTTCCAGTGGCTGCAAAGTATTTGCTTACCCAACAGTGAAAACCCTGGTTATCCACAAGATTCAGCCACTTACTACAGAATCACAGAATTGTCATTTGGAAGGGACTTCAGGATCATCTAGTTCCAACACCCCTACTATGAGAAGGGACTTTCCACTAGATCACACCCAAAGCCACATCCAGTCTGGCCTTAAAAAAAAAACAGGGATGGGGCTTCCACCACCTCCCTGGGCAACCTGTTCCAGTGTCTCACCACGCTTGTGTTGAAGAACTTCTGCCTAATGTTTAATCTAAATCTACCCTCCTCTAGCTTGGAACCATTCTCCATAGTCCTATCACTACCCAACATCCGAAAAAGTCCCTCACTAGCTTCCTTTCAGATATTGGAAGGCCACAATAGGGCCTCCTCAGAGCCTTCTCTTCTCCAAACAACCCCAATTCTCTCAGCCTGTCCTCATAGCATAGGAGAGGTACTGCAACCCTCTGATCGTCCTTGTGGCCCTTCTCCTGACACAATCCAGCATGTTTAGATCTTTCCCGTAATAGAGGTTCTAGAACTGAATGAAGTACTCAAGGTGGGGTCTCACCAGAGCACAGTAGAGAAGGAGAATCACCTCCCTCGACCTGCTGACCACACTTCTCTTCATGCAGCCCAGGATATGTTGGCTTTTTTGGCTGCAAGCGCACTCCAGTAGATCATACTCTTACCTACCGGCAACCCCAAGTCCTTTTCTTCAGGGCTGCTCTCCAGCCAGTTACTGCCCAGCCTATATCAGTGTTTGAGATTGCCCCAACCCAGATGCAAAATCCCCATTACTTCCATATGCCCTTCACAATCTGTGAAGGCAAACACCTTAAGATACTGCACAGAAACTCATGGAATTCCCCAGGTCTCCTTAAATATCCAAGCTGAGTCAATTTCTGAGATCTGAGATCTGTTTCCATTATATCACAGACAGAATTGTGACTTTTGAGAAAGAGCAAATAAAACTTAACAAGAAAACTTCAATGCCAGCCTTACAATTTGTGGGCAACCATGCCATATGTTTAGTCTAGTATTTTACCATTCAGTCACCTTTTACAGAGTCTTGTTGCAGATCAATGCAAATGTGGTTTCCAGGAGACATTTGCTGCACTCTAACAGTTTGCAGTACTATTTCCTAAACCTGCCTTTGTGGCTTCCACTTTTCTTAGTTTCTCACACTTGCTCTAAACACTTCGGTATTTGTGAACACTGAATTCAGTATCCTACATTTGTGTAATGAAACAGTCAAAAAAATTTGATATTTGCTTTTACATCAAATACCCTTCACCAGAGAAGCAACAAACAAAACAGGAAGAAAAAGTACATTTAACAACCATCACCATCTTCAGCTACAATCACTGAAGTATTTTTTCTCTTCTCTTCTCTGCTCTATTTAGACCACTTCTACAAGATTCTTCAGTTTCATTTTACTAATAAGTTGTCAAGATACTTACATTTCCCACAACTGAGACCCCATCCCTATGTGAAATGCTCAGCCAAGACGAAGTTTTAAGTGAAGACATATATGTACCTCATATCTCAATCATGATCCACCCACTCCGTTTATGTGCTTCCATATACACATTAAGACCTTATTTCATCCTACTTAAAAGGATTTATCTATGACTCATAAATCAAGAGGTCAAGTCTAAACAAATCTTTGAGAGATGTGCTGACCGCTTCCACCTAGTGTTAGAAATGCTGATGTCTCTTGATCACGGTAAAGTGGAGCCATCTCCTGTCTGGATAATAAATAACCTTTTAGCAAGTACGGTTACTTCACTACCTACAATTCTTACCCACTAGTAAATGTTCTTTGAGCCTGATGAAACGTGGTCAAGCATCACTATAAACATTTCTATATACAAAGTCTAAAGTAACAGGGCTCACTGAAAAAGGTGTCACAGCTACCCTGAATAATACTGGACAAGAAAACTACTCTGCTGGGGTCTTCAAGCTAAGCCATGCACTCAGCTTTAGGATTTAAAACAAACAAACAAAAAAAAAAAAGCACAAAAAAAACCCCAACCCACACGTAAAAACAGCTAGGACTGCCAAACAGATACAGTTTCTTTGCTTCTGCAACTGAATTGCCAATAGCGAACTCCCCTGAACTGGCCTCCTTTTCTACAGTACCTTCAGGGGAAAAAGACGTCCCTTTCATCTCACATGGTCAGTAGCTGGCAAACCCCACAGCAGTACCTGAACTGCTGCTGTTACTTTATACATGCACATTGGCAAGATTTACATGTGACTTGTTACTGCCCCCTGGAGAGAGCTCCAAAAGACAGTATTCAAACAATACTGATGCAAGAATGATCACCCTTCAAACGGGCTTGAATAATATGATGACATAGCAGACGATAAAGAAACTCCTCTCAGTGATTAAGTTTCACTATGCCAGTAAGCTTGCCACCAGAGAAAACATGGAACATGGAAATTTGGAGCCACCATTACAAAAATTGCAGTGCTAAGAGGATATACAACACAATCACAGTAGCTAGAATTCCTAGATGACAATTGTTCACTGTGGAAACACAAGAAAGCAGAGGAATAAGTAGGAGTAAGCCATCAGGAAGTTTGTAGTCCCAGAAGACAAAAAGTAAATCGAAGCTTAACCACTGCTAACCAGCTGAGGAATGCACCCCCTCTCACGTTGATGAAGCTTTTCCAAGTCTTTACTATGAGAACTGTAACTAACACTGCAATTCATGGTGAAATCTTCACCAGGTTGAAAACTGGCTGGACAACCAAGCCCAGAGAGCACTGGTGAACAGAACTGGGAGTCAGTGATATGCGGTGCTCCTCAGGGCTCAGTTCTGGGGCCAGTCTTGACATCCCTATCAATGATTGAGATGCAGGATAGAGTGCACCCTGGGTAAGTTTGTACACGACACCAAATTGAGTGGGACTGTGGTTAAGTCACCATCTCTGGTGGTGCCAAAAATATGTGTAGAAACAGCACTCGGACATGGTGCTGTTGGGTTGACTGTTGGACTTGATGATCTTAGAAGTCTTTTCCAACCTTAACAAGTCTATGATTCTTTAAAATTAATTAATAAATATTAAAAAAAGCAGACCTGTGGGTTTTGGGTGTTGACACATCTAGCAGGACGTAAGTAAGTCAGCGTATTTCACAGGCTATGGAACTGAGAATGCAACCTTGAAACTAAGGGTATGGTCTTTAGATAGGAAGAAAGTTTTAGAAACACAGCAACATAGTGTCAGGAAAGAAACAGGCCGAGTTATAAGACCTATCTCAGGCCCTGTGAGAAAAGCTCAAAACATTTCAGAGACCTCAAGCTCCAGCTTATTATGAATCGGCAGTGTCAAAACACATAAAACAAACAGAAAGCAATGCAGTTCTGCGAAGTTAAACTTTTAAATTGATGAACTAATGACTGTCACTTTTCCTCTTTTTTTTTCTCAAATAGCTTTCCCACCCAATTTTTCCATGGCTAGACACATCACAAGAAATCCTGTTTCTATATACAAATTGCTCTGTATTTCCCAGAAAACCAACTTTCCAGAGCACTGGAGTGAAAGGCTAAAAGACACTGTTTCCAGGAAACTGGTGATCGTGAATAGTAGTGTCTTGATGAGTTCAATACAAACACACCAAGAATTCGTTTGACTACTGAATTTTACACTGCAGAGACAGAATGATAATACAATTCCAAGTCTAAATTCTCCTGGTACAGAATGTGTTTCACTTAAGAAGCATGCAATGGTACACCACACTGGTATCACTGCAGACTGGAAAGCTAGCAGGTTAGACACTGTACTGACCATTGTATTTAAAGTGAAAAGTCTACAAAAACTGCAGTTATTCTTTCTTTTCGTTTCTAATTTTGGAAACTAGAGATGTCCTCTTTTAGGACGCATTCTGAATGACTGAAAGATAAAAACAGACTAATTTTTAAAATAATTAAAAAGAGAGAAGGATGTACTTTTCCAATCTTCCTTTCTTTACAATACGGTCTATTTGATTTAATTTCTCACACGGATGAGATTTAACAAGGCCAAGTGCAGGGTTCTACACTTTGGCCACAACAACCCCAAGTAGAGCTACAAGCTGGGGACAGAGTGGCTGGAGAGCAGCCAGGAGGAAAGGGACCTGGGGGGGTACTGGTAGATAGTAGCTGAAGATGAGGCAGCAGTGGGCACAGGTGGCCAAGAGAGCCAATGGCATCCTGGCCTGCATCAAGAACAGTGTGGCCAGTAGGACAAGGGAGGTTATTCTTCCCTTGTACTCAACACTGGCCAGGCCACACCTTGAGTCCTGTGTCCAGTTCTGGGCCCCTCAATTCAAGAGAGATGTTGAGGTGCTGGAATGTGTTCAGAGAAGGGCAATGAAGATGGTGAGAGGCCTGGGACACAAAGCCTCTGAGGAGAGGCTGCGGGAGCTGGGGTTGTTTAGCCTGGAGAAGAGGAGACTCAGGGGGGACCTCATTGCTGTCTACAAGTACCTGAAGGGAGATTGTAGCCAGGTGGGAGTCGGTGTCTTCTCCCAGGCAACCACCAACAGAACAAAGGGACAGTCTCAAGTAGAGTGGGAGGAGGTATAGGCTGGATGTTAAGAGGAAGTTCTTGACAGAGAGAGTGATTTCCCATTGGAATGGGCTGCCCAGGGAAGTGGTGGAGTTGCCATCCCTGGAGGTCTTCAAGAAAAGACTGGATGAGGCACTTAGTGCCACGGTGTAGTTCACTGGACAGGGCTGGGTTGGATTGGATGATCTTGGAGGCCTCTTCCAATCCGCTTGATTCTACGATTCATTATACAAGAGAGAAAGTATTCTAGTATTCTATATTTATCATTTCCTTTAATTAATGAAACTAATATTTTCCCATGGATTTCTCCCTTACGTCCAGCAGAGGGTAGTAAAAGAACAGCTTTATTGAACTCCAAAAAGAATCTTTACTGCATATCAAGATGCAGAATGTAAGAAAAAGATTATAAAATGGCCATTTAATTAGAATTACATTATTCACACAAATTACCTAGGGTTTGCTGACATTATCAACAATTAAAGTACACATTTATCTAAGCAAATGTGCATTAGCAAACTGAAACAGGACATCTCCTACGTCCATCTTCCCAGAAAAACCACATTTTAAAATTCCATGAAGAAAAGATTAATAAATAAGAGATTAAGAAATAAGATATCAAGAAATGAAGAAATAAGACTACTTCATAATAAAATGTAGACCATTCTTTCTGGAATGTACTACTTTGAAGTTTCTATATCTGATTAGAAATCCATACAAAATACTGAAATCACATGCAAATAAGAATTGTATTTAACCACAGCTGAAAGTACACAGTTGGTTATCAAAACCTCATAATCATTTTTCTAACATGGGTAATATTCATTCACATACACTAAGGAGTTTTTAAAGACACCTAGAACACAACAGAAACATGCAAAATTAGTATCAGATGGGCTGAAAAACACAAGGAGACTCTGGCACATTGGCACACAGTGAAAAGTTCTGCCCAGGCTTAGTGCTCTTCTTGAACATATTTTCCACACATATGTGAAGAGTTTGGCACCTAAGAATGTGATCCACAGAAGCTAGCACGCTTGTAAGCCAGCAGTACAGCACACAGGAAAAAACTCTACTGACAGCAATATATTAAATCCCAACAAATTACCAGGATTCACAGAGGCACTTCTTTCTATTTGAGAATGCAAGTGTGCCCTACTGAAAGGGCACATGCTCCTTCCTTTTAAACACCATTGGAAAACTGGGCTCATTTTCCTTGCTTTATGGAACAAGTCTGTCCTCAAACACTCCCCTATTTGTTTCCCTTATATTCTCCATGACTAAAGTTCCAATAACTGAGTTACAGGAGTGAGGAAAATCTTGTCCATCTGATTGAGTTCCAGAAGGCTCCAGAGGAAGAGGAATGACAAAATTGTAAATAAAGAAAGATTGCAGTTTGATTTCAAACTGTATTAATACTAAACTTTTCTTCCATATATAATTTTTCTGAAAGAGAATTATGGGTGAGAACAACTTCAAATAAATTTTATTAACCTGCATTTTGAAATTCAGAATGCCTACAGCTTTTCATGACCACAGAAAAAGCACAACAAATTTTGCTCCACAAACAGTGACACAGAGTATGGGTACCTTGTAAGAACAGATGATACTGTCCTCACAAACTCTAAAGTCTGAGTCCACCACCCAGTTTGAAGTCTACAGTAATCGATACTGTCTACAGCAATCAACATAGAAAACTTAAAATATCTACTTTTGCTGCTTACAGAATAAAGCTTTTTTTCAGAGATGATCATTGTTTAATCAATCTTTGACTTCAAATATAGAATAATTGAGTACTGTAGGACATTCAGATAAAGCATGTGCACTGCAATCTAACTTAGACTTGTAATTCAGCATTAATTATTAATAATTTGATGGTGTTAATTTGATTATATTTTTTAACATGGGGTTTCACCACTTATCTTCCTTAATCACTACTTAAATAGCTATACTTACAAGTACCACAAGACAGTCTAAGTATGCTATTTTCTTACAACAATTTTAAGAGATTTACTAAGTTAAAATAATTTCATAAAAATTAAGCAGCAATTAAAATACCTTAGCTCAGTGTGTTTACCAGGTAGCATTCCCTGATAAAACCATTTCCAGGGCACACATTTTCAAGGAACTGAGTGTCTCTTTCACAAGCTTACACCCACTCAAAGTATTTAGAAAGATAATTTGCTCTCTTGCTCCTCCTCCTTTTAGCTAATTATTCTGGTGCTAATATATTAAAAGTCACCAAAAAAATATTTTGTTCAAGCACTTAGAAGCAAAAATGTTTGGTTTTAAAACAGCTATTGGAACTTACCAGTAAGGAGCACTTTCCAACTGAAAGTAATTCTGCTTAGGCCAATAAGAGCCAATAGATCTCTTTGAAGGCAAAAAAGTCTGCCTTGTTGGTCAATAAGTCAGTGGTTTTAGCTGATGAGCTTTGATCTTCCCTTTAGGAATCTTCTTTTGTACTTCATCTTTAATGTAGTGCTCTACCTACCTAGCAATCAATGTTTTAAACACTTCTGCCTTTAAGGGAAAAATAACAGAGAATAAACACAGCAGAAAACCATGTATCACTTGTTTCCTTAAGGGCTCGCAAACTCCTGCAAGCACCTAATTCTTTGAAATTCATTGCCAAAAATATTTAAAGATTTCTTAGGTAGAAAACTTAGATCAAGTATCACCCAGTCACTACTTTTTTCCGCAGTGGCAAATATTCTACTAAGAAACTCTTGGTCCAGGCTATACAGAGATAATATAGTTAATACAAAGCCTATGAGTTGGCAAATAGAATGTTGAAACTTGGGAGTGGACTAGCAGTTCAGTAGAAGTATCACATTTACAAGACATTAAAGACATGAGACTTCTCAGCAACATGTGTCAACAGACAGGCAAAGTATAACTACCTGCAGTATTTCAGTCAGGAACATCATTACTCCACTCATATATGCAAACACCACTCCAGTGTGGTGTTCTCTCTACTTAGCAGAATGTCTAGTGACTTTCTCAGCCTTGTAGCCTCTCCATCACAAGTTCATCAATTCTCAGAATCCATTCTTAAGCCAAGCAAATATGAAGATAGACCAATTACAATCCAAACAAGAAGTCAGTGCAGCACTTGGGGAAGTGGCTGACAGGCCACACTCAGAGCATGGTAGAAAACAGAACTTTTTCATATGAGCAACCCATCACAAGCGTGGTACCTCGGGGCTCAACACCAGACCCAAAGCTGCTTAATGTCTTCACAAGTGATCTGAATTATGGGATGAAGTGTAGCCTGCTGAAGTCTGTTGATGGCACCAAACTGAGTGGGGAAGTGAATGCTTCAGAAAGGAGAGCAGCCCTGCAGGAAGACCAGGATAGGCCTGGAAGAGAGAGCTAACAAGATCCATATGAAGTTCAAAAAAGACAAAGATAAGTCTCATAACTGGGAAGACACAACCCAAGAACGCAGCATTGAATTGGTTGTGGCAATTAACGAGGCAGGGATTATAAAATATGTAGTTATTTTTATTTCCAGAAAGCCCTGCCCACAACTATACACAAATTAGTTCATTTTGGGTTCTAATTCATTTGGGGAAATCTTCACAAGGATGCTTATAGGCAATTTAGTAATTTAGGAAAATCAGAAAATTGAAAAGTTTAGGCACAAAATGGCTTTGCCCCCATTATAAAGAGGCAGCCTGGAGCACTAAGGGAAGTCTTCACTGCGGTGGAGTAGAAATTTCAAGATAGTCCCTGGCTCCTTTGCAGCAGTGTTGGAACTGCTTGGCATCTTGACAGCTGTTGAGAGGCTTCTAGATCTTCCCAGGCTCTAGCAGGGTGCTGGGAAAGAGGCAGACAATCTCTGACCTGATCTGGTTCCTCTTGGCATGGAGGTTTGCAGCAGTGCACGCAGGATCTCTTGCAGATGTGCAGAGAGCACAATGTCAGTGGCACTTCTCACCACATCACGAGACACTTAATGCCTTCTCCAGGTAAACCTGAGGCACTTAAATTTCCAGGTAGTTCAAGACCAGAACATCAGGACTAAGCTGGTCTGAAGCAGAGCAGAACACATTGTCCAAGAGCAGTGAGGCAGAGTAGAGCAGAATGTAGGGCAGAGCAGCACACACTGAGGCAGAGAAGTGAGGTAGAAGCAGCTCCGTGAGGCAGAGGCAGCAAGGCAGAAGCAGCTCAACTGCTTGCAATTTAGCTCAATTTATATTGTTTGCCCAAGTGCAATGGCTCCTTTGGCCACAGATTTACCAATCAAAATGGCTTTTGCAAAACTGACCATATTAGATGAAACCAGGGCTTGCTTATCCCTGTTTGGGCAAGCCACTAACAAGTACCTAAGCACCTGTGGGTACCTGTTTATCACTTTGGGAGGAGACATAATGGCCCAAGCCTTTGTTTTCCTCCTGCCCCTGCTTCCCCCATCAGCAGAAGGGTGGGGCAAGCCAGGACATCTCATAGGCCTATCAGCCTTCCAAGACGAGCATAGACTGGGTTCTATTTGGGTGGGGAGCTGCTCTGTGAAAAGGATCTGGAGGTTCTGGTGGACAACAAGCTCTGTATGAGTAGACAATAGGCAGCAGAAGCAAAGAAAGACACAGGATGCTGGGTTGCATGAACAACCTGGCTAACCAGAGAGGTCCCAGTTGAACAGAAGCTTGCCAATGTGACACCAACCTACAAGAAGGGCCAAAAGGATGATCCAGGGAGCAACAGGCCTGTCAGTCTGTTCTCAGTGCCAGGAAAGGTTATGAAGTAGGTCATACTGGTACACACAAGCAGGCCACCACATGGTACACACAAGACAATCAGGCGATCAGGCTCAGTCAGCATGGGTTTATGAAAGGCAGGTCCTGTCTGATTAATCTGATCTGCTACAATAAGGTGACCTGCCTAGCGGATAAGGGAAGTGCCATGGATATTGTCTACCTGGACTTTAGTAAAGCCTGTGACATTGTCTCCCACAGCATCACCCTTCAGAAACTCCTGGCACAAGACTTGTCTAAGTGTCCTCTGCACAGGATAAAAATATGGCTAGGTGGCCAGGCTCAAAGAGTAGTGGCAAATGGAGTTAAATCAGGCTGGAGCCCAATCACTAGTGGTGACCCCCAGGGTTCAGTACTGGGGCCTTTCCTCTTTGATATCTTTATTAATGATCTGGATTGGAGGATTGAGTGAACTCTCAGTGAGTAAGCAGTCAACACCAAGCTGAGTGGCTGTGTTAATCTGCTAGAGGGTAGGAAAGCTTTACAACGAGATCTGGACATGTTAGATTGATAGGCTAAGGCTAACTGTATGAAGTCCAACACGGCCAAGTGCCAGGTCCTGCACTGGGGTCACAATACCACCATGGTAAAGTGACAGACTTGGGAATGTGTATTTGTAAAGCTGCAACTTGGAAAAGGTCCTGAGGGTATTGATATTTGACTGAACATGAGTCAGCAGTGTGCCCAGATGGCAAAAAAAGCCAATAGCATTCTGGCTTGTATTAGAAACACTGTGGCCAGCAGGAACACGGAGGTGATCATTTTCCTATACTCAGAACTGGTAAGGCCAAACCTCAAGTAGTGTGTTCAGTTCTGAGCTCCTCACTATAAGTACAGTGAAGTGCTGGAAAGTGTGCAGAGAAGGGCAACATGGTTTGTGAAAGGCCTGGAACACATGACCTACAAGAAGCGTCTAGGGACCTGGAGTTGTTTAGTCTAGAGGAGAGGAGGCTCAGAGGAGGCCTTATTGCTCCCTACAACTACCTGAGGGGAGGTTGGAGTAAGGAGGGGGCCAGCTTCATCTTGATGACAAATGCCAGGGCTGAAGGAAATGGTTATGTGCCAGAAGAGGTTTAGGTTGGCTATCAGAAAATATTTATTAATTGAAAAGGTTATCAAACATTGGAATGGGCTGCCCAGGGCAGTGCTGAAGTCACCACCCCTAGTGGTGTTCACACGGCATGTAGACCTGGATTAGGGATATGGGTTAGTGTTGACCCTTCTGTATTGGGTTGAAGGTTGGATTAGATGATCTTCAAAATTTTCTCCAACCAGATACATTCTGTTATTCTACGATCACTAGCAGATACAAATAAGTCATCCCAGTTTGCTCAGTGCTTGTCATGCCACATCTGGAATATGGTGCTCAGTTCTGGTTGCCGCTATGGATGAGCTAGAGAGGGTACAGAGAAGGGCTAGAAAGGTGATCAAAGGACCAAGAAGTGTGCCACGTGCAGAAAGGCTGAGAGAATGTCATTTCTTCAGCCTTGAGAAAAGAGGGCTTAGAGGAGACCTTGTCACCATATTCTAGCATTTAAAGGGAAGCTACATAGGAGATGGAGACTCTTTCTACAAAGAATCCAATGGAAAAGATATGGGGAAATAAGTACAAGTTAGTCCTGGGGACATTGCATTTGGACACAAGAAAAATATTTCAGAAGAACAATCCTCCATTAGCACAATTTCCTTATGAAGTGGGGGGTTGCCCAACACTAGGCACCTTTAAGATTCAGCTAGTGTTAAGTCATCTTATCCAGACCATGCTTTACCTCAGAAAGGTTTGACCAGATGATCCTTGAAGTCCCTTCCAGTCTTGGTGCTCTATGATTCTACAAAATTAAGAGCCTAGGGAATATGTATCAATTTTCTAAACTAAAGTTAGTCTCATTTCCTTGCTTACATAAACCTCTTCCCATCTCGAGTGAGGCACATGGTGTAAGTGGTATTTGCCAGTTCAGCCTTTTATACAAAATAGATGATTAAAATTTTGTTAATCCAGCACACAAAATCACAGCCTAATTGGGAGACTCCATCTCTCAAGAATGAAACTGCTCAGAGTGTCACCGCTTGTTGAAACTAATACTAATAGTCACAAAACCTTACTTCAAGCTCTTTTTTAAGTTGGCTCTCTCGTTCAGCACTGTATTCAAGTTCATTGGCCTGGTTCCTCAGCAGCTCTGTACACCTGCTATGTTCCACCTCCACATCTTTCATTTTCTTCTGTACATTTTGCAGTGCATTACTCTGCTCCTAGGAAAGAAAGAAACAGACATTAGGAGACACTTTTATTAAGTGTTATAGCAAAGAGTTCAAAAGAGGAATAACTTCTGAATGGAGACCATTTTAGAACAGATTACTAAAACCTAACATGTTAGCACATGTCAACAAAACCATTTATTCAAGAGCTCTCTTATTCATGTGTTTGGTTCAAAAACTCAGTATGAAAGTGCCCTTTTACAGTAATACTAAGATCAGAGGCAGCTTCCCACAAGAAATCTTGTACTCTGTCTACAGACTACAAGGCTGCTCTTCCAGTCTCTTCAGTCTCCCAGCTCAAGGACAATGATGAAAAGGGAAACAGCTCAGTGCATTGGACAAAATGACACACAGAGACAGAAATTCTATTTTGGTTTGCTTCTAATTGCTCAAATTTGAAATCAAATCAGACATTTTCAAAAATAGTTACTTCTGTAGACTAAAACAATCTTAATTTCTGCTATTCTGAGAAAGACTTTCTTCTATGTAGAAACCCAATTGCTTTTTTAAATTACCTACATGAACTATGAAGCTCTCAGTAGAATAAAATAACAAAGCTGTCCCCTACTTCAGTTTCTGTTGAAGCCAAACCAAGGTACAGACTTGGATAATTACTAATTCTACTGGACTCAGCAGCTCTGTGGAGTCACTGGTACAAAAATCCACATTCACACCGCACCAGGCTTAGAGGAAAGTTAAGTCCTCCCATTCATTTACTCCAGCTCAGCATCATGGCAAAAGACATTTTGTGAAAATAAACCAGTCAGTCTGCAAATCCTGATATTATTTTATATTCCATAATCTTCTTTCTAGAAATTAGTAATTGTAAGGCATCTGCTGAGCAAGGAGAAGGAGAAAATGAATTATTCACTTCGAATGATCCTGTGAAAGATTTAAGTCTGACAAAACCATGTTTACACATGAAGACTGAAGAAATACAAGTCTTTTCTGGAATTTGGAGAACTAATTTTATTAAGTTCCCCCAAACTGAAGGTAGAAAATTTTGGCTACTCAAACATGACAGTAAGAGAATCATGACTCTTTTATAGAGCTAAGTGTCACCAATTAGTAATTGAAAAAAGTGAGTTTATTTTCTCTCTTCTTTCATGCACACCTGTGGCACCTTTTTTTTTTTTTTTTTTTGCATTCTCTGAAAAGGTAACAAGGAGCATGCACATGAAACAGATGTGAACAAAAAAATAGGAACATCAGTTAATCAAAATGTTGCAAAAACATGATACTTGGATACAGACTAAAGATAAACTAATGCTCTCACTTGGCCTGGATTATCATGCCAATGCAGAGCTTTCTTGCCTTGAGAATTTTAGAATTTTAAAGAAGCCTCCAAACTCTTCAGACTTAGCATAAAAATGCACTAGACTGTCCCAGAAGTCATCTACACTCAGAAGATTCAGAGAGAAACATACTTCACTATAAAGTCAAAGCAACAGTGAAGAAGGGAAGGACAACTGACATCATCTACCTAGACCAGAGTAAGGCATTTGACTCGGTCCGATGTGGTATTCTAGTCACCAAACTGGAAAAACATGGACTCGATGGGTGGAGCACTGCTGGATAAGGAATTGGCTGGATGGTTACACACACAGAGTGGTGATGAACAGCACATTGTCCACCTGGAGACCAATGACAAGTAGCTTCCCTCAGGGGTCAGTGCTGGGACCAGTGCTGTTGAACATCTTTGTCAGCGATACAGACAAAGGAACTGAGTGCACCATCAGCAAGTTTGCAGATGACACCAAGCTGTGTGGCAGTCAACTTGCTAGAGGGCAGGGATCCATCCAGAGGGACTTGGACAGGCTGGAGAGGTGAGCCCAGGCCAACCTCATGAAATTCAATGAGGCCAAGCCTAAGGTCCTGCACCTGGGTCAGCACAATCCCAAGTACAAATACAGGATGGGGGCAAATGGCTGGAGAGCAGCTCTGAGGAAAAGGGCCTGGGGGTCTGGGTTGATGAAAAGCTCAATATGAGCTGGCAGTGTGCATATGCAACCCAGACAGCAACCGTATGCTGGGCTGCATCAAGAGAAGCGTGGCCAGCAGGGCAAGGGAGGTGATTCTCCCCCTTTACTCTGCTCTCATCAGATGTCACCTGGAGTACAGTTCTGGAGCCCCCAATACAAGGAGGACATTGAACTGTTGGAGTGAGTCCAAAAGAAGGCAATGAAGATGATCAGAGGGCTACAGCAGTTCTGCTATGAAGACAGGCTACGAGAGTTAGGGGTCTTCAGCCTGGAGAGGAGAGGGCTTCAGGGAGACCTTATAGTCAGTATCTGAAGAGGGCCTACAGGAAGGCTGGGGAAGGAATACTTACAAGGTCCTGCAATAGTAACGGGTTAGTTAGTTAGTATCCCCCCCTGGCAGGGGGAAGACATAAACTAGATGTTAGGAAGAAGTCCTTTACAGCGAGAGTGGCGAGACACTGGCACAGGTTGCCCAGGGATGCTGTGGATGCTCCCTCCCTGGAGGTGTTCAAGGCCAGGTTGAATGAAGCCTTGAGCAACCTGTTCTAGTGGGAGGTGTCTCTGCCTATGGCAGGGGGTTGGAACTAGATGACCTTTGAGGCCACTTCCAGCCTAAACGATTTTATGATTTAACTACATATATACACACACAGAGATACACACAGATGATACACAGATGTACTTGTATAAACATACTATCTATGTCTGCTTAGAAAAAACACTGCTATGTTTTCAGAATTTTAAGTATAAAGAAAATTATTTCACAACCAGCCCAAGTTGAAACTGAATGCCTCTGTGAAAGACTACTACACCCTGGCTAACCACAAGGTGATGCTCTTGCACTTAGTGTTGAACTCAAATGCCTCTTACTACAAAGTGGGCGGCATGCTAAGCATACCTAATAGAGGACGCTACAAACCTGTTATAAAGCAGAAGGTTATTTTCCCTCCATATTCCACAGATTCATTTCAAGAGATTAAGCTGACTCCATTTCCATGCCTACCTCAGCATTTTCATAGCCAATTTCAGAATTACACTTCAGGTATATGAAGTGCAGCTTTTCCAACCAGGATTTACATATATGCTTCAAATCTCATGTCTATGTAGACAGTAAGACCAAAATTAAAATGAATTTCATCTGGCTTTAATTTTATAACCCAGAGTAACTATAACAGTTTTTCAAATAGGTCTGAAAATACATAACACTAAAGACTGGACTGCAACAGAAGTCGTAATGTATAAGCACAGACCCTTCTGACATTTATCTGCCAAGTTTAAATCAGCTAAGTTTTCAAGCAACAACTAAAGCAATCAAGTCCATCTTTAGCATTTATTTATGCATTTTTAATTTGATGGATTTTTTTAAGTATACTTAAAGCTTATAACTAGGGCAACGGGCAGAGTAACAGCTACAAAAGCAAAGCAGGAAAACAGAATATTTCTACAGTGAAAGCAGGTTAGTAGCTGACACCTAGTAGTGAACCATGTTTACATTAAGAGCAAACAGTTTTCCAGCTTTAATGCATTCACCTACCAAACACTTGCCACAGCAGATCAACTTTACGACTGAAAATACATTCCCTGACAGAGAGCACAAGGTCCCAACCAATCCACTGCTTCTTTTGATCTGAGGCAAGACATCACTTGAGAGTGTATCTCTCCAAAACTGAGCTTTTTGTACAGTATTAAACTCACTTAATGTGGCTTCTGCACAACACTATACAGAAGATCATTCTAAAACCTTCTCCACCTGAGTCAGCCTACTGTTAGCCAGAACTCAGAGCCAAAGCTCCAGTCTTAGTCTGCTTTACCCAGCTAGTCAAAAAAAGAATGCAGTATCTAAAAACAGGTCTCTTCACAGTCTGTACCTAACTGTACTTCTTCAAGCATCAGCTCTGAATGAAACTGAATCATGTTTCTGTTAGTGTGAGGACCTTAGGGTCCTGCCAAACAACTCTCATTATTCTTTGGGACTTTTTTTTTTTTGTGGGGTTGGGGCATGGTGTATTGGTTTAGGCTGACCAGCCCCAGAAGTGAGGAAAATGGACAGGTGCAGAGCCACAGAAAAGGCTGGACCACATATGCTACACCATACTGAGCCATGCTGAAAGCACGACAGGAAACGTGTTGGCCAGTGTTTGTGGGACTCGTAATATACTCTGGAGTTTGTAAAGTTTCCTGTTCCAGGCTTTTTCATGTTTCTTCCCCAGTTTCCGGGCTGAGGCTCAGCCCTTGTTTTCTGATTTTGATTTAGTGGGTTTCATGGGTGTTTCCCATCTGGGGTTTCATCCCACTGTTATCTCTGCTCTGTTTTCTTTAGTGTAATATGATATCCCTGCAACAGAGTAGTAAATTGTCCTTATCTCTATTAAAAATTCTCCCTGCTGGCCCTTGCCCTCCTCCACACCCGCTGTATTACATAAGCTGTCATGCTTTTTATGTACTTGTATTCCCTATAGTAACCTTTATGGCATTTTTTTCTCAACATCCTGGGGAAATGGCATGTCTGATTATTGCAGATTATTTCATCCTTTTTTTGGTTAGGCCAGGTTTTGTATGCAGTGTTATGCAGTGTCATCATTTATCAATAATCTCACCCAACTGATGAACTGAACATAAGAGAACATTTATCCACCCTTTGAGGGTTTCAAATATCCCTGGGACATGAACACCAGATTGCTTCTGTTAGCATCTCTTAAATGTGTGCCTGGTCTAGATCATAGTATCACAAATTTCTTCCAAGAACACCATTTGGAGACCAGCCATGAGGTTGGATAATTATGAGTGGCAGGGTATGTGGGAGAACATGAGCTATTGCCTAGGCCAGCAGTCATCTTCGGTGCCTTGGAATTTCACCCCTGAGCAAGAGCAAAGTCTTGATAAGCTAGTACTATGTTTGGAAATAGGATGCTGTCAGTCCAGAAATTCCCAAGAGATACTAATCACATTGACATGCTGGGGTCTGGCCCATGCCTATCAAGTTCCTCTCAGTGATGCTCAGCATGCAGAGAGGAAGAGGAGGTCTCTGGGCTGACCAGACCAACAGGCTAAGCAGTTGCACTAGAGAGACAGCCTGTGCCAGTGTCAGTTGTCTTGTAACGAAGAAGTACCCAAGAAGAGCAGCTCATCCTGCAAAGGCTGTGGACAAAACAGAGCCATCACAGGAACAAGAGAAAAAAAAAGAGGTAATCATTCTGTCTTTTTCCACTGAGCTGGCTAAAGGCCAGAAGGATGAGGGATAGTGTGCTGGTTTGAAACCAAATAGAGTATTTTTCCGAGAGAAATTAAATCTCAAACTGTGAGAGCAAAGGAAAAAACAACAGTACCCTACATCACCCATTCTTCTGCTGAGAAATACAACTACTCAAAATATAGATAAGTTACTCACTTCTTACACAGTTCTCAGCTCTCACTTCTGGCTATGCCTTTTCTCTGGTGGTCTGGTCTCTGTGGCTGTCTCTGCCTTAACTCTAATCCGACCTAACCTTTTTGCCCTCCTTGTCGTCTTTTTGACATCTCACCTCAGATTTCCAGATTTATCATGTGAGATATACATGGGTTGTTCTGATTATTTTTGAAGGGAGGGGAAAAGGGAGGGGGAAGGGGGTTTGGGTCGGGAGTCCTCCTGGGGACTCTGATTTCTGGGAGGGTACTGTGTTTCTGTATTACTTTCAAATTGTATATAACTGTATATATTTGTGTATATTTATGCTTGTAAATTGTGCTAAGCTGTAAATATAGCTTTATTCCTTAACTTCTAGATGGCTTAGTCTAGTCTGGGTGATTTCATAAGAGTAGGGGGCAGGTAGCACCCAAACCATCACAGGTGAATCACTGGCTTCATCTGCTGCTCCTGCATTTTGCTGCGATTTTCTGCAAAATAGGGTAAGGTAATTGTGCACAGTATTATCTCGTTTATAGTAAACCACTTTTTATCTCAACTCCTTTATCTCAAAGGTTTCTTTGTGTTACTTTCCCTCACTTATGTGTTAGGGGAGAGAAGGCTCTGTTAACCTAGCACAGGATTACAAAGGGGGCTTAAACATTCCTTTATGATTCTCCTAACTGTTCCATCAATGCACCATTGAACATATCCACAAAATTACTGGGGAGAAGGCAGAAGAAGAAACTTCTTCCTGTCCTTTATTCAGAGAAAATTCAGGGCTTCTGATCATTAACGTAACAGAGTGCAACTGCTTTTCTGACTGTGCACACTACCCGATTTCTACTTCAGGTCTCATTATTACACCTCTTTCCAGACCTTGCCTTCAAACAGTTGAAAAATCCCTTCAAAGTACTTTTTCAATACACATTCTCACTGCCTCATTTTTAAGAGATGCTTCTACAGATGCCATACAGAATCTGAACAACAGTATTGCAACGTAGTACATCAGGTAAGTTTGCTGTCAGAATGTGGCTATCATGCTGCCAGGAAGGGACTACTTTGTTACTTGGAAACACTTTTTGATACTGTCCCAGGCTTGGAGCTGACTGGATGGAAAGAAAACAGCTATTTTTCTACTGCTTGACCAGCACCCAGACCAACTAAATCCAGTCTTGACATGCCAGAGAGGGGGCTATAAAAGAAGAATATAGGAATATAGAAAAAGCCTTGCTAAATAAAAAAGTGAACCTCTTTGTAGCAATTGTTCTCTGCATATATCATGCAGAGAAGTAAATGGCTATCAACCTTAACAGAGGCTCTGCACCACACTTCTTTGAAGGATAACTATAGATGAATACATTCTAAATTTTCTGCAGATGGCATTATTATATTACTAAGATATCAGTAATGCAACTGTGGATTAAAAAATTAGAACTACCAGCTATAGTTGGGTAATGTAGTGGGTTAGGAACTCCCCATCCCCCCACCCCCAACTACTGAATTTTACCAGACCAGCTCAGACATCTTGGAAGTGAGATAAAGCTGTATTTATAGAAAAGATAAATTTACAAGCATATATATACACAATATATTTACAAGTATTTACAATTATATACAATTAGAAATAATACAGAAATACAAATTCTCTTCCAGACAAAGAAACTGCACAGACCAGGCTCAAAGCCACCCTCTCTCTCTCCCTCAGACATACAATCAGCAAAGCTTACTTGTTTTCTACTTAGCTAAGGTTAGTGGAAGGATTAGAGCAAAGCAAAGGAGAAGTGAAGAGAAGAAGCATTCCAGAGCAAAGAGGGACAAATTGTTTACATTTTGGCTTTTTATCCCTGTTAGCAAACCAATGAATGATATAGACTTTATCATCACTATTATTTTACAACCAATGACCTAATTTCTCTCATTAGAATTTTCCAATTATGGTCAAACCAATATAGGTAATTATTTGTGTCCTTGTGGTGTGGGTAATGTTGATTGTGCTAACTCAGCACTTCCATGCCACAATACTACTAGATTTCCTTGAAACATAATTCAGTTTTGCGTAACTTGGCTGTATTAAAAAGGCAGCATTTTTATTACTTTTTAATATCTAAGACATTTAAGCATACCAGTGCAACTCAACTTTGAAAAAATACTTTTTTTCTTAAATACAATTAAATAAATTATCTGAAGAATGAAAAAAAAAAAAAAAACCACAATCTAAAACAGTTTATAAGGATATGTCATATCATTACATTATTTTTTCCTAATCAAATATGAAAAATGACCTGTTGGAAATTTTGCTATGTGGCACAGAGTGAATAACGTACAATGCCTATCTGGAAATTCCATCACCACTGTTTGGGTTCCCTGATAGTCTTTAATCTCCATATTATATAAATTATTTTCATGTTTGCAGGCTATTAGATGCTAGACTCAGGAAGGCAAAAGTGAAATGGAATGAGAAGCTAAATGATGTGTGTCCCCGATTTCACTATCTCAGCCTTGCATGACAGTGCAAATGTTCACAGGTGGCTTAATTTTAGCTGTTTACCACAAAAATGAGCCACAATACATTTCATCAAAACCAGAAAGCCTGTGATGCAGTAAACATAAGGCTATCTCTTCAGAAATATACTGCAGTATTTAGCTGTTTGGGGGGACTCCTTTCCTAATCCAGAAAACCTCAACCCAGCACATAGTAGGCAAGAAAAAAGTTCCAGATATCATCTCACACAACTTTCCAACTATTAGTATATCATACCTGCAAAACATTTTCTAATTGGGTTCTTTCTTTAAGCAGCAATTCGTATTGACTGTTACAAGTTCTGCGGATATCATCCTTCTCACTTGCAAGTCTTTGCTGTTGTTCTTTCCACTTCTGCTGAGCAATACAAAATGTTCTCTCAGCTTCTGCCACTTTCTGATGAAGTTTTTCATTCAATACTATTGTTTAGACAAAAAAAAAAAAAAGAAAGAAGACAAGTAACATCTACCAAGCACGTTCAGAAAAAAGTGTGTAACGACTGCCAGTTCTTCTGTGCACTGTGATACCCATGGAACATTAACACTTGCAGCACCAGAGAGCACCACCTCCAGTACAAAGAAATTACCAAGTTCTGTGTACCTATAGCACAGGACACAGGAATCCATTAGAGATTTTTATAAATTAAAGAACCTCTCCTTTCAGAAAAGAATAGGAACATCAAGTAGCTTTTCCAGGTGAGGTCTCCATGGCATCAAGGACTTCACTTCAGAATTCTGCAACATCTGGCCAGCTTATTTCCAATAATTTGATATAAACATTAATAATTCATTTTTAAGTCAGTTAAAGTGACAGTAAAGATTGGCACCTGCCCCACAAAAGGGGCTACAGGAAGACGTAAGGCAGGTTGGGCTAGTGAAAAAAGCCTTAGCTCTAAGCTTTTCCAAGGAAATTTATCACTGCTCAAGAGATTTAATCTTCAGCCATGCAAATACCCCCAGATAGGGTAACATTGTATATCCTCCTCTGATAAAGCTTAAGTGCCATGGAAACTTTCACTACCCTTTATTTAAGAAGTCTGAGTAGGCAAAACTTTGCTTATTTTACAAACTGACTCTAAGATGACAGTACACTGTAGCAGCTTTTCATTTTGCTGACTGCAACTAGCTAAATGGACATTTAAGTGATCATCACTTTCTAACAGACTTTTATTTCAATTCAGACCAGTTTTCTGAATCAGAGACTGGTGGTTTGGGTTGGAGGGGACCTTCAAAGGTCATCCAGTCCAACTCCAAATTTCTTCCTATTCAGAGGAGATGAAAACAAACAGGAGACAGATTAAGATGGTACATAAGATCAGTAGAACACTAGGAAAGGACCCTCAGGTGGCAAAGTCAAGTGTCCCTGAGAACAGCAGAAAAAACAGTTTGAAAAGGTACTGAAGAGGATAAGCCACCAATAAGGCCTTCCATCCAAGGAGATAAGCTGGGGTCAAAACAAAGCCGCAAACAACAGGTGTAAGGCTCCAAGTGACCATTAAAAACAAGCAGTTAAGTTACAAAGAATCAAGAAGCAACACCATGGTTATTTGACTTCTTTAGCACCTGCCACAGAACAAAATTCCACCAGGCAGAGGAATTACAGTCACTGTAAATCACTGTCTGTTAATGGACTTGCAGTTACTAATATTGGGTATTGAAAAAAACTAACACACACAGATTTAGGAAAACCTTTCTTGCCTCTGAAGAACTTCTTTTAACCCCCTTTTTGTTGTTCAATTCTTTCAACACATATTAGCCCAGTGTCTTTGGGGAAATCACAGGCAGCCCAACAGACTTGGTGTCACCATGTTTCTGCATCAGCAACAGCACCCTTGTAAGTCCTGCCTCTTGGCACCTGTGCTAGTTTGAAGCAGGCTAGAATGTTTTGGTGAGAAGAACTAGACTACAGGATGTGGAAAGAAAACAATGGTGATGTCTACTTCACTCACAGGCTTGCTGAGAAGTATAGGAACAAGAAACAAAAACATTAGATAACACACTCAGCATCACTCTCACTCAGGCTGCTGGCTGAGTTGCATCTCTCTAACCTCACCCTCCATTTTGGACTAACTCACTTTGCTTCTCTGGCTGAAACTCCATTCTTCCTTGGGACTGGGGTAAGGTTGAGAGGGGTAGGGGGAGTGTGAAGGGGTGGTTGAGAGCCCCTCCTGAGGACTCAGGTTTCTGGGACGGGAGTTGTGTTTCTGTATTACTTTTTACCTTGTATATTTCTGTATATAACTGTACATACTGTAAATATCTGCTTGTATATTGTGCCAGCTGTAAATAAATAGCTTCATTCATATTCCCAGAGCCGGCTGAGTCTAGTCTGGGTGATTTCTAAAGTGTGGGGGAGCGGGGAACACCCAAACCATCACAGTGCTTGTAAGGGCAGTCACTCCTTTGGCCCAAGCACCTGCTCAGGCTGGTACTCTGCTTCTGTCTCTCCTGCTATTTCTTTTATTTTCCTCTTTTTTTTTTTCTCTAGTTCTTGGCATTTACCACCCTTTCTGAAACATGTTTTGGCAGAGATACCACATGCTCTCTGGCGGGCGGTTTGGCACACACTGGTAAGTAGATTTACTCATTGTAGGACTGCCCAAGATCAGCTCTGAGCAGACCCAGATCTTTCTTCCCACACAGGTTGCCCTGCAGATCCACACCCAACACCCACCAGCTGTGAACAATACCACAGTTAATGAGTTTTCTAAACAATGACAACAACAAAAAAATCCTTAAGCAAGACCTAAAGTATTTTAAAATACACACACATAACTTCCAAGTTGACAAACTAGCAGTAAAATGAGCATGCGCTAGCTTGCTTTTAAGTGAGAAATACGCAGTTCAAACAGTTCAGTTTATGATCGCAGGAGAATTTCCAAAGGGGCAAAGAAATACCTCCTTCCAACTTGCAATCTGTAAGATTATTCTGTATGTGTTCATGTTCTCCAAAGGATTGAAAAGTTCAACTTTCTAATTATCTGAAATACATCTGATACTTTCAGTGCTTACAGGCTTCCAAATCTCCTTCCATTCTTAGAAGGATAAAATCTCCATGAGGATTGCTTTAAACTCTTTGTGGAACAGCAAAGGTTCAGCAAATTTGCAAACGCATTTCATGTACTAGATTAAAAAGCTATTGTATTTACTTAAGTAATTAAGAATGTACCTCATTTACTTTTAAGAATGAGGAATCTCTCTGTTGAGGAGTATCAAAGACATCTGAGTTTCTGAATACAAAAGTAGTACAAAAAGAGTACAATAAAGGTCTAGATAAAATCCTTCCCTTGCACACATTACTGTCACAATATAAAAACTCCACTACCTATAAAAAGAGAAACAAATACAATGAGATCCACATCTCTAAATTGGAGAGATACAGATTTAATGGATAGGCTGTTCAGTGGAAAACGAATTTGTTGGACGGTCATATTTAGAAAGTAGTGGTCAACAATTCAATCTCTAGGTGAAGACTGGTGAGAAGTGGTGTCCCTCAGTACTGGGACCAGTATTCTTTCATATCTTCATCAATGACGCAGCACGGCTGAGTGCATGTTAAGTTTTGGAGATGACACTAGGCTGACTGGTGTAGATGACACACCAGAGGGACAGGGTGACATCTAGAGGGACCTGGACAAGTTTGAGAAGTTGACCCACGTGAACCTCATGAGGTTCAACAAGACCAACTGCAAGGTCCTGCACCTGGATAGGGGCAACTCTCAGCATTAATACTGGCTGGAGATCAAGCAATTCAGTGCAGCCCTGCAGAGGACTTAGAGGTAATAGTGAATGAAAAGTTGGACATGGGCCAGCAGTGCCCACTTGCAGCCTAAAAGGTAAACCATATCCTAGGCTGCATAGAAAGAAGTGCGGCCAACAGGTTGAGCGAGCCAGTTCTGCTCCTCCACTCTGCTTTGGTGAGACTCTGCTTGTGCTCAGCTCTGAAATTTCAGCACAAGAAAGCAGGTCCAGAGTAGGCCCAAGAAAAATTATTAGAGGACTCTACACCTTGCTTATGAAAGAAGGCTGAGAATGTTTGGGCTCAGCCTGAAAAGAAGGCATTGTTAAGGCCCTCCAGTACCTAAAAATGTCCTATTAGAAAGATGGAGACAACCATTTAGCAGGGTCTGTCGCAAAATGACAAGGATTAATGGTTTTAAACTACCAGAGAGTAAATTTAGAGTAGATATAAGGAAGAAAGTTTTTTATAGTGAGAGTGGTAAAGGTGGAACAGGTTGTCAAGATTAATGATGGATGTCCCATCTCCAGAAACACTCAAGGCCAAATTGGATGGAGCTCTGAGCAACCTGATCTAGTTCAAGATGTCACTGCTGACTGCAGGAAGGTCAAGCTAAAACTACACATGAGGAATTAAAAAAATGAAACCTTTGAAAAGGTGAATGAAAGCAGAATGATTTTTGGAAATGCTTTAAACAAATGAACAGGAATAGCCCTTTACTTTTTTTTCACTTGAAGTGGAAAAGGCAGGACTGCTGGAGATTATGATATCTGTGATGTGCCGACAGCCACCATAATTACAATCCTGTACAAAGACAGAAATGAAAGAAAAGAGGGTAAAGGGCAAGAGAAAAGGAGTTTGAGATATTCAACTGGTTGGTTTTAATTTACACATGAGACAGACACATGGAAACTCCTACAAGTTTAAAAAAGCAGACAGGTAAGAGATGGTAAAGATAAGAGAGATCTAAGAAAAACAGCAGTAACTAGAAAATTTAATTAAGTTGCTGCTTCTCACTTGCATTCCTGACCTGGAACTGACTTAGCCATTGTTTCATGTTTGCTTTTCTGAAACTTACCTTGCAGTTCAGCAAGTTTGGTTTTTGAATCTCTTAACTCCTCTTCTGCAGCATACACTTTCAGGCGAGCATCTTTTCTGACGACTGCCAATTCATACTCCAGATTTTGTCGAAGAGCCTCTCCTTTCTCAATTTCTGATCGTAACTTGACTATCTGGCTTTCATAGCTGGACAGCTAAACAATAAATGTGTACATTTGTCTCAGAACACTGGCAACAACGTTTTTTTGAAAAAAAAAATCATGTTACAGAAATACACATACTGAATATCTTTAAAGATATTTTTTACATTTGCCAACTTCTTCTGCCTGAATTTGAAAAGTAGTCCGCAAATGTACATTTATGCAGATTTTAAGTGCTTTGATTTCATGCAAACTGTTCCTATTCCTAGATGAATTTCATGTATCTTAAATATAGTCCTCCTTTTTTCCAAAAATACACTATCTTAAAAAAAATAAAGTCAATACTGTCATCTTCCTGAACCTCAAAGGAAAAAAACAGCAACAATAGAAACACAGACAATTTTCTGATAACTTTCTTTAAATTTACCACTTAGAAAAACAATCATGTTGAGATGCTAGACTATCAGACATGTAATAACTCACAAGTATACATATGAACATAAATTTCAGACAAATAGTCTTCAGTAGTCAAGCAAAATGCTCTTGAGTTTGAAGACGAGACAAAACTGAGTGGGAGTGTTGATCTGCTTGAGGGTAGGAAAGTCTGCAAAGCAATCTGTAAAGGCTGGATGGATGGATTGAGATCAATTGGTATAGCAAAGACAAGTGCTGGGTCTTGCACCTGGATCACACCAACTGCACACAAAACTAGAGGCTTGGAAAAGGACCTGTGGACACTGGTAGACTGTTGAATATGAGCCAGCAGTGTGTTCAGGTGGCCAAGAAGGCAAACAACATCATGGCCTGTATCAGGAATAGTGTGACCAACAGAAGTAGAGAAGTGATTATGCCCCTGTATTCAGCACTGGTAAAGTCACACCTTGAATATTGTTTTCAGTTTTGGGGCCCTCTACAAGAAAGACATTGAGATACTGGTGTGTGTCCATAGAAGAGTTACAAAGCTGGTGAAGGGTCTAGAGAACAAGTCTTACAAGGAATGGTTAAGGGAACTGGGATTGTTTAGTCTGGAGAAGAGAAGGCTGAGGGGAAACCTTATTGCTCTGTACAACTACCTGTAAGGTTGTAGTAAGGTAGGGGTAGATCTCTTCTCTGTAATATCAAGTGACAGGAAAAGAGGAAATGGCCTAAAATTGTGATAGGGAGGTTTAGGTTTGCATTAGGAGAAGTTTCTTTACAGACAGTGGTCAGGCTTTGGAACAGGTTGCCCAGGCAGATGATAAAGTCACTGTCCCCTAGAGCTGTTCAAGAAATGTGTGGACATGGCACTTCAGGACATGGTTCAATGACTATGGTGGTGTTAGGTCAACAGCTGGACTCAATGATCTTTTCCAACCAAAAGAATTTTATGACTCCATCTATACATTTGACAACAAATGAACAAAAATGCTTCAGGAAGTGATCTTATTCAGACTAAGAACCCACAAACTGGGTCAAGACAATCAAGTTAAACCTATTTTAACACAATAAGGCAGAAAGTAATAATATATCTTTCTTTAGAACATCTACAATAGCCCCTTGACTTCAACATCGTAAGTAGGTAACTTAAGCACTTCTATTGTCAGTAACTGTACAGTAAATGGATAAAGAAAAAAAAAAAAAACCCACAACCACGCTCCCTCAAGTAGGTTAAAAAAACAACCACTCTCTCTCAAGTAGGTTATCTACTTAAAATGCAGCTTGATTTTGTGGTGGAAACTACAACAGCAAAATGGTGCATGAGGCCCTTGTGCACCCCAAGTTTTCAAATTTTCACTGTAAAGAGTGACCAGTTTGAGACTTCTTCAAATACATATAAATCCAGAGATCCACTTGATCATAGAATGATAGAGAAGACTGTACTAGGTTTACAAAGTGCAAATGATATCTGCAGAATTAAAGCAATACTCTAATAGTCTGGAACAGCAGAAGGGTAAGACCCCTTTAAGTCACAAAGCAATTTTATTTAACAAACCAATGGGAGTGGCAGTGGATCCTCTCCCTGCAGAAAATCTGCAATCACTTGGTGCAGTTTCAACCACTAGCACTGCTAGCAGAAGGGCTTAAGAGTTCCTGTGAATGGGTGAGAGGACTGTATAGTGCCACCTTTCTTGATATTTTTCAGCTAATGACTGTGCTTCTCACTCACCAGAACAGTATTATTGTAATAATGCAAGATTATATGTATTCCAAGAGCAAAATAAAGCAAACAAAACAATTCCTTACTTCTTGATTGTGTTTAATGGCTAAGTCTAATTTTTCTTTGTTAGCTTGACAGAGTTTCCTTCTCAGAACTTCAGCAGTTTCCAGTTTGGATTCGCTGGGGTTTTGTAGTAACCGTGGCTCACAACTGGCATTATGTAAGCTGCAAAACATTAATTTTCGAAAGACATAAATACTCCATTAAAGTTTTAATGATTTCTTATTTGAATGATCAGATTGCTATTGTGAAATTCTGAACATTCACTTAAGAAAGGTTATGCCACACAGTCGTTTCTCTAATGGTCTTTGAAAAACAGATTATATAGAACTGCTTATTGTGCAAGAGATGTAGCAGCAGGAAATTAAAAGAGATTTGCACACTGGATTTTACAAAGTTGATTGAAGCACAAAATGCTTTTCATTACTTGTCATTACCTTTGTTATTGATTCAATAAACTTTCAGGATGCTTAAAAAATACCATTCCAATCACTTAAATTAAAATTACCAGCAACTTTTCCTTTGTCTCCAACAACAATTTTTCAATATAGATTACCATCTCAAAGCAACCTCTGTCACAAAATGACTGCACATATGTGGAATGAAAATTGCTTTACCCATGCTTCTTTGAAGATAGACACATTTAAACTACACACAAGCAATCGATCACAAAGACAACATAAATTAAAGATCCAGCCCTCTAAAATACTCAGTATCTTGATTTCCATTACTATTTCAGTTAAGAGAAAACCCATGCGGTAATTAGAAATATCAGCCCTTGAGCACCATGAGTAATATTAAAATAATCAAGGCAATATTTAATATGAAAATAAAAAAGCAGTATGAAAAAAACAGATCTAACTAAAGCTAGTTTAATAACCTTATGTGCAGTTATAGTCCCTTCAAACTTCTACATTACTTCATGAGTTAAAAATTGGTTTTCACATTATTTTGCATATATCCACTTTCACATAATTTTAAATATGTTACCCTGGTAGCAATAATTAGCTGCTCCACACAAATGCATAAGTTGTCAGAACGACTAAGTATGTGATTAAGTTAACCACAAAGTTGACATAACTTGATACAGGACTGAATATACGAAGATATCTTACTTTTGTCTACATTAAGTCTTTAATACTAATTGCAGAATGTATTCCATTGAGACTTAACTAGTTCTTTTTTTCTAAATAAAAAAATATCACTTTAACCTTAGGCTTGTGTATAGACAACATTAATATCTTCCACAACTGAGAACTCTACCTGATGATGTACTTTTTCTCACTGAAGTTCATTAGCAAAAGCGACACAAATGCTATCAGCAAGGGGAATAATACTTCAGACTATGTGCTGTCCATAAAGTCATTACCAGTAACAAAGGATGAAATTTCACATTTTCTGATGCAATCTATGTAATTTACAAAATAGTAATCTATTTCCATTTAAGAACAAGACAGACCACATCTATAAGATCAGAATAACTGTATGCCATCTGTAACTGTTCCACAGGGTGTCATGTACTTAACACATTTTTATGTACTTAATAAATATAAGAGAGAGGGATCATTAAAACCTGCATGCACTGTTTCACTTATAGTAGTGGAATTCTGCTTCTCCAGCTTAAGCAGGCACATGCAGTCCGATTTCCTAACCAAAGGTCATATTTATGGAATTTTGCTGTTCTCACATAATTCAGTTTTGTATAATCAGACTTTAACTAGTAACAAATAGCTCTCACAGCTATGATAAACAGAATGAATTAAAGCTTACCATACTTGTGTCAAAGATCAAACACATGCCAGGTTGCAAAAAATATGTGCAAGACTTAAAAAGCCAACCTCCACCACCTCAGCTAATGTAGAAAGCCACTCTGCAACTCTATGTCAGAGTTACCAATCATAGACAGGAACCTCCTCTCTAAGCCATGTCTCGTATAGCTGTGTGAGCATTCTTACACACTGGATGGCCCTTCTGCATGCCTTCAAGTAATCTTTTTATCTAATTGCTATATTGATACAGCACAACTTGCATGTATCACACCACATCTGGTTCTTCTTCAGTCTGAATTCCTAACTTCAAGTACCTAAAAAAAAAAAAAAAAGCCAAACCAAAAAAACATCCCACCACCCACAAAAACATGAACCACGTTGCTAGATTTAAAAATACAGAAGAGGAGCTCACCAATCATCTTCCATAGCTGACTGCAGAGGACAAACTTATGACATCCAAGACACAGCTTTTTAAGTCTATAAACTCTGGAGAATGAACATCATCTTCAATTGCATATACTGGACAAGCTTCAACTACTTTTTCCCATTACAAAAAAAAAAACATTAAAGCCTGTAAAAGACAAGTTATCCTTTTTTTGGCAACATAAGTACAGTTACTCACAGTTATTCAGTGTTACTACTATGTTAGGTGAACTACCACCAACTGTAATTTGACATCAGTTTTATTCAGCAAAGAATTGTGCTGCTAGTCCTCTAAGCTTGAATAACGTAAATGAAATAAAATTAAATTGCAGAATATCCACAGCAAGAGTTTTCAGAAGAGTGTCAATACAAAACTCTGTGTTTCTGCAGATTGTTTCCCTACATTCTCTATCCTAAGAGGACCATAAATTCCATGCCTCGTCAAAATAATTCTAAGGAATATGAGTGCATTTCAGTCAGTATGCAAGGTTTGCTGTGTAGTATCAGCCTTAATATACAAGCATACAAGCCTTCTAGCTGTTTCATAAACCTGGAATTCCATTTGAATATATTTTTATTGCTAGATCCATCGACAATATTAAAAGGCATGCAAGTGGAGTATTAAATTTAACCAGAATTCCTCTTACACAGAACTCAGCAATGTAGTGTTATGATATAAAGAAATCAATACAGAGAACGTATTTATAACATAGACCTTTAAAAAAAATAAGATTTACTTCAAGTTGAATATCAAACTAATTTATGAGTTCTTTAAATAAAGGTAGCATGAAGAGTAAGTTGTATTCAACAGCCAAGATTAATGAGCTATAAAGGTTTACTTCTGAACTCCACAGCAGGCAGACATTTATACTGCAGTCCAAAAGTAAGAAACCAGCCTGGACTCTGTCATTATCATTTTGGGCCCACAATCCGTTTCTACTGGATTGAACACAGTAGTACTTGCTGTAATGTATTAACTATATACTGATTTTGATCATTTCAGTAGCTAATAATCTGTATTAGAAATATGGGGGGGGGGGGGGGAAATTTGTAATTTTAATAGAACAAGCAGCAAGAATAAACTTATTGCTTCTAAAATTTGGTTGTGGGGCATTTTTGGGGTTTAGGTTGGGGCTTTTTTTGTTTTGGTTTGTTTTTTTTTTTGGTGTCATGGGGGTTTTTTTCATGTTTTGGGTTTTTAAAGCATAACAACTGGTGCCCAGGAATATCATACAGCATTCAAACACGCAGTTATTACAAAGTATCTTCAAAATCAAACGGAGTAATATGCGAAGAAAATTACAACAAAGTTAATTTGCTTCAGTTTGTTAACAAAGGACACCTAAACTTATAATTTGTGATTTTTAAGACCCACCCATCAGAATATGTTCGTATGTTCAGAAGCCCCAAAACATGTAACTGTCTCACGGCTGTCATTCACACTCCTAAAGAAAATTACAGTTTTCTTTCCATCTCAACTAAGAATACAGCTGAAGACTTTATCTGCAAAGTATCTATCAGTCACCAGTAAAACTCCCAGGCACAGGTTACAGCAAACAGAATTATTAGGAACTTAAAAGCTGAAAACCATAGTGTTACCAGGGCATGCAAAACTATACCTCTATCAGTTGTGCCCAATTCTCACATCAAGATGTAGCTCTGAAAAACTAGTTCTTCATACTACGCTTTAAAGCTTTATTGCAATCTATGACAAAATCTCCTACAGAATAGTAGGGGGGAAAAAAAAAAAGAAAAAAAAGAAAAAAAAAACACCAAACATTTAACTAAAAGACTTTCTCCAAAACCTTTTTCTTTCACCTAACAGAACTCAGTAACTCAAACTAACAATTAACATGTGCAGTAAAAAAAAAAAATTAGTACACTTATATACATCTGCATCATTCTGCAGTTTTAAAACTGCTTGAAATTATTCTAAATTCACATATGCAAAAATGTAAAGATTTCTGGGAATGCTAGCGTTTTGAATATGCAAAATTCCATTAATTGCTAGTTTATCAGGACACAAACTGATACATTTCAAAAGCATGCTATTTCACTAACTAACATAGCATTCAAGTGACTTGTACAACTAAACAAAAAAGCGATGTGCTCAATTGAGGATGCAATGCACTTTATGGCTACTACCCAAAAAACTCGTGTCATATCCTCATTGATTTCTGAACACACTTAACTATTTCAGCAAGGTCACTGCGACTGCCTATAAGGAACACAGTCTTTAACATGAGGGTGCTGAGGGCGATGCAACAAGCTTGCTCAGAGAGCTTCTGGATGCCACAGAATTGTAAATGCTTAAGGCCAGGCCGGATGCAACTCCGCAACGCGGTGCAGTTGCAAGATACCACTGCACAAGGGTTGGACTCGATTATCTTCTAAGCTGTGACCAAATAGAAGTCTATCCACGATTCAACAATCCACCACTTCAAAACATAGAGAGACAGGCATAACTAAAGTATTTCAGCACTGGACCTTACAAAAACTCACCAGCAGCTGATTAAAACTTTTTAAAAAAAAAATAAACCCACCACTGTATTTTCAGTAAATTTTTTTTCTAAGCTAAAATCAAAGCATCACGTCTCGACCCTCAAAGATACCACTTGTTTAAGCACACGCATATCTGGGATGCCAGAGGCAACTGCGGCGTGCTGCCGGCTGCGTGGATGGCGCCTGCGGGAGCTCAGGACGGCTTCAGCATGCCAAACCACAGTCACGGGCAGCTGCCCAGGCTACGCCGCTGGTGAAGAACGGCCTCGAAGCCCCGTCGCCACGGCCGGACGTTCTGTCCGCAGAGTGCCGCCAACCCGCTGGTGCGGGGCAGCACCGCCTGTGGTCAGCGTGCTGCCGCCGTCGGCCTGTCGACCAGAGCAACTAACAGTGCCGAGATGCCGCGGCGGGCGACTCTCAAAGACGCCGGACACGACCGGGGCAATCCCGAGCCATACACGAGGCGCCCACCCTTCCGCCCGCAGGACGGCGGCGTACGGCCGAATCCCCGCTACAAACTCGCCGCCAGCCGCATCCCACCTCTGCGCCGCCGCCGCTGCCCGCGCGGTCGCTAGGGCCCGGGGGAAGGACGCGGTCACGCTCCGCCCCACAGCGCGCGGCGCCTGCAACGGCAACTTCCGGTCGCGGCTGGAGCGCGGCGCGCGGCAGAGCGGGCGGAAGGCCATGGCCGCGGCAGCGGCGCCGTGACCGTGCGGCAGCGGCGCCGTGACCGTGCGGCGGCGGCACCCTGACCGTGCGGCAGCAGGGGGCGGCAGTGGTGGGGAGTGGTTCTGCCATCTCGGGCTCCGGCTTCGGGCGCTCGCCTCTCCTTCCCGCCTGCCTTCCGGGGCGGGAGCCTGAGGGCCGCTTCCGCCGGCCTACTACCCTGGCAGCAAGTGCGGTCGGAAGCGTAGGTCCCAGGCAGCTGGCGGTCAGTCCGGCCGGCGGTGGCTGTTTCAGTTTGCTAGGAAGCGGAGATAGGATTCCTGCTTAGTCGCGCCGGTAGCCTCCGCGGACAGCACCGCTGGGGAAGCCGGGCTGAGAGGTGCCACGTTGCAGTTTATGCTTCCTGCTTTCCCTCCTCTTGGGGACTTGTGCCTCCCCTAATTCAGGACTTGATTCGGGACCACCCGAGGCATTTTCGTTGCGCGCAGTTTTCAGCCAGCGCCAGTTGCCCCCCAGCAGACCACTCCGATCGTTGGCCTTTTTAACGTCACCATCGGCCTGTTAGCAGCATGGACAGACCGGCAGCTGTACCCTTTTTCACGGAGGTGCTGGTGTGTGGCTGTTTGCAGATGGGTAATCCCAGACGTGTTTTAGGAGTACTGAATCTCTAAAACAGCTTAAAGGGAATCTGTATAGACACTGAATTTACTGACTAAGGTGAAAGCCAGATTCAATCATAGAATCACTCAGGGTTGGAAGAGACCACAAGGATCATCTAGTTCCAACCCCCCCTGCCATGGGCAGGGACACCCTACCCTAGATCAGGCTGCCTACAGCCTCATCCAGCCTGGCCTTAGAACACCTCCAGCCATGGGGCCTCAGCGACCTTCCTGGGCAACCCATTCCAGGCTCTCACCACTCCAATGCTGAACAACTTTCTCCTCATGTCCAGTCAGAACCTACCCACCATCAGCTTTGCTCCATTCCCCCATATCCTGTCACTGCCTGATAGCCTAAAAAGTCCCTCCCCAGCGTTTTTTGTAGGCCCCCTTTCAAATACTGGAAGGCCACAAGGTCACCTCAGAGCCTCCTCTCCTCCAGACTGAACAGCCCCAACTCCCTCAGTCTGTCCTCATAGCAGAGGTGCTCCAGCCCTCCCATCATCCTCGTGGCCCTTCTCTGGACACACTCCAGCATGTCCACATCCTTCTTGTAATGGGGGGTTGTTATGAAGGGGAATAGTTGAAATCTGAGTTTGGGGTAAAATGCAATGAGGACGATTTAAAAGTTATTAAATAATTTATTTATATACACAAAATAATTCCCCCAAACATATTTACAACTCGCCACACAAGTTCTTGGATATGGTTAGCAGAACTATTTCACAGAATGTCTCTATACAATGGAATTTTGAAATTTTTAGAAATGTCTTTAAGAGAGAGTCTGGCAGCTTAATTCACTGCTTGTGAGGTTAATTAAGTTCTTTTAGCAACTTGGATAAAGAGTTACGAATACTCACTAGTCCTAATGTCTGTGGCCCAAAACATAGGCAGGAAAATATTCAACAGAAGTCCTGTGGCAAATTCCACATGGGCTGTGAAGTAGAATCAGCTGCTGGATGAGGTGGCTGAGGGCTCCAGAACTGGATGCAGTACTCCAGGTGAGGTCTCACCAGAGCAGAGTAGAAGGGGAGGATCACCTCCCTTGACCTGCTGGCTGCAGTTCTCCTGATGCAGCCCAGAATCTGGTTGGTTTTCTGGGCTGCAAGTGAACACTGCTGGTTTATGTTGAGCTTCTTGTCCACTAGCACCCCCAGGTCCCTCTCCTCAGGGCTGCTCTCCAGACAGTCACTGCTGAGTCTAGATTTGTGCTTGGGATTACCCCAACCCAGATGCAGGACCTTGCATTTAGTCTTGTTGAACCTCATGAGGTTGGCTTGAGACCACCTCTCCAGCCTGTCTGGGTCCCTTTGGATGGCATCTCTTCCCTCCAGTGTGTCTGCTGCACCATACAGCTTGGTGTCGTCCACAAGAGGGTGAGGTTGCACTCAGTGCCACTGTCCATGTCACCAACAAAAATGCTGAACAAGACTGGTCCCAGGACTGATCCTTGAGGGTCTCCACTTGTCACTGGCCTCCACTTGGACATGGACCCATTGACAGCCACTCTTTGGGTGCAGCCATCAAGCCAATTCTTTATCCGTCTCATGGTCCACCCATCAAACCTGTATTTCAGCAGCTCAGAGACCAGGATGTGGTGCAGGCAGTATCAAAGGCCTTGATCAGATCCAGGTAAATGACATCAGTTGCTCACCCCTCATCTATTAATGTTGTGACCTGTTCATAGAAGGCCACCAGGTTTGTCAGGCAGGATTTGCCCTTGGTAAAGCCATGCTGATTGTACACAATCACCTCTTCATTATTCTCCTGTCTCAGTAGTGCCTTTAGGAGGATCTTACTGGGCACAGAGGTGAGACTGACTGGCCTGGAGTTCCCTGGCTCCTCCTTCCTACCCTTTTTGAAAATGGGAGTTATGTTTCCCCTTTTCCAGTCAATGGAAACTTCACCAGACTGCCATGACTTTTGGAATAGAATAGAGAGGGGTTTAGCAACCTCATCTACCAGTTCTCTCAGCACCCATGGGTGTAACCCATCGGATCCCATGGACTTGAACACTTTCAGGTTCTTCAGGCGATCACGAACCTGATCTTCACTTATGATGGGCAGTTCTTCCTTCCAGTCCCTGCCGTTATCTTCCATGGCTCCAGGAGTGTGGCTGGAGGCCTTTGCCAGACCATGGGGTAATATCATGGTGTGAGTGGCACAGTTAACAGGGTTAATACTTTCTGTTCACCTCTGCAGAGATGGGAAATGTATGTAAGTCTATATAGTCTTAAACAACAGCGCAAGAGGCTGAAGAGAATCTGTCTACAAAAGTGGACAAGGTATTCTGGAATGTGTATCACATGATGAAGTCTAAATAGCTAGCACTGACATAACCATAAGCAGATACACATTGAGGCAGTAGTAATAAGTAACTTGAAAGGTACTTCTTACAGATTTTTTTTCTATTGATATGTGACCTGAATTTCCATATGCCATGAGAAATCTGAGTCCTCTTGCACAATCAAGATTGTATCACAGCTATCGCAAACTACCATTGGAAAAGCATCCAGAAGTTAGTCACTTAAAAGTATGAGGAAAGATATAGTGTGATGTCTATAGATTACCAGATTACCTAGGAAAATAGAATCTACAAATGATGAGGTTAATCATAGGAAATAGGCAGTCTGAAAATGATGGGTTTACTTGGGAACATGCAGTCCAGAATACTAACATGTTATTTAACAGACAATAATATGCTGATTCATAGTACGAAGAACGGACCCATAAGGAAACACCTTTTTTAAAAAATCATTCTGGTCCAATGGCAACCTCATGAAGTTTGATAAAAGCCATATGCAAGGTCCTGCACCTGGGTCAAGGCAACCCCAGGCACAAACATAGGCAGGTTGGAGAATGGATAGAGAACAGTCCTGAGAAGAAGGACTTATGGGTGCTGGCTGATGAGAAGTTTTACCTGAAGGGGGCCTACAAGAAAAATTAAGAGAGACTGTTTACAAATGCCTGTAGTGATAGGATATGGACAATGGTTTCAAACTAGAGAAAAGCAGATTTAGATTGGATGTTAGGAACAAGTTCTTCACCATGAGGATAGTGGAACACTGTAGCAGGTTGCCCAGAGAAGTAGTTGAGGCCCCATCTCTGGAGCTATTCAAGGTAGGCTTGACAAGGCTCTGGGCAACCTAATCTAGTTGAGGATGCTCCCGCTTACTGCACCTTTAGAGGTCCCTTCCAACCCAGACCATTCTATGAAGTTCAGCACTAGCCAGCAATGTGCAGTTGTAGCCCAGAAAGCTAACCATATACTAGGCTCATCAAAATAAGCACGTCTAGCAATTAAAGGGAGATGATTCTTCCCTTCTGCTGTGCTCATATGAGATCCCACCTGGTGTACCATGTCCAGTTCTGGAGTCCTCAACACAAGAAGGGCATCAAACTGTTAAGAGTAGGTCCAGAGGACCACAAAGATGAGCAGAGACTTCTATGAAAACAGGCTAAGAGAGTTGTTACTGCTCATCCTGGAGAAGAGATGGGCCCAGGCAGACTTTATTGCAGCCTTACAGTATTTGAAGGGAGCCTACAGGACAGCTACACAGGCACTTCTTACAAAAGCATGTTGTGACAGGACAAGAGTTAAATTCAAAATGGAAGAAGCTAGATTTAGATTTGGTATAGGAAGAAACTCTTCACTGTGAACATGGTAAGGCACTAGAACAAGTTGTTCAGAAAACTTGTGAAGACTCCTGCCCTGGATACATTTAAAACCAGGTTGGATGGGGCTTGAGCAATCTGGTCTAGTGGGAGGTATTCGTGCTCATGGCAGGGGGTTTAGAACTAGATGATCTTTAAGGTCCCTTCCAACCCAATCCATTTTGTGGTTCTGCAGGAAATTCTGTTATCATTTTCTGTAGAAGGCATTGCATAATTTAACTGCAATCAGTATTGATTCTAAGTAATAACATAGGTGAAGATACATGAAGATTGGGTGTATTAACTCCCAGGAAGTTTATACAACTTCCCAGGTTGTATAAGGTGCCATTTTTCTTCACCACAGGATATGCCACAGGCCACCAGTCTGACAGGGTACATGCACTGTAGTGCTGCTAATGGAAATACTGTGTTCTTGCTATGGGGACCTTATTCTCAGGTTTTCTAGCTTGTATCCAGCCTGCTAACCCCCTCTCCAGCTTTGCTGTGACTCTTTCATCTGAATGCAACACCTGGAAAATCGCAGAAGAAAGTCTTACATTTTGTTTTAGTCTAAAGTTTTAGATTTCATAACATCAGAAATATGAGAAATATTATTAACAATTCAAATTAAAATCAGTTTATATGTATTTCTATGTGGTTTATATTTTTAAAAGCACAGAAAAATTGTTTTTTTTTCTTGTAGTTGGAATTCCCCAACAGGAGCAAAATTACACTGAAGATAGTTATTTATGAACCAAAAATCAGATTATATTAACCACGGAGCTGCAGATGATCCTCAGTCAGGAAAACACTCCTACTGAATTCAGAGTACAGCTAATTGCTGTATGGGTCATCTTGGCTGACTTTGTGATTGCAAGTATTGTCATAGCAGTTAAGGTGCTCTACTACTTCTCTTTCCAAAGTTGTTTCAAGTTGCTTTTCACCTCAAAAAATACCACTTTTGGCTAAGATTTTCTAAGACATGTGGTAAAGTATAAGCTGATACAATGTCTTTGTTTAGCCAGTTTTTCTGTCACCCAGTAACACCTGCTAAAGAAGGTGAGTCAGGGGAAGGAAACTCATGTGTTGAAATGAAAATAGATTTAATAAAATAAATTAATACTTTAATATCTAGTATTAATGCTACTAATAATATAGGGTACACAAAGTTATACTCAGTCCATGTAGTAGTCATGAGCTGTGCACTCCTGGCAATGAATGCTCAACATCAAGCACTGTGACCACCAAGCTCCAGTGAAAACATGATGGTCAAAGTAAAGAGGAGAGTAGACCTCACAAGAAGAATGACAGGCAAAGACCCTTTGGGCATGGTGGCCATTGAGGAAAGGCACAATCTTACCAGTTTATAGTAAGTGTGATGTTTATGGTATGGAATAGTTTTGTAAGTCAGCTTTGTCAGCTGCCCTGGCTTTTATTCCTCCTAGCTTTAGCATTTCTCTAACTCAAAACTGCAGCAGACCTTGACTGCTGTGGAGGCCCACATTCCATGGATAGCCACAAGTGTAAACAGAGTGCCTTATCAACTTTGTTCTTGCCAAACTGGGTGCTGCAATCTTCTTAAAAATGTGTCTTTACTGAATACAAAACTTGATTCTGTGAGTCAGAAGAATAATGAAGAGATGGTTTGGCATAATCAACATGGTTTAACCGAGGGCAAATAATTCCTGATAAACCAGGTGGCTTTCTATGACAAAGTTGCAACATTAATAGTGATGGACAAACAACTGACATGATTTGCCTGAGCAAAGCCTTCAACACTGTCCCATACTATATCCTGATCTTCAAGCTGGTAAAATGTGGGTTTGATGGATGGATCACTCAGTGGATAAAGAACTGGCTTGACAGACACAACCAAAGAGTGGCTGTCAATGGGTCCATGTCTAGGTGGAGTCCCTCAAGGATCAGTCCTGGGACCAGTCTTGTTCAACATCTTTGTCAGTGACATGGACAGTGGCATTGAGTGCACTCTCACCAAGTTCACTGATGACACCAAGCTGTGTGGTGCAGCAGACATGCTGGAGGGAAGGGATACATCCAGAGGGACTTTGACAGGCTGCAGAGGTGGTCCCATGCCAACCTCATGAAGTTGAACAGGACCAAGTGCAATGTCCTTGTGCTGGTTTGAGCCTCGCTAGAATGTTTTGGTGAGAAGAATTCGATTATAGGCTGTGAAAAGGAAACAGTGGTGATGTCTACTTCACTTGTAGGCTTGCTGAGATGCATAAGAACAAGAACACAAACATGAAGGAGTCTCTCTCTGGGCTTTGGGCTGAACATCTCTCTCTAACCTAACCTGCCATCTGTGTGACTAATCTATCTGCTTCCTAACCCCCATGGCCAACCCTCCAAACTACCTTGAGCGTAAGGCAAAATCTTTGGTAAGGTAGAGGAGTGGGAGGAAGGTGGAAGGGTGTTTGAGATCCTCTCCTGGGGACTCAGGTTTCTGGGAGAGGTGTTATGTTTCTGTATTACTTTTTAACTTGTATATTTGTATATATATATATAGTAAATATCTGCTTGTGTATTGTGCTAAGCTGTAAATATAAAGCTTCATTCAATTTCCAGAGCCACTGAGTCTAGTCTAGGTGATTTTCCAAAGTGGGGGCAGGGGGCAGGTAACACCCAAACCATCACAGTCCTGTGTCTGGATCAGGGCAATCCCAAGCACTGATATAGCCTGGGCAGCTGCTGGATTGAGAGCAGCACTGAGGAAAAGGACTTGCTGTTGCTAGTAGGTAAGCTCAACGTGAGCTGCCAGTGTGCCCTTGCAGCTCAGAAAACCAAATGTATCCTGGGCTGCACAAAGAGAAGTGTGGCCAGCAGGTTGAGGGAAGTGATTCTCCCCCCTCTACTCCACTTTGGTGAGACCCCACCTAAAGAACTGCATCCAGTTCTAGAGCCCCTTTTATGGGAAAGATCTGGATGTCCTGGAGCATGTCCATAGAAGGGCCACAAGGACGATCAGAGGGCTGGAATACCTCTTCTACAGAAACATACTAAGAGAGTTTGGGTTATTCAGTCTGGAGAAGAGGTCCCAAGAAGATCTTGTTGTAGCCTTACAATATCTTAAAGAGGCCTACAAGAAATACAGCGAGGGACTTTTTAGGATGCTAGGTAGTAATAGGAGTAGTAGGAATGGAGCAAAACTAGAAGTGGAAGAGATCCCCCAAGATACCATGCAAAGGCACATGGATGACAGGGAGATGGTTCAACAAAGCCACCATACCTTTACTAGGGCCACATCCTAGCTAACTAACCTAGTGGCTTTCTATGATAAAGTGACTATGTCAATAGGTAAGGGATGTGATCTATCTGGACTTCTGCAAGGCATTTGGCATAGTCCCCCACAACATCCTACTCACCAAGTTGAAGAGATAGGGATTTGATTAGTGGACCGTTCAGTGGATAAGGTTGCTGGTCACATCCAGAGAGTGGTGCTCAATAGCTTGATGGAGAGCAGTGACAAGTGGTGTCCCTCAGGGGTCCATACTGAGACCTGTGCTGTTTAGTATTTTTATTAGTGATATAGACAGTGGGATTGAGGGCACCATCAGCAAGTTTGCAGATGACACCAAGATGAGTGGTGCTGTCGATATGACAGAGGGATAGGATGGCATCCAGAGGGACCTGGATAAACTGGAGAGGTGTGCCCAGGTGAACCTCATGAGGTTCAATAAGACCAAGTGCAGGCCTCTACATCCATGTTGGAATAATCCTTGCTATCAGACTGGGATCAGCCCTGTGGAAAGGGAATTGGGGGTGCTGACGGCCAAGAAGCTGGACATGAGCAGACTGTGTACTTGCAGCCTGAAGACCACTCACATCTTGGGCTGCATCAAAAGATAAGTTGCCAGCAGACCCAGAGAGGTGATTCTGCCACTTTGCTCTGCTGAGACCTCACCTGGAGCACTGTATCCAGCTATGAAGGCCTCAATACAGGAAGGACATGAACCTGATGGATAGGGTCTAGAGTAGGGCCATAAAAACTTTGATACTGTTGCCCACAAAATTCTTGTAGATAGATTGGCTACTCATGGCTTGGATAAGCACACTGTCTCCTGGATAAAGCACTGGCTGAACAGGAGGGCCCAGAGAGTGGTAGTCAATGGAGTTAAATCCAATCAGCAGCCAGTCACTAGTGGTGTTCCTCAGGGATCTGCGTTGGGACCACTTCTTTCTAACATATTTATCCACAACCTTTATTCAGGCATAGAGAGTGTCATTACTAAGTGTGCAGATGACACCAAGTTAGGTGGCAGTGTTAATTTGGATGAGGGTAGAGAGACTCCTCAGAGAGATTTGGATGGGCTAGATAAATGGGCCAGCATTAATGGGATGAGCTTCAACAAGGCCAAATGCACTTGGGTCACAACAACCCCAAGCAATGCTACAGGCTTGGGGCAGTGTGGCTGGAGAGCTGCCTGGCAGAAAGGGATCTGGGGATTGTAATATTCAGGCAGCTGAACATGAGCCAGCAGTGTGCCCAGGCAGCCAAAAAGGCCAATGGCATCCTGGCTTGTGGCCAGCAGGAGTAGGAAGGTGATTGTCTTCTTGTACTACTCAGCTTTGGTGAGCCCACACCTTGAATAACATGTTCAGTTTTGGGCACTGCAATACAGGAGAGCTGTGAAGGTGCTAGAATGGGTCCAGAGGAGGGCAACAAAGCTGGTGAAGGGCCTAAAGAATAAATCTTATGAGGAGCGACTGAGAGAGTTGGGGTTGTTTAGTTTGAGGAAGAGGAGGCTGAGGGGAGACCTCACTGCTGTCTACAACTATATGATAGGATATTGTGGAGGCTGGTGCTGATCTCACAAGTAATTTGAGACAGAAGGGGGAATGGCCTCAGGCTGAGCCTGAGTTTCTTCAGACTGGAAATTAGGAAAAAGTTTTTCACAGAGTGGTCAGACACTGGAATGAGCTGCCCAGGGAGGTGGTTGAGTCACCCACCCTGGATGTGTTTAAGGGTCGCTTGGATGTGGTGCTTAGAGATACAGTTTAAGGTAGAGTAGGGTTATAGGTTTGGTTTGGTAATCCTGAGGGTCTTTTCCAACCTGGACATTTCTGTGATTCTATGAAAAAGGGTCAGGGGATTGGAACACTTCTGTTACAAGGACAGGCTGAGGGGTCTGGGGTTGTTCAGCCTGGAGAAGGCTCTGGGGAGACCTAATAGTGACCTTCCAGTACCTGAACTGGGGTACAAGAAGGCTGGAGAAAGACTGTTTACAAACACCTGTAGTGATAGGACAAGGGGCCATGGCTTCAAACTAGAGAAGAGCAGATTTAGATTGGATGTTAGGAACAGGTTCTTTACTATGAGGGTGTTGGAACACTGAAACAGGTTGTCCAGGGAGATGGTTGAAGTCCCTTCCCTGGAGATATTCAAGGTGAGGCCTGACGGTGCTCTAGGCAACCTGGTCTAGTTGAGGTTGTCCCTGCTGACTGCGGGGTGGTAGAGGGGTTAAACTAGATGACATTTGGAGGTCCCTTCTTTCTATGAATCTATGATTCTGTGATTCTGTGATTCAGACTGGAGGTTAAGGAAAAGTTCTTCACCATAAGGGTGATGAGACACTAGAACAGGTTGCCCAGGTAAGTGGTGGAGGCCCATCCCTGAGGGCTTCAAGGCCAGGCTGGACTGGGCTCTGAGCAACCTGATCCTAGCGTGAAGTGTCCCTGCCCATGGCAGAGGGGTTGTAACAGAATGATCTTTGAGATCACTTCCAACCCCAACAATTCTGTGATTCTAGCTCAGCAGAAACAAACTAATAGCCTTCAAGGTACAGACTGAAATTTTAACCGCAAGAGACTAAAAGCTTCATAGTGTATTATATCCTTTGAGATGTCTCAAAACCTCATTTCTCGTTGGTGACTTCATCTGCAACATTGCCTTGTGTTTTTGCTACTTCTGCATCATGTAGTTATTTTCAGTGCCTTGTGCCACATTGAAGTTATTTGACCAGATGCACAAAATTTGAAAATTTCATTATGTTGCAGTTCTTCTAAAATGTGAAAATTTCATTATGTTGCAGTTCTTCTAGTAACAGCATGGCTTATTTTGTTTATAAAAAATACAACAGTGAACAGCTGCAGTTGTCTGATGAGTAGGCAACAATTGAATATGATGAAAAATGGTGTTAGCTGATGAAGACATGTAAATTATGGGATTATGAAAGAAATCATAAAGAGTTAACAGCGTAAATCCTGATAGATTTTGGCACCATAATAACTTCCAAAGTCCTGGACCACTAACATGAGTTTACCTGCCTAAAGTAGCACTTGTATCAGTTTTACCTTGAATCACAAAAATTAGACACAATACTGCTGCCACATGCACATAGTTAAACACCTTTCCTTCCTCCCACAATGAAAATACATCTCATATGTACCCTCTTAGGCATTTCTTCACAGTTCAAGGAATGTTAGTCTAAAACCTAAATATAGTCAGGATAGATGTTACTGGTTGTTTTGGTTTTGTTTTGGGTTTTGTTTGTTTGCATGTTTTGGAAAGGTGGGAAAAAACCCAGACTGGTATTGCACTTGGAATTCAAGTTTAACTTATTTCTTGTTTTTCAGGGAGATCTGTTTGTTATATGGTTAGAAAGAGTGCTTGATGTTCAGGAAAAAGTTGAGGAGAACAAGGTGCTTCATTATGGATCTGGCCTTAGCAGAGCAAGAATCAACAGCTTTACTTGCAGACAGAATACCAGTGTGTTTCATTGCAATGTGGCCTACCCTACACCTGCAGGAAATCAGTTGGAACAGCTGTGTCAAACAGGCAAGCTTAAGACACACAACTCGCTACAGAAAAAAAATGTTTTTCTCCTCCACAGTTCATTTATGCCCTGTAACAACTTAATGTGCGTCAGTGCACTGATCTCTCACTCAAGTATCACGTGGCAGGCCTGGATGAAGCTGTAGGGATACCATTTACCAAAAAACAATGATGCCATCCTTAAAGTTTAACAGCATCAGCATGGCAAAGATATGCAAAATATACTTTTCCCTTCTTTTGTATCTGTACTAGAGCAATTTGTCTCCAGTCTTAGGTCTGCTTACCATGTACAAATAAAACAGATTACTCACAAAATATAACTAGTTCAAATTTTTTTTTACTCTAAATTTTTAGCTTTTTTTTTTCCTTTACCTTTAAGAAAATGCTTCAGTTACATGAGTCTCTCTTGAGAAGACCCAACTTCTGTATGAAAACAAGTCATCTTGAGTTGCTTCCTTAATTAGGAAAATAAGATAAATATGTTCAGTTGCTTCTGATTTCAATACAAGGTATAAAGCTGCTTCTTCCTGAGAAATGTCACATTCAGAAGGTTGTTTCCAAAAGATAAGAAACTTGGAAAGTTCTCACTAGATACCAAAAGCATTGCTTCAAATTTAAAATATTTATTCCTATATGGAAGACAAATGTAGCTTTTATGATTAAGCAGAGTAATGACTTAGCTAAGGGAATCCCTGCATATTGCCAGATCCCTGCATAGCAAATATTAATATACAGTTTTTGCAATACTCAGCACTTTCAGGGAAAAATATGAAACTTTATGTGTGGATGAAATAGGAATGATTCAATGCAGCAAAATAAAGACTTACATATTTGCCAATGCAGATTAAATTCCTACCATTGTCCTACCTTTGTCCTCCTTTAAACAATTGTAGATGTACAGTCTACCTGAGTCTTCATTTAAAAAAAAAAACAAACTTTTGCCCCAAATGGTCATCCATTTGTGAAAGAAAGTTTTTTTTTTCCTATTACGTTGATAATTGTCTTCTCTTTTTTTTTTTTTTTCCTGATGAGCTCCTCTGTAATCCTGTAGAAACTTGTTATTTATGGCATGGATATGAGCTTCACCTCCTTCAATAAAATCAAAGAAATTTGGCTGGTTTAAGTCATTGGAAAACTGCATTTTGTTCCTCCTTAACACAGATGGAGTAGAGTTTTGAAGCTGACACAAATTTCTATTCTGCATGAAGAAAAAAAAGGGTATTGAACAAAACACAACTTGATCTGTAGCAGCTACGGCATTTGTGCGGGAAAGCATGGAGGGCTCCATGCACTCGGCAAAGAGACTGACAGGAGAGAAGGGCACATTGGCTGAACAGCTGGGACAGGAGTGAGCTTCATACTGACAGGAAAACATAGCTATGAGAGTAGATATACAAAGGGCAAAAGGAGTAACACAAAGTATGAATAAACTGCAACTCAGTTAAAAAACAACAACAAACACCAACTCCCCCAAAAAATCCTCAGAAAGGAGTTAATGGCAACTAAGCTGCACAAAAGAGGTCCATAGCCTTCAAAGACTGGTGGTTGGATGCTGGGACTAGTCAAGACGTCAAGTAGGTGAGGAGTACCTAGGAACATAAGCAGCCTCAGGGCCACAGACGAGAGGCCTCTGTGACAGGGCTCGTGGGGTGGGAGAAGCGCGCTCTGCCGTCTTACACGGAGGTTGGTGACAGTTGGTTGCTGCCGGCCTCTGAATGGCACGACAGCCAAGGCATGGAAGGAGGCCCAGCAAAAGCTCGTAGACTTTGGGGACAGTAGCTGTGCCAAAGTGACGCGCAGCTTGGAGCCTGACCTGATACAGGGCTGGCCGAGGCAGGCGAGAGCCACCCAGGCTAACACTGGAGTGACCCTACAAAGTTCACCTTTCTCCTACGAGAGCGGGAGGTCAGTTATAAGTCCGATCCCCACAGCCAGACATTACCGCTGCCTGGGAAGGCAGATAAAGCCCAGAACTCGTCCGCCTTGCGTCTGCCTGGTCTCACCCCGCCCTTCGCCGCCACTTCTACCAAGGGCGACCCACGGGGCCGCGCAGCAACGGCTCCTCCTCCTCTCTCTCGCTCCCCCTCCCCCTCCCAGTGCGCGGCCGCTCCGCCCCCGGGGAAGGAGGAATGAGCCATGGGCACGGCTGAGGGGAGCGTGCATGAATGACGCTCTCTCGCTTCTTTCATCGTTCTCTTCCTCGAAGCGGATGAGCAAGTGACTTGTTTTCGTGGCTGTCTTGTTCGCGCTCAGACTGGAAGCAGGAGTCAAACGGGCTGTTTTTCATCAGGGCACACCCTGCGTGCCCGTACCTCCCCTGCCAGCCGGTTGCGGCGTGGCCGTTGGTACAGCCCCGCCTGGCGGGAGGAGGGAGCGCGGCCGTATCTCCCGCGGCGGCGGCTGGTGCTGCAGGCGGAGGTGGATCGAAAGCCAGGGCGGTGGGTAGCGGAGCGCCAGACCGCTGAGGCGGTGGGCGGGAAGGCGGCCGGGCGGAGCTTCACTTCCGCGCCTTGTGCGAGGGGCCGGGCTGCGTGGCCGTGTGGTGGGAGCCGTATTCTCGGGGGAAGGGGCAGCTTCGGCCGCGGCAGGCTCAGCCGAGCCCCGTGTGCGCGAAGACGGGCTAGCGAGCGGCGGGCAGGTGCTCCAGGCTGCGTGCGGCCCACTCCGACCCGCGTAGGTATGAGTGTGGCGTCGGTACTGCCAACGCGCTGCGGGTGGGGGCTGCGGGCGCGGTCGTTGGGCTCCCCGAGGGACTTTATGTGGGGACGATGGGTGGGCTTGGCGTCCCCCTGCTGCTGGTCGAGGGGTCGTCCGCCCTTGCGGAGCGCGCTGTTGATGTGCTCTTCTGTGTTGCCCTTATCTCCCCTTCCCCTCTCCAGTGTTTTTATCCTGGCAGCAGGACCTCGGGCGGCGGGCAGCGCCTCGGTGGCTGGGGCTGGAGGTGCAGACCCCTCCCCTCGGCCCAGTTCGCCTGGAGGCAACAGGCGTCGCGTCGGTGAGAAAACATGAGCCGAGATTTCAAACCCGGAGACTTGATCTTCGCCAAGATGAAGGGTTATCCCCATTGGCCAGCCAGGGTAAGGCACCCCTCCTTCCCCGCGGCCTGCAACGCCCTCCTGCTCTAAACCTGTGCTCCACGCTCCCCTGCACCCGCCTCTCCTGGCCTCCCCTCCTCCTGTTCCGGCTTTGTGCTGCCAAGAAGTGCTTTCAGACACCTGTGGAGAGCAGTGCGGCTAAACCACGTTGCTCCCTCCCGCCTTGTGCGAGGGGGACGCGTTAGCGCTCCCCTGTTTGGAAGGAACACCTCAATTACACTGCAGACCCTGCGCTCTGGTTCTTTGTTACCGTCTGCTAAAGTCGCTTCTCCTGTAACAAGTAGCCCACTCCAGTAGTCGTTAGTTGTTCTCATTTGCATAACTTGGCCTTTAGAAAGGCAGAATTCTGTATGGTAGCATGACGCTGGAGCTGTGCAAGCACCTAACTATACAGATACGGTGTTCCCACGTAACTGCCTTTTTTTTTTTTTGACAAAATAAAAAACATGGAGTTATGGCAAGTTTACTTTTCACTTGTAAAATCAGCACTTCCTGTAGTGTTTTCTGTAGAATAAGCACTGTTCACTCCTTTTTGCTTTTTCCCTGCCCTCTTGGAAGAGGTATTGCAAGTGGTGTGACTGCTGTAGGTAGTTTGATGGTTGTGAAGATATGGGCAAAAGACTAATTATGAGAGATTTAGCTAAGATCATGGCTAAGAAGGTTTTTTTAAAGTTTATCGGATAATTTGTCATTTTTGTGGCACTTGATATGTGGGCTTGGACAACTCCCCAGCACAGCATAAGGGTAGAAAGCTTTACTAGTGCTTATGCTGAAAGAGGGGTGGTATTTAAATGGAATTAAATGTATTTTTTAGCTGTAGTACATCATATTTTTAAAGAAAATAGTCATGTATTGCCGTACCATGAGAAGTGTTGTCATTTCCTATTGTTGCTAATACTTTCATTCTGCTATTATTTTGCAAAATACAGTTAAAAGATCTTGAGAGATGGTGTTCTGGATAAGTTTTTTAATGCTTAACATGTTTTTCATTTAGACTGTTATTAACCATTATTTGACTTGAATTACAGTCTGTCTTTTCCATAGGTGGATGAAGTTCCTGATGGAGCAGTAAAGCCTCCTACAAATAAAATGCCTATTTTCTTTTTTGGCACCCATGAGACGTAAGTCCTTTATATTTAAGGATCATGCTTTTTCCATTATAGAATGCTGATAGAAGAAGTTAATGGCTTATCTGCACATATTCTGTGTTACCCAGTAGCAGACCAAATTCTTCCTGAATTACTGTCTTTTGACAAGACATAAATCTCTCATTTTTGCTTAAGTTATTCAAGGGAATTTTAGACTAGAACCATACATTTTCCTTGTCAGAAAGGGAAAACATTCCTACCTGTAATAGTATGGCTGACATTATTTTTTTTCTTCCTCAGTATTGAACTTCTAAATATAATCCTTTGAATCCTCAAAATTCTCAATAATACATTGTCAAAGAAAGTGAAATGAGGCTGGGAACAATATTTCTGAGATAGGCAAAATTTGAGAAGCAGACACGTGTGTGTTTTCTCTGGAGAAGTTTCGCATTGTGGGTGTTGGGGTTCTATGAGATATGGAGACAAAAGTGAGGAAGTGCAGCTAGCTGTGTAGCTGTCAACCTGCAAAATACTCATCTTTGCGTAATTTCAGCAGTGCTGGCACTTTGCAGTTATGACATCTGCTTTGAAGGAATATATTCCTTCCATTGCTAAATTTCAGTGTCAGTATACTAGGGTTTTATTCAGTTCAGTCTTTTGAAAAATACCATATTACATTACAGCGTGACTGGTTGTCCTAGTGTAGATTTGTAAGGCTTCAAACTCAGTGCTACATTTGTTGTCTGATTTGTTTCTTTGTGTTTTAAAAAAGAACCAAACCTGTAATGGTGTGTTAATTCTGCTGTTCTTATCAGTAAAAAGGCAAGTAGAAATCTATTTCTTGAGTTTTTTGGAAAGACCTTGCTTTTTTACATCTTATTTAATATCTATTACGTTGCTTTAGTCTGGTACTTTACATCTGTCTTTTTGTAAGCTCTGTTAAGACAGTATGTTGTGCTGAATTAAACATCCCCTGCTCCCTCTGACCTCACTTCTTACTTGGTTCTTTTTTTAAGAAGTTCTTTCTCTGGAGAAAAAACCCTTATGTATACTTAGTTTATACATGTATGCATTTCTTTAAGTGTTTTCACCCTCAATAGATTTTGCAGTGGCTCAGGTTTTTTTGTTTGTTTGTTGTTGGGTTTTTTTGCATGTCAGAGAAAGCAGTTCCTGGGATTCACTTAAGTTATGAAGTTTAATTCTTGTCTCTTTTAAAGTTATGATGGATAACATGGGTACATTGTAACTGTCCCCTACTCTTTGATGTTGCTACAGAACAAAGTTTTCATTTCATGTCTTTTTTGTCAGGCTGGCAGTTCAGGGTTAGTGCATTTCAGAAATCCCTACAACATAAGAGAAATACATTAAATTTCATGCACACTGCCAAGTACAGAATGGTCTATCTGTCTGCTGGAGTTTGTTCCTTAAGCACATGACATTATCTTGTGTTCCTTAGAGTGATGATAGGTGAAACTCACATTTTTTTTGTTCTTACCTGTTGTTGCTTACGGCAAATGTCTGGAAGTAGATCAGGTAAAAAAGGAGAATGCAGTTCTGTGGCAAGCAATTTTGTGTCTGTAAAAAGTGATCTTAGTGATCTTTTAGGAACTTTCTGTACTTTTTTCATGGGAGTTAAATGAGGTAAACTTGTTCTCCACTGTGCTTTTCACAATTAAGAATTACAGTGATGTACCTTCAGCATGTTAACAGTCTGTACATAATACAGCCTATCTTACTTGGGAAATTTGAGATGTGTTTTGTTTATTTCTGTACTAAATTCAGCAACAGTGTCCTTTTCCTGAAAGAGTAATACAATAAATACTTAATAAAAGCTTTATTTTAATCTGTTTTACCAGCAAATAACATTTTTGCAAGTTTTGATTGGTCACAGACAAACAAAAACTCACACTGAAGTCTAGCATTAGCTTAACCTCTCGTTTAGCGTTCTTGTTCCTTTTTCTTTTTGCTACCTGGGGACTTGACTACAGGAACCGATTAGGCTATGTGACCTTTTCACAGCAGCTGATTTCTAGTGTTTTTCAAAGCCTGAATGGTATGAATAGAGGCTTGGGAAAATGCTTCCCTGCAGAAGATGGGGAAGAAGGGAGTGATGTTTCCTATTTTTTGTATTCTGGTTTTTGGCTCCATAGCCAGCCTTGTGGTCTGGTTAAGTAGGCTTTGCACAGATGCATCTTTCTCACAGTGGCTGAATCCTCTCTAGCCATCTTTTCTAAAGAAGTGCGTGATTTGCAGTCTGTTCTGTCTCAGTGGCTTTATTAATACATTGTACACAGAGGTGAGTATTTTACTGCTGGACTAGGATATGTTTAAGCTTTCTAGGTGATGATGTGTTCTCTTTTGTTTAGTAGGATGTGAGTCTCAAGAAAGTCTCTTTTAAAGATGAAGAAAATAGTGGAGCTTAGACTATCTGTTTAACTTCTCTGTGAGCTAATACTTTAGGAAGGAAGCGTCTGCAGCGTTTCAGGTATATGAGTCTAACCTGTATTCAGTCAGATAAAGCCATGTCTAGACACAGATTGAAGGTAAGAATGTACCATTAAGTGATACTATTTTTCTGTTAGCAGCATATAGATTGCTACAGTGAAATCCTTACTTGGGAGGGTATGAAACCTGATGTTCCTCAGCAGAATATTGGTTCTCACAAGTTATCTTTTTTCCCCAAGCCTAATTTAGAGAGGATAGTAGTGTGGTTAATGTGACTTTGCCATATGAGAAAAGCTTAAAGGTTATATACAGGCCATATGCAACTTACAGTAGGGGTAGTGCTATACAGGAGTGTCTTTTTTCTGACAAAGGTATGCAGGCAGTGTTAAGACCTCCCTTACAACAGTATTTTAAATAAAACATGAATGCTTTCTTCCTTGAAAAAAAATTAGGCAAGAAAAAGCAAGGAACATTTTAAAATGTTTTGGTTCATTGTTTTTTTGGTTAAGTTTGATAAATCAAGTTAGGAGATTCTGTTGTCAAAAGCTACTGAATTACATAGCATTCTTACAAAGATGTTAACATAATCCAATGTTGTTTTTTGTTCCCTGTCTGATACACTGAAAATGACTCTTAATTTTTGTATTTTAACTGGATTACTTTTAATTTAAAGGCTCTGAAATATTTTCTTTGTTAGCCTGGAGCCATTTCTTCCCCTTTAAATTGTTTTCTTTTCCATATTCAAGAATTCTTTATTCTTAACATTTAAGCCTGATGTTTTTAACTAAGGAAGCAATTTCTCTTCCTGTTTATTTGTGCATTACTCAGTTTCTGATTGTTCACAGTAGTTTGTTATCCTGTTAGCTGTAGTCTTTAAAAAGATGCAACATGGTTTTTTACTCAGACAGTCATCCTGGGAGGGAGCAGGTCCATATGTGTGGTGGTAGTAATGGAGTACCTGCGTCATTGAAATTTAAGAAAAAAAAAAAAGAAACTAAACATGCTTGTGTAACAGATGTTACAGTAATAACGAATTTCACATATTAAAAAAGTTTGATGCTTACCTCTTTGAGAAGACTGTTTAAAATGTGAAATTTTGTTTTTATTGTTCCTTTTCTCCTCAAGGGCATTTTTGGGACCAAAGGACATATTCCCTTACTCTGAAAATAAAGATAAATATGGCAAACCAAATAAAAGAAAAGGTTTTAATGAAGGGTTGTGGGAAATTGACAACAATCCCAAAGTGAAGTTTTCCCATCAGCAGGTGAGTTGTGCGGAGTCTGTAAATCTTTTGTTTCTATACTGTTGTGGGAAGGAAAAGGCAATATATTTCCTTGCTGTAGAGTAATGAATTATTGCTGTCATTAAGCTGCAAGACAGACTATTTTTTAAAATTTAAATATATTTTTTAATTGATCTCTAGTAATTGTAGCATAAAAGAGATGGAGAGTGGTGTTTAACTGACAGTATCTGTTTCTTATAGTAAACTCACAAGGGATTGTGTTGACAGTTTTGGAGAACAAGGCTAAACGTTAACACTTGGAGCACACATGAAGTTTTACTTATAGCTGTATGTCTACTTATTTATCTGTACTTACAACTACATATATTCTTAGTAAATTTATGTTTGGAACTGTACAACTGGGCTTGACAAGTGGTAGCTGTTTGGAATCTCAGTCATTCTGCTACTTTCTGTGTTCTAAACCCAAGTGCTTTCTCTCAAGTGTTCTTGTAGTGTTTCAGTACGTGCTTCCTTAGTGTATAGTATTTTTCTTCCATTGGAAGCAATGTGGTGCTTGCCTTTTACACTCAAACTGTCATAAGGCTTTCTTGATTCAGTTTTTGTCCATCTGTAGTTCTTCCTTTCTTGCCTTCTTGATAAGTCTTCCAAGCTTAAACTTAAAACTATGCAGTGCGACCCATAAAAAGACCCAGGTTTAATCTGAAGAGAAAGAAATTATCTTGCTTGTTTTGTCTTTGCCTACCTGCCTGTGAACATTCTGTAGCCTCTTAGTTTTGCCCTGTACACCAGACACAGACTGGACTATGATAACATACTGGGTCTTCTAGACAATGCTGCAATAATGAAAATAATAATGGGTATTTTTTTGGGTATTTTTCACTACGCTTATGAGACATGCCAGATTGATATTTCAGCATAGGTTAATCTCGACTTTATAAGATATCCCAAGTTAATGTGTTTCTAGTTTGAAGGACAAGAGCTGAAAAGTTTCTGCTTTTATATAATCAAGAGATAGGACAGCGCACTCTGTATGCATGCTTTTTCTTCTCTGCGATACAGAAGGATGCTAATTCTTCATCAGAGTAGGAGGGACTGCATTAATAAGGGACAGATTCTTTCTGGTATTGGTATACCCTTTGGCTGTTTTCTTTGTGACAATTTAGGAGAGACGCTCCATGGATGGCTGAGGAAGTTGTGAACCATAACTGAGTTTACCAGTAATTCTATCAAAGTGAAATTCTGAGTATAAACAACCAGTAACTAGCATTTTGTTTCACAACAGGAGTGAGTAACTTCAATTAAGCAGTACTATGGGTTGCTTTTTTAGGATCTCAGACATTCCTGAATAGGATTCCAATTGGAAATGTGCAAAACATGCTGCCAGGAGATGCATACAAACTGTTTTCAAAGTCTGATTTTTAGTTTGTTGTTTTTTTTGTTTTTTTTTTTCACAAGGTAGGCCTTTCCACATTCTGAGTTCCATTTAGCTTTGGTGATAGCTCTTTCACAGGGTCTTTCAGTTAGTTGGTCAGAGGTTCTGTCTAGAGCCACTGGGTAGTTGTTTACCATTTTCTTCACAAATTCTGTATTTAAAGTTTTTCTTTCCATGAATTTTATTTAGAATCTGTTACTATAAATGAGCCTTAAAATTGCGGAAAGAAAAAAACTCATAGAAGGGATGTTTTAACTGGAGTACCATGTCCAGTTCTGAACTACTAAGTGCAAGGCACATGTCAACGTGCTGCTGAGAGAATCCCACAAATGGCCACGAACATGATGAATTAGCATCTCTGCTATGAGGAAACACTAAAAGAGCTGGTTCTATTCACCCTGAAGGGAGGGTGAAAATTGGACAGATCCAGGCTGTTTCCAGTGCTGCCAAGTGACAAGACCAAAGGCACTGGGCACCAACTGAAATATGAGGACTTGCAATGTGAACATTAGGAAGAATTTTTTACTGTGAGAGTGACTGAGCACTGGCACAGGTTTCGCAGGGAAATTGTGGATTGTCTGTCCTTGGAGACGGTTAAAAGCCATGGCTCTATGTGGCCTTGCTTGAGTAGAAGGGATGATCTCTTACAGAATCAGTGAAGGTGACCTGGTCTAGTGGAGATGTTCCTGCTGACTGCAGGGAGGCTGGACTAGCTGACCTCTAGAAGTCCTTTCTGGCCCAGACCATTCTGTAAGTCTAAGTCTTCTGAGTTTTCACCTTTAAGTTTAGAAAATCTTTCTTTTAGTAGTTTTCTGTTGTGGGCTGTGTGTTGTTAAAAACAACTTGTATTCAGACTAAATCAAGCCCTTAGGATGAAGCCGCCTCTTGTTTTTAGTTGTGGGTAATTCTTTTTAGTGCTAACATTTTGAGTACATCTGCCAATGGCTTACTGGATTTGACATTCTCTAAATAAAGATTTAAAACAGACGCAGTAAGTGTTAATGTGACCTGAAACAAAACTGGAGTAAGACTTTAGCTCAGAGATAATTTATTTGAGCATCTTTGATGTCAGGTCAATTAGTCATGGGCCTTCCACATTTGTTTGTGGGTTTTTTTTTCCCACAAAACACTGATTCGTGGGCTTAATTCTTAGAACTGAAATATGTCACCATTCCACTGAAGCTTATAGATGAGATGAAGGAACATCCTACTTTTCCAAGAATAATAAAACTGTAGTGTGATATTCAGATTCTGGTTTAGTTTCACTAGTTTTGCTTATTAGCTTTATTTCTTCAGTACTTTACAGGGTAGTCTTACAGTGGTGAGACTTCAGAGTTACCTTACTTCATACATCACTTAGTCCCCTTGGTGTTTTACTGTGTTGCAGCTTTCCTATTCATGAGGCTATTACCTTAGCATCCTGTGATCAGAGCTGGAGGAACAAGTGCATGGTTTCTCCTATTACTAAGGGAAAGGTACTTCCCTTCTTTGTACGAGTGTTCATGGCTGCTTTAAGAGCTAAAGATTTTTTGAGGGGTAAGGCTTCTGGATGTTTTAGTCAGGGAAGGACACAAAGTTTAATAGTGCGTGTAGAAAATGGAGACAGACTGGGTTAGTATGTATAAAGCAAGGAGGGGAGCACCTCTGTCTGTGCGTGTGAAGACTGTGGACACAACTGAGACACGGGTGGCTCAGGGGCTGTGTCTCCACCCTTTCACCCAAGATAGGTACATTCTCCAGCCAAAACTGCGTATTTGACACATTTCAAACTCTGCTAGCATTACTATCGATTTGCATCACTGACCCTCTGGGTGTTACTTGAGAGTTATTGGCTCAGGCTCATGTGTTGCCTGCAATCCTGAATTTTCTTGCATCTTTTGTTTTAATAAATCAAAACTATTATTTTAGCTTTGCAAACTTATCTCGGTGCGAGACCTTACTGGAGCACTGACAAGAGGCAAACATTAATTTTTCCAAGCAGTTTCAGCAAGAGTCCTGGAGCTCTGACACAGGCAGACACTGAGATCACACCTGCCCCGTGACAAACATCACAATTGTCTCTGAGTGCAAAGAACTAATCTGCGTGTGGAATCTCATCCTATTTTTCATTTCCCTGGCAAAACAACACTAATTGCCATAGAGTCTTATATTTCAATATCTAGTTTTAGGCTATTTTACACCATCTTCCAATTGCTGTTATGACTACCTCTGATTACAAATACCATTTTAGTTTACCTTTAGTTAAAGGGTCCCATCCAAACTTAATCAGTCATGGGCACAGCTGGTTGCATGTGGTGATTCAATTTGTCTGCTGCCAGGTCTGCTGATTGTGACAGGTTTGAGGCATTCCCAGACCACAGTTCACACGGGCCTGGTTCACAGAGGGCTTTGACAACCTGTCAGTGTGTGAGAGATGACCAGTAAGTTAAGTGAAGGATGCTTACTGGACAGTGTCAGACAAGACAGTTCAGTTATCAGAGCATAGAGATTCAGGGTGAGTAGGTGTAGGGTATCTTTGGCCACACAACAGGCAGGGTCAGAGGGAAGGAGGTAATCATGTGGAGATGTTGGCAAAATCCAACTTTTATTCCAAATACAAGGTAATACTGAAGTGACAGACTTGTCAGCTATTCACATAGAGGAATTCACTGCATTTATTTTTAAAATTCTTTTTCTGTACTTTTACTGGGCATATTTTCTCATGATAAGTCTGAGAGCCACGTTTTCTGTTTAACTGCCAGATTTGGCTGAGATATTCTGAAAGTAATATTTATACTTCGCAGATGTTGCTTGTAACTGCTAGTAGGGGAGGTGGAGGGCAGAAGAGAGCCTGTGGCTTGGGCTTTAATCCAAAACCACTTCCTCAGTGTGGGGAAAATTGAAGAGTCAGAGGAGTTCTCTAAGCTTTATTTGAAGGAGCTAATATTTCAGAGTAATAATGCCTTCCACAATGTAAAGGAATAAAAAAAATGTAATTTTGGCTTTGCCTTCTTTATTACAGTGTTTTTAACTTCAGTTCTTTAGATGTTTCTTTTTTTTCTTTTTCCTGCTCATGTTTTCAGGAGCAGGTAGTTGTTTCACTTAGGATTGATGGCTCTCTTAAAAATGGACTTCTTGACTCTACAATCACAAGTTGATTAAAAACAGTTTTAAATTTTTCTTTTCAATTACACACAAAACCTCATGCTGCAGTATTCTTATTGTGGAAATTACAGCGTTAGAGGTTGAAAGGTTGATAATGAGAATGGAATTTAAACTGAAAAGTGTGGAAATTAATGAAATAAGATATATGTTACTATTCTTGTAATTCTAATAAAGATTTTGTTCCTTATCATGATGCTTTCTTCAGTAAGGTACCAGTAGCAGAACACCTCTCAGTGTTGTTACTCTGTAGTTCAGGAAGGGATTTATATCTCATTTTTTATGTTTTTATGTTGAAGTCCCATCCAGCTGTTAACACTCCAGTCAAAGAAGCTGTTCAAGAAGGTAGTCAGGAGCCTGCTGAGGGCAGTGAAGAAAAAGCAGGAGCAAAAAGAAGGAAGTTTTCTGTCCCAAAAGTAAGTGGCTGAATTTGTTCTTCCGGAAGCATCTTTAATTCAAAACTATATTGCCAGCTTTTTACTTAAATACTTTTAACAATGTGTTACTGTTGTAACTGTCTTGGCTTTGCTTCTTTTCAGCTGTATATACAATAATATTGTTGTCCTATATTCCTTTTGAGGTGCAGTGCAAAATTAAGCTCTTCACTAGTCTGTATTTTAAAATCATAACATGCTTCAACTAAATTCACCCAATACTGCCTAGGCAGGAAAAGGTAGAAAAGATCATCAAGATTTATTGATGACTCTTTAGTGTCATAGACAGGTAATGACTGTCTCTTTTCAGTTACAACAGGTTTGAGGAGCATTAGGTTCTACTTGAGCTGAAAGGGTTTTTCAATGTGTTTGCCTGCATCAAACGATCACAGAATGGTAGTGGTTTTAAGAGACCTCTGAAAAGCATCTAGTTCAACTGAGGTGGGTTAGGAACTTTCTCCCCCAACACTATTTGAAATTTACCAGACTACCTCAGACGGCTTGGAAGTAAAATGAAGCTCTGTTTACAGCATGGCAAAATTTACAAGCGTATATACACAATACATTTACAATTACATACAGATTAGAAATACTACAGAAATCCAAACTCCCTCCCAGACAAAGAAACTGTCCAAAAGGCCTCAAAGCTACCCCTTCATTCTCCCTCTTTAGCTCAGATGGGTAAGCAAAACCAAAAAGCCAGCAAAGCTTATGTGTTAGTTGTTAGCTGAAATTTAAGGAAGATATATTAGAGCAGATTAAATGAGTAATGAACAGGGCAACATCCCAGGACAAAGTGAGGGAGAATTGTTTATATTTTGGCTTTTTATCCCTCTCAGCAAACCAATACAAGATATAGACATCATCATTATTTTCTTTTCACAACCAGTGATCTAATTCTCTCATTAAAATATTCCAAATAGCCTCAAACAAGTACACCAACCCTCCTGCTAAAGCAGGTTCTCATAGATCTGGTGTGCAGGGCAGCATCCAGATGGGTTTTGAAAATCGCCAGAGGAGACTCAGCAAGCTGTTTGGGCAGCCTGTTCCAGTGCTCCGTCAGCCTCAAAGTAAAGAAGTTTTTTGTAAAGTTAAAACTCCTATATTCTAAGTTGTACCTGTTGACCCTTGTCCTATTATTGGGCATCACTGAAAAGAGCTCAGCCCCATCCTCATGACCTTCACTTTATATGCATTGGTAATATCCCCTCAGTCTTCTCTTTTCAAGGCTAAAGAATAGATTAGAGGTATCAGTTTGAATTAGGTTATATTCCTAATGGGCTCACGAGAGTATAAATGGATATAAAGGATTTCATAGCTGTATCATTTGAACTTTTGATTCAGGAAAACAGTAGTTCATATAGACAGTTTAGCTTCCTTGCTTTGCACATGAGTGTATTTTAGAATCCTTCCAAAGCAAAATTATATTCTCTTTAAATTGTATTCATACTAAAAAGTGCATTTCAGGCTGAAAAACCTTTGTTTCAGTTTACTGGTCCTGTGCATAGGTAGTACTGTAAGAGTTGAACCTTCCTAGCTTAATGGTAACAGCCATGTGAGGCTCAGCTGTGTCTGGGCTTAAAACCATGTCAGTCCTTTTTGGCAGCCAACATGGGATCTGAAGAGTTGAGATAATGAAATATCTGACCAAAACGTGTTAAAATAATTTTGTTATATGCATTTTCTAGATCAAATAGTTCACAATGTGGGTCCATCTGTTCATATGGTGGCATTGTATAAATCCTTATGTTCTCTATGTATCCCCTGTGGTGATGTTTTTCATCTCTAGGAAATGGATCAGGTCTATCATATTGCTGTACTTGTTACTGTCTATTTATGACATGACTGTAGCTCTGGTCATGGGATTAAGCTTGCGTTTTGTAAGCAGCATTCTCATTTGTCGGTAGTCTCATCCTGTTTATGGGCAAGACAGGGAAGGAGACTTCCACACATTTTGAGAACTTTGAGTATCCTCTGGATGTCCAAGCCAGCATGGTGTTGGTGTGTCTTCTGAGTGTGTCCCAGATCTTGTTCAGGGTTACACAGTCTTTCCCAAGAATATCACTCAGATTTGCCATTTGCCCCAAGACTGGCAGACTGTGTGGGAGAGTGTGGGCAATGGCCTAGTGTAGTAGTCACCTCCAGAGTTTGGAATTTCACCCCAAACAAGTGCAGAATCCTGATCAGTGACTGAAATGTTTGAAAAAAATTATGTTGTCAACCTGGCAATTCCTGCGAGACACAAATCACTGCAATGGGCTGGGGAGTAGCCCTGGGGTACCAAGTCTTTTTCAATGCTGTTAAATGTTCTCAAGGTGAAGAGAAGGTCACTGGACCTAAAGACAGTCTGTCAGGTATTGTGGCTAATAAAACCCTGGCAGTAGGTGCTGCACCTGCTACAGGGGACCAGGTGCTGGTATCCATTGCTCCTATATAGAAAAAAAAATTCATACAATAATTTGGTTTGCCTTATGAGGGGTTATGATGATGAACCAAGGCTATCAGAAGATTATGAAGAAGAGCCAGAGATGATCACTTGCTCTGTATCCCTGAGAGAGCTGCAAAACATGAAAATATTCCATCCACCATCCAGATGAGCATATTATCACCTGACTGCTGGAAAACAGTCAGCTGGAATCTCTGTTTCTGGGATTACCTCTGGAGGCAGATTGTGCCAGGCTTGAAGGAAGTGCACTGCTTCAAGGAAGTTGTTACATTTTACATAGGCAAGTGGACTGCCATGGAGAGAAGTATCCAATACCTGAGGGAGTTAGCTGTGCTGGAGGTGATTTATGATGAGACCCTCAGTTCCAGATGAAGTCCACTGTACACCACTTACGTGGTGGAAGTTCCTACAAAGCCACCATCATGTGCCATCACACGTGCCAGGCAGTAGTGTCCTGGAAAGACTACCAGAGACAAGTGATGGATGAATTGGCTGGCCAGCTCTAGCATTGTGAAGGGTGTGTTTCTCTCTCTCTCTCTCTCTCTGGGCACACTTATCATCTGTGGAGGAGCTGTCCCAGCACTGTCATTGATTCAAAGAGAACATGTGCTGCTTCCTGCTTGTACAGTCCCATATCTCAGCTGTTGGGAGCAGGCACTTCCCTGCCCAAGAGAAAATCTCGAATATGGGCACCATTGGGCATCTTGTGGTTTTACCTATGTGACCACGGAGAAGATGTGAGGAAGTGGTATGGAAAACCCACTTCAGTCCTAGCTGTATGAGTACATGAGCAATGAGCACTCCAGGAAACGCACTCTCCTGTTTCCAGTGGAAATTTCCAGGAAGGTAGAAAGGCTGATTTTCATTCTAATCCTGTTCAAGGAGCCTCCAAGCCACTTTCACAAGTGATTCTGATAGGATTAAAGGGATCCTGCTTCCAGCTAGGTGGAGGAAAAGGACGATCAAGTTTACTAGACTCTGGGGATCCAACTGTGTGAGTCCAATGGCCTGGTGTGTCAGACCCACAGGAGTGTAAGGCTTAGTAGATACTGACACACAGTGTGCCTTAATGCCATCTAGCTATAGAGGGCTCGAACCCACCTACCTTTTGGGGATAATGAGATCCCAGCAGCTGAGTGTGAGGGAAGATGAAGTGAGCCTAACTGGCAGTGAGTGACATAAAAACACCGTTGGACTGGCCCATGCAGCCTTGGCATAGACTGCTTCAGAAGAGAGTATTTCAAGGACCCGAAAGGGTAATGTGTAGCTGAGGGAAATAAATAGTTGCCCATTTTGTATGATGTCTTGAAGGACCCTTCTGTGATGGAATTGATGAGGGTTAAGATCAGCAGGTGCCAATTGCTACCTCAACCATTCACTGGCAATATCACACCAGCCAAGCCACTGTGATTCCCATCTGTAACCTGATTAATTGGCTGGAGGGCCTGTATGTCCAGTTAGAAAGTCTAGTGGAGAATGGAGAGTGATGATAGGCTACCATGACAAATGCTGCTGTGCTGGACCCACTGGAATCAAAAGCAGCCAAGTGATAAACCACGACTGTTGTCATTGATGCATTCTTCTCTGTTCCTGTAGCACCCCATAAATTAATATTCAGCCTCTGCCCAGTCCTTCAAACGTGGGCTTACCACAGTCTCTTTAGGCCAAAGCCTTCCCCCAACCAGGCCTAAACTCAGGCCTTAATGCCCCCCACCCCTGCCATGGCTCCCTGCTTCCCCCCATACTGGGCCTGAATTGCATATTAAAAATTAGTCTGGCCCCTCAAGGCTGAAAGCCTCCTTCTGAAATGCTAAACAATAGATATTGGCTAAAGCATGCTGGAAGCAGAGAGAGGGAGAAAAAGGGAAGAGCAAACAGTGATGTCTGTTTATATGGAGGTGCAGGCTGATGGAAATTAAATGAGCAAAGACTGCATTTTCTACTGTTGACTGCTTGTACTCTCTGGTACTTCTGGAGAAGTTTTCTCTGTGGTTAAGACATTCAGTCTTAAACCACAACTGCAGCCAGGAATAATGGTCTTACATGCAACCTTTGTCAGAGAGTACCCAGAGTTATCTGAGTCTGACCCTTAGGATTTTGGAGTAGGGAATCCAAAGCCAGCTGTACTGCATATGAGAAAGTGGTTGGCAGTATTTGAAGGAGTTTGAGCTGCCACAGAAGTAGTTGGTACTGAAGCACAGCACCTTCTAGCACCCTGACTGCAAAGGTAGAGTTTACTCTAAACGTGTAACTGTTGACACCTGGAGTAAGTGGATCTCACTGATAACACAGTGGGCTCAAAGAAGGAATGCTTGCTACCCAGACATCTTGAAAGTGATCACAGACTGGCCAGAGGGCAAAGATTAAAGGATGTTACCAGAGGAGGAGGGGGCTAACATTGCTGAGTAGGCCTCACCATATAACAAAGTATAAGATTATGAGAAGCAATATGTTTTGCTCACCGATGGGCCCTGTCACATTGTGGGAAAACACCAACGATGAAAGGCTGCTTTGTGGAATCCTACACAAGAAGTCACTGAAGCTGCTGAAGGAAAACCTGAAATGAGTCAGCTTGCAGAGGTGGAAGCCGTCTAACTGTCCTTAGATATGGCTGAGCAGGGAAGATGCCCGGTGCTTGCACTTTATGCCTTGTTGTGGTTGATAGCAGATGCTATGTGGATGTGGTTACAGCAGTGGAAGCAAAGCAGCTGGCAGCACAGAGGTAAACCCATCTGGGCTGCTGAATTGTGGGAGGATATGGCTGCTTGCTTAGGGAACCTGTGAAAGTATGTAGAATAGAATAGGAGTCAACCAGGTTGGAAGAGACCTCCAAGATCATCTAGTCAAATCTATCACCCAGCCCTGTCCAGTCAACTAGACCATGGCACTAAGTGCCTCATCCAGGCTTTTTTTGAACATCTCCAGGGACAGCGACTCCACCACCCGCCCTGGGCAGCCCATTCCAATGCCAATCACTCTCTCTGTCAAGAACTTCCTCCTAACATCCAGTCTATACTTCCCCCAGCACAACTTGAGACTGTGTCCCCTTGTTCTGTTGCTGGTTGTCTGGGAGAAGAGACTGACCTCCATCTGGCTACAACCTCTTTTCAGGTAGTTGTAGACAGCAATGAGGTCCTGTAAACCTGCTGAGGCCAAGTGCCATATGCTTGCTTACAATGATGGAAGTAACCTCTGGATGGCTGGAAACCTTCCTTGGCACCCATGCCATGTCTGAAACGCCATTCTGAGCCTTGAAAAGCAAGAATTCTGGTGATATGGTACCTCTAAGAACTGAGTCAAACAATGGGACTCAGTTTTGAAGCAGCCTCAGAGACACCTGGCTCATAAAGTATGGTGTTGAATGGGTGTATATCACATCACCTATGCTGCACCAAATGCCAGCCAAACCAAGCATTACAATGGACTGCCAAGAGCTACACTGAAACAACAGTAGGTGGGGCCTTTAAAAACTGAGACAAGCATTTAGTGCTGGCCACGGGGCATTAAAGGTGAGAAAATAAACAACCCATAAAATGTGTATACAGGCTGCAAGGAGATGTTGGTTGTTTTCAAGTAGATCATTACAAATTACTGGGTTTTTTACAGGTCTTAACTGCTCACCTGAAACAAAAACTAGTATTTTAAGGTTTTTTTTAACAAAACTAAACAAACCAAGAAAAATGTACAGATCAGATGACATGTGAGGAGAAACCATCTTTTTTGTGGTCTATTTACTGATGTTAGTCTTTGTTTAGTGGAGTGATACTCTTTGCTGAATGTGGTCTCTGATGTGGCTGTCTGTATCTATCTAACAGATGAACGGTCATCCAAATCAAGTGTTGAATGTTGGCATGAGCACTTAGCACTCATGAAATATGGTGAAAAAATGTAGTTAGGTTACTGTGAATGCAAAGTGAAATTTAAGTTCCGCTGTAGTGTGTTGTGGTATTTGGACCTATTCTGACCCCTGCCGTGGTTTTAAAGAGCAGGCAGAATTATAATTGTACTCCCTGGTAAGAGTAAAATAAAACTCTTCTCAAATTGGACAAAAATAAAGAATTATATTTCAAAAAAATACAGAGGAATGCAGAGCATATAAATCCTTAATACATATACCAGATACATGAAAATCCTCTTAAACCTTCCCCCCAGCCCAACTAAACTACACTCCCCAGTGCTTCTCTTCTCCCCCACATTGCCTCTGCTGCTCTTAGGCCTAAACAGGCCTAGCCCTCCATGTTACCAGACACAGAGCTCCTTCTAGAGAGAGAGTAAGCAGAAGGAAGAAAAGGAGCACAAGCTTGCCTTGCTGACAGCTTATAAAGAGAAAGCAGCATTATGGGATTGCATAACAACATTACAATTTTGTGGGTGCACCTCCTGAACTGTCTAGTCCCTGACATATTTTTCAACTCTATAGGCTTTTAAAGCTATAACAGCAACCATCTGCAAATGTGTGCTGGAGAAAGGGGTCCTCCCTTAGGCTTTTGATGTGTGCCTAAGGTACACATTAAACAGACTTAAACCATTTAAAGTGAAAAGCATTCTGATGGTCATTATTGAGTTCTTTTTACTATTAAATGCTTCTAAATGCATTTTTGTCCACTCTCTTTGCAGTTGTCTCCTAAAGGAGATAATAATTTACCTGCAGAAGCTGAAACAGAAGAAAAGGAGATGGACACTTCAACAGAAGATGATATGCCTTTGGAAAAAAGCAATAAAGAAGTATGTGAAAACTTTATGTACCAAAAAATATCTTAATTCTCTGTTTATTGACTGACTACTGAGAGGATAGTTATTACTGCTGTGACAGTCTCAGGAGATGTTTAATTATGTAAAACTCATGCTCGCTCATTTTTTTACCTCTCATTGAAGCTAACAGGAGTTGCAACTTTCACCAGGGGAGAGTTTTCATCTGGCTTGTCTATAAGTTCAATTAAAATAGGTGGAAGAGTGTATTTTATTGCACATTATTGCAAGTGTACTTTTCAAGAAGATGAGATGAATAGTTAAGACATACTGAAACATGACTACATGCCAGTTGCAGAGACATTCACAAGAACAGACAGCAATGGCTACTCAAAAATGCAGGCTTATTGTAATCAGAATTTCTCTACACTTCTTCCAACACAGTTAATGTATAAGTTTGGATGTCACTGAGGAATATTCTGCTGCCCAGTCAGTTAAGCTTTGACCTTAGGATATAAGGATTATTTCTGGAAAGATGAACCAAAATGTGCATGTGCTCACTCGGAAAGGAAACCTCCTGCTCAGGAGTACTGAAAATATATGTTCACCAAAGTTGGAATGAGGACTCATTCAATTCATAGAAGTATCCTTAGGGGTATTACCTAAGGGGAGAGGATGCAAGTGCTAGGCTGCTTTGCGCTAAGGAGACCAACCCAAAATGTCTCTATAGCAGGGCTCCATTTACACTGTGAATTGAAGGTGCACCATGGTCAGTTCTAATTAGTTGGAGGGCCAAGCCCGTGGGAAAACAGAGTAAGAACCTGGGCTTGGAAACACCAATTAGTATGTGAGAGACACCAAGCTGAACTTTGTCAGCCTCGTTAGGTGTCTGTCAGGCTTTTGTGTGTCTGTCAGGGCTGTTGTACCTGCCACAATACCTTTATTTAAAGCAATATTCAATACTTATTTTTTATCTTTCAGAAGAAAAAATCCTGATTAACAGATGAGCAGGTGTCTTGTCTTGTCTAAATTATGTGCCAAAGGCTTCAGTTGTGCAAAAAACTTACAATCACTAAAAACCATTTTTGTTTTGTTAAGACTCTTAGCACCATGTTTAATCTTGACAGGATATGGTGAAAACAAATGATGCTTCTATTCCTAAAGTTGCTAGAAGAGGAAGAAAAAGAAAGGTAACAGTAAGTTTAATTACCTTACTGGAATTATTGGATGTGATGATACTGGATATTATTTTCTTTAATGAGACATTATGTGTAAGTTTAAGTGCTTGACACCCTCCTTCCCACTTCCAAATGAATGAAAGATTTGTAGGAATCTAAGTTTTCCCAGAGGTTGTTCTACAAGTCTTAACTCTGTTTGAGCTTAATGCAAAACAGGGAGTTCTCATCTTTTCCCAAGCAGTCCACTGCAAGTAAAACTAAGATACAAACTGTTGCTAGACTGCTAGTAAAATAGCCTGGCTTGAAGTTATGTAAAATTTCTTTTAATATCTTCATCTTGCTGAAATAACATCTGAAATACTCTCCCTTTTCCTGAGGTAGTGATTTTGTGGTTTTTTTTCAACCTCAGGAAAAATTGAAGTTACTTTCAAAGAGGCAGTTCCAACTGCTTGCTCAGCATGACCCAGCCTTAATGTTCATGTGGCACATAGCAGGCTAGATCAGGGCACTGACCCAGCTGAAAACTATATTAAAGTGGGGCAAGGTTTACTTTTACTTTGAAACCGTTTGACTTATAACACTGGTGCTGACAGCGGGGATGGGATGAGCGTGAAGTAACTGTGACCGTAGTGTGGCTGTCAGGTAAGTAGCATGCTGAGTATAATTTGCTTCATGAAAAGGAAAGACACGTGTTTGGATACTCTCAGAGAAAATGGTGTGAATATTTTACAGATTTAATTTTAAGAATGCTTTATTTTTAAAATAAATTCTACCAAGATCTAAAATAAATTCTAAGAAAGCTTCTAGTCTGAATCAGCAAGAAGTCGAAAAAGTGCGTGTGACTGTGCATGTATGTGATTTCAGCTTGTAAATGTGAGATATGCCTCACAGATTACAGAATCACAGAATGTTAGGTGTTGGAAGGGACCTCAAATGATCATCTAGTCGAACTCTTCTGCCTAGAATAGATCACACAGAAGCATGTCCAAGCAGGTTTCTGACAGTGAAGGGGAGAATCCACAACGTCTCTGTGCAGCCTGTTCAGTGTTTTGTCACCCTCACTGTAAAGAAGTTCTTCCTTGTGTTCACATGGAGCCTTCTGTGCTCTAGCTTGCACCCATTGCCCCCTATCCTGCCATTGGGCATCTCTGGGAAGAGCCTGCCTCTGACCTCCTGACACTTGCCCTTCACATATTTGTAAACATTAACTTCTCAGTCTCCTGTTCTCTGAGCTAAAGAGGCCCAGCTTCCCCAGCCTTTTCCCTGCAAGGGAGACGTTCCACTTCTTTAGTTATTTTTGTGGCTTTGTGCTGGACTGTTTAAAACAGTTCCCTGTCCTTGAACTGAATAGCCCATAACTGGACACAATATTCCAGATATAGCCTCACCAAGGCAGAGGAGAAGTGGAGGAGAAGCTCTCACTCTCTCTCTACGAGCCACACCCCTTCTAATACACCCTAGGATGCCACTGGCCTGTTTTGACCACAAGGGCACGTAAGTGACTCATGGTCATCCTTCTCTCTGCCAGGACCCCCGGGTCACTGTCCTCTGCACTGCTCTCCAGCAGGTGAGTCCCCAGCCTATACTGGTGCATGGGGTTGTTCTTTCCCAGGTGTAAGACTCTACACTTGCCCTTGTTGAATTTCCTTAAACTTCTGCCCACCCAACTCCCCAGCCCATCCATGTCTCACTGAATGGCAACACAGCCTTCAGGTATGTCAGCCACTCCTCCCAGTTTTGTGTCATCAGCAAACTTACTACCAATGCATTCTGTGCTCACAGATGTAATAAAATCTCATTGTTTGCTTTTTCACAAAGCACTCAAATGCTATGCTTGTGGTGCTTTTGCTTTGTTTGAGGTGAGGAGTTTTTGGCATATTAAGGCACTGCAGACCTAAAGATTTTCTCTGTTGCATTTTGCTGTCTTCAGCTGACAGATTTGTATTTGGCATACGCTGGGTGAAGCAAGGAGTTGAAGCAGAAAGTTATATTGCTATGGGCCACAGCTGAATTGCAGAAAACGAGTCTCAATGGATGTGGTCTGTGCTTGTGGATCGGAAAAGAGGGTTAGCTGTGCAGTTTGATGACTTTATGTGTGTTACTGCCCTTAAAAATGCTTTTTTTTACAATCCCAGGAAAACAATATGTTTCTTATGTCCTCATTTGAAGTCTAGCTGTTAGCTAATGGAAAGCACAGTTAATATGAGATGTACCTCTGCTCGGTTCTGTGTTTAAGTTTGTTCTTAAAAAAAAAGTCTTTTATTAACAGGCGCCCACAAAGAATATTCTGATATGCACATATTTGCCCATAACTTTTCTGTTGCTGCTAGCTGATGGCTCCTGCATCCAGGAGACTAAATTCTGTGAATATTTTCTCCAGTTGGGGTTGTTCTCAATTCTTCTTCAGAGAACTTTCTGGAATATCTCTGCTGGGACACATACATCCTTTCATGAGTTTCTTTTTTTGTCATAAGCTCCAGTTGTCATTACAGCCCACCCTCCATTAAACTGGCTGTGTAGGTGGAAGTCACTGTGCCTAGTTAGTGCAGTTCAGCATAGACTTCTTAATTCACAGCATCTGGTTATGGAGATAGACACAGATGTTTTTCTGAATAGCTTCATTTACTGGCTTGATACACTGATGCGGATAGTGGAGAAGCCAGCATCTAAAAGGGTATTTGTATATAGGGGAAAAAACGTGAGCTTACCTGCTTGGAGCTGGGTTTTGGCCTGTTATGGTGATCTTAAAAATACTTACAAATATTTTTTTTTGTTGTTGTATGTAGGTAGTTTATTAGTTTTAAGATGAATGGGCTGGTTGAAGTTATATGAAACCTTGCTATACGAAGTAGTGATGGTATGGAAAGGGTGAAATTAGTGACATTTAAATGTGATCTATTACTAAATTTGGGAACTCTTTTTCCTTATGTAGAAGCAGTAAAATAATGATGCACTTCTAGAAGATTAAAATGGTTGTTTGAGGAAAATATTTGAGAAATTGATGCCCTATGTTTTTTCACTTGTGAAATTCATTCTTTAAATTAGGCTGAAAAACAAACTGAAACTGAGGAAACAGCAGTGGGAACAGCAGCAGTGGCAACAGCAGCTCCTGTGTCAGCATCTCCAAAAGTAAGCCCCAAGAGAGGAAGACCAGCAGGTAGGTAACTGTAAGAGAAAACTTGTGGTTTTTTCACTACAGAATTATCTTCATAGAATTAGTTAATGAGCTGTCTCTTTCTGCTGAAGTACTACTTTTTTCTTGCTCGAGGCAGTCTTTGCTAATAGATTGTATTGAGGAAACACATGTCTCAGTTCTAATTTAAATTTTCCAGAGACTCGAATTTAGTTGATAAAACAAATAACAATTTACAGGATGCCCTTCCCTCTTCCCCTTCTCCTTCCCAAAAGGAAAGGAATTAGATGGTGAGAGAGGAAAGGTATGCAGACCCAAATAAATAACTTCCAAATCGCAGTGAGATTAAAAGAGGAAAAGTTTAACAATAAATAGAAGGTATATGAGGTAGGGAAGTTACAAAGATATGTAAATATGTAAATATATAACCAGATTTGATGTCAGTGGGTTTTGTCTGCCTTGTGGTGATGATGGCCACGTGGTAAGACAAAGAGCAGCAGGGAACAGGAATGGTGATTTCTCATGAGCAGGCAGGGAGGGAGAACAGGACAAGCGAGAACAGGAAGTCCCCTTGCTTTTATGGATTTTAGACAGGAAAGGGGGAGTGGATTAACCACCACCTGGTACTGTTCAGAGCCACCCCTGGGAGGGGTCAAGGCCACCTAGGGTCAGGTTCAAGATGACTCCCTCCAGAAGGGTTAACCCTATACAACACGTAATTTCAAAATGGTATATTTAGGACATAAATGGATTTACATTCTTAGTTTTAATGCTTGGTTCTCTAAATAAGCCTTGTTGGGTCTGGGTACAAGAATCCTGTTTACAAAAGCCTTCTTCATGCAATACTGATAAACTATAGATATACAGTAGGGGCTCTTTGTGCTTTGTTACTCCTATAAAGCTTTACATTCCTTCAAATTCTGTAAAATACTTGAACTGAGTTAGAATATCCATGGAACTGGAGATACACAGAGCCTGCATGTGGAGCTCAGAGGACAGTAAAAACAAACTAGGAGCCAAAAAACATGTTTGAAGTACTAAAGTACTCTGTGTAGATTGATAGGCACTTGAAAAGATTTAACTTAGACCCTTTTAGTGATAATTCTGCAGTGCCTGTTTCTTTCAAATAGCAATGATGTAATTCATGGGAATTTTTGTGGTATGGTTGAAGAGATTTTTGAATTTGTCAGTAACTACTACTTTGGTTTCCCCTCTGCCCACACTTCCCCCGCCCAATTCCCTTCCATATACTAAATGTACATTTTTAATAGTTGCATGTGCTTTTACCTTCCCATCTTGATTGTTTCTACCTAGCTACTGTGTAAGGTAGAGCAGGAGAGGATCTATAAGATCTGTCTTTCATCTATTGTATTAAATAACTTTCTATAAGATGTACTAAGCAGCCTCTTCTGGTGCTGGTATGATGCATGCATCTTCAGCTTGTCAGTGGCCTGTCCTAACATCAACAAGAGTTGAAATACTGTGTATTAGATTTCATTACCACATTTTCACTTTGGTACTGGACAGCCATTTGAAGGATGTTTGCTAAGAAGTCAGAGACACTTTGTCATCTTCCTAGCAGTATGGTGAATCTAAGGAAACACAAAGTTTTGCTCTTTACTGTAGCATGGTGGTAGAACTTCTTGACAGTGGTATATTATCAAGAAAAATAATGGAAGCCCTCTGATATGTCTAAATGGCAAACTGTAAATGTGGACACAAAATAACTTCCTTCCATTCTCTAATTTCAGGCTTTCACATTCTCTTTTTTGAGACTTCATATTAGTTGTGCAAGACATGAAACAAATGATATCTGCACAGAGTGCAAAAAAAACCCACAAGAATTGGTGGTCGCAACCTGTAGCTAAAACACACCATAGTTTTTAATGTACCAGTCAGATAAAATACCTAGCAACACTTCACTTTTTCAAACAGATCTTGAAGTTTGGCACTCACTTAATACTTGGAATTTTTTTTAATAACAAAATTAGGATATTTATTTTGATGATGTATAACTTCTATCTGTTGAGTAAAGAATCTTTCCTCACAGACAAGGGGGCAGATGGTGGCTGTGGACTAACCACTTATTTCTATATAAACACTAGCTTCTGAAGGAAAAGTTCCAAAACCAAGAGGGAGACCCAAGTTGGTGAAACCACCTTGTCTTTCAGAAAGCGACTTGTGAGTTGTTCCATTTTATTTCTTATATGAGGCTTGTTCATTGTAAAATATATTGTTCTTTACGTTAAGACTCACTATGAGTTACAGTTTCCTTTGATGTTATTTACAGCTCAGTTAGTACGTAGTAACTTCAGGTAGTACGTTTCTGGAGTGACAGACTGATGATCTGTGTGAATGAATTCAAGAGAGATGTTGAGGTGCTGGAAGGTGTCCAGAGAAGGGCAACAAAGCTGGTGAGGGGCCTGGAACGCAAACCCTATGAGGAGAGGCTGAGGGAGCTGGGGTTGTTTAGCCTGGAGAAGAGGAGGCTCAGGGGTGACCTCATTGCTGTCTACAACTACCTGAAGGGACATTGTAGCCAGGTGGGGATTGGCCTCTTCTCCCAGACAACCAGCAATAGAACAAGGGGACACAGTCTCAAGTTGTGCCAGGGTAGGTATAGGCTGGATGTTAGGAGGAAGTTGTTGCCAGAGAGAGTGATTGGCATTGGAATGGGCTGCCCAAGGAGGTGGTGTAGGCACCATGCCTGGAGGTGTTGAAGAAAAGCTTGGATGAGGCACTCAGTGCCATGGTCTAGTTGACTGGATAGGGCTGGGTGCTAGGTTGGACTGGATGATCTTGGAGGTCTCTTCCAACCTGGTTGATTCTATGATTCTAAGAGGAGATGTTTATTAAGGGAAATGATCTTGCAAAATATAATGCTTAGGTTTTTCTTTCAGAAATATTTCCTAATGGAAACTGTTACCTAAATTTTGGATTTACTCTTCAGTTCATGGGTCAAGTCCTTGGTGATGCTCGTAACTGATGGATATGCCAAGTATTATCATGGCTTTGTATATATGGGCAGATTCAGTTTTAGTGTATATACACCTTAAGTGTGCTTGTATAATGCTAATTTACACTGTATGTGTTCTTGGTACAGATAAATGTGGAGAGCAACAAAGCAATCTATTCACATTTATTAATGTTAGCTTCATGAAGGCCTTTTCACTATTATCTATTTCCTTTATTGCATAGGTAGTGTGCTGTAGGAAATGATGAATGTTTTTTGAAGAGTCATGAAGTGAGCTGAGGGTAAATTAGCATCCTGAGCTTTAACATTCTGCAATGGAATGAAAAAAGAAAGTAAAAATTGAATCCCTGAGTTAGAAGAATATAGTGTTTTAAACTCAGTGTAGATGACAGAAATAATGCCCAAGAGCTGTTCATGTTTTAGCATTAATGAGGAGGAGAAGGTAAAGAAAAGAGGACCAGAAGAAAAGCCCAAAAAGCAAGGGAAAAAAGATGAGGAAAGTCAGAAGGAAGAGGATAAATCTAAGAAGGAACTTGACAAAAAGGAAGGAAAGAAAGAGACTGAACCTAAAAGGAAAAGTGCTGCAAAAATGTGTTCCACCTCAGCTTCTGATTCTGAAGATGATGGAGATGAACAAGAAAGTGACAAGGTATAGTTTTACTTTCCTGATGTGTTTATTAAAGAATAAATTAGTATTACTGAGTACCTTTCTTGAAGTTAATGCTAGATCTTAGTAAAAGCAGGAGCCACATGACTGGCTAATTGAGATATATAGAATAAAAGCTGCAGAACTTCATTCAGTCTAATAATTCTTTAAGGAACTTCTCTGACATTTTCTAAGAAAAATATCTGTTCTAAGATGCTTTTCTTTTTAATAAAAGATTAAATGTAGTGTTAACTTCTTTTGTCAGAAGGCCTTTTTTCCATTTATGCTCCTTGGAACACAGACTTTTTTCCTTGGTTATGTGTAAGAGAATATTTGTCTTGAAATCAAGTTTTTGAATGGTGTAAAGCCAGCCAGACAGAATGTGTTAACTTTTCTGGTGCATTCTAATAGAAATACGTGGAGGTCTTATACTTAGTTGCAGGGAAAGCCTGACCTAGTCAGATTGTTTCATGTACCAGAGTTTCTTCAGAGATGCTGAATGCAGGAAGGTTTACCTGCTTGCAGAGATGGTGACTTTAATAATCTTGTTTTTCTCTTTCCAAACCTAAAATAAATTAAAAAAAAAAAGAAGAAAAAAGGGGGAAAAAGTTTTCAGGCAGCTCACAGAAGAAACATTATTAGAGGACAACATGACAGAGAAGTAGCAGAAAGAAAGCGTAAGCAGGAGGAGCAGACAGAATCTGAATTGTGAGTAGTTTTTTAATGTTTGGTGTCTGCAAACTGTGGAATGACTTTGGAATTAACAGGAGGAGATGATATCTGAGAAAAACTGCAAACTACTTTACATGGTGTTCTGTTGTTTTCTCACCCTTGTGTCACCTAGTTTAACTTGTTTTTACATGGAGCATAAAAAGCTCCTCTAAAGAAATATGTTCTGTTCTGGGAGGAGGGGAAGAATTGAACTAAGAAGTTAAGTGATGTCCATCTTTCAGTGACTTTAGAATTTCTAGCAGAAGGCGGCTGATGGGTTCTGTTTAGAGTTGAACTAAGAATATCCACATTAAAAGGAATCAGTCTGAAAAACTGGTCGGGACAATCACATAATTTTCTTTTAAAGTTTTGTGTACATCATGCTGAGAACTAATAGGACCTATTAATCCATGGTTATGGATCAGGTTGTGGAACACTTAAGTTTACCTAGAAAAAATTTCCTTCTGTCTGGCAGCTGGAGCACACATCATGAGACAGAGCAAGGCAAAAATGTAAGAATTTTTCTACTCTAGCACTGCAAAGCCAGTGGAGTGATACCAAGAGCAGTGTTCCTTTGGAAGGTGATCACAAATGAGTTTACCAAAAATACGTCAGGATGGTAGGGCACGCACACTAATCAGAAAGGAAGAGGATAATACTCCACTTCACATTCATCATCTTCCACATTCCTTAACCAGAATCTAGTTTGTTGGGCTTTTTTTCTCCTCTAGCCCCTACTTCTGTGACAAAACTGAGTGTTTTCAACTCTCCAGATACTAAAGTTTTGTTAGCATCTTTGCAGCTCTTAATATATCATTACGTAAATTTGACATTTCTGGTTGATTTCTGCAATCAAATTGTCATATATGGATTTGGTGATAACAATCAAATCTCTATTCTCTCTATATTCTTTTAAATAGTTGCCATAATATGTGTGTTGGAGGGTAGATGGATCTTGTTTCGGTAAGGTAAAGAGGTTGCAGTTAAGGAATGCATAATGAATTTAATTGTAGATGCTGATTAATGCCACGAAACTCAATATTGATAAGAAGTAAAAAGACTTCTTGTGCTGTCTGTCTTCAAGTTCCTCTGCTAATATACTTAATATATGATGGTAGCTTTTTTTGGTTACTTTTCTCAGAAGCATAGTTTCCATTTGCTGGTCTTTGTAGCTACATTGTTAATATTTATTCAAGTCTAACAGCGGTACGCTGTTCTGTACATACTCCAAGTTTACATATACCATTTAAACGGCATGACCTGGTACTGATAGATGAAGTTAAATACTCTCATATACTTTAAAATTGTTAATTCTGTAACAGGGTAGTGTGAAAAGAACATGGAAAATCATAAACCTGAAGGCCTGGATATACTAGGGGGCTTATTACTATGGCAGAAAGAAAATGAATCAGAGAATATTTGGTCATGAAGTATTGAAACATGCAAATTCTGAAGTGAGGCTTTGAAACCACTCAGTAAGACAGGACTGAGGAATTCATGATCTCTGAATGTAGAGTTTAAAAGCAGGTTTGAAAGACTTCTGCCTGCCTTTGTTCTGAGATAGAGACAAATTTTGTTTAGTTTCTCCTGAGTCTCAGCTTTATTTTAGTGATACAGTTAGAGAACGAGCGTATAACAAATCCTTTACCTTTATTACTCTTTGCTTCAAGAATAACATTACTGATACATTTATGATTAGTCATAGAATACTTACTCGGTGATAATGAATTAAATGGGAAAATAAGTCATAGAGGAACTGATTATACCTAATTGATGTCTCCATAATTCACTATGGTAATGTTATAAATATTTGTACTCTCCTTGTCACTATCATAAAAATATTTATCCATAAGTTAGTTTTGGTACAGTGCCATTTTGCCAATTTGTATATACAACCAAAACAAAGCAGAGTCTGGAAATGTGACTTGTTTTTAATACCCTTTCAGGATTTGAAATCCATTCACTGCTTCTAGGGAGGACTGTCTTTCAGTATGGAGGCTTTTCCAGCAGTATTTCAGTTAACTAATTTTGTTACTTTAAGTCTTTGAAAACTGGTGTTTGGCTCCTTGTGGTTTTTTGCATGCAGATGATTCAGAGAGATAATATTCAAAACATAGCATCTCATCTGAAAAAGGAGGAGGGGAGAAGACTGAAAGCTAGACTTCATAATACTGTAAAAATATTTTAACATTTTTGATAGGCAAAGTAAAGAAGAAGGCAAGAAAACAGAAGTTAAGAAGATGGAGAAGAAGAGAGGTTAGTTTAAAGAAGCTCAACAGATTTTTTTTTTGTTTGCTTGGGTTCTTTTAGCCATCTTAAAGTTTGAAAATCTTTATTTGCTTGGGTAAGATAATTTACTGCTAAGAGTGGCTCTGGAGTGCATGTCTGTGAAATGGCGCATTCTTGTTCTTCTGTGTTCTCCAGTACATCAGAACAGGTCTTTGCTGTCTTTTGCTTTTACTGTCTTTCAGTGTTTTAAACCTCAATTCTTTCTTCTGTTTGTGAACAAGAAACAAAAAGCTCTTGTTATTTGAAGTTAATCACTTCGGTTTTTCCCTCCATTTTTTTCATTCTGCCTTCTCATAGTAATCTGAGGAACTTCTTGAAAGTATTTAGATACTAAGCATGAGGCTTGCTCTTCTGAAGCAAGAGGCTTAGATTCAGATTACTGTGGTCTTGTCTACTAACCCACATTTGCAAACTGACCTTCATAGGGATAAGCCATTCCTTTTTTAGTTCTCCCATCATTAAAGGCAATCCAAACCCACTGTCTGTAGTTTGTGGTACAGTACGGATCCACTGGCAGGATATCTAACCCACGCAGTGTTAGCAGGGGAAAAAAAAATCACCTCTGCAAACCCATCCAGTATGGATTGAACTTGAAGGAAGCTGTTTGCTTGTACTATAGTCAATAATACATACCATTCGTGTATGAAAAAATCAAATTAGCTTTCAGCGTGGTTATTCCTCTTGCAAGCCTGCTGGAGCATGTGCACTGAGACCATTTTATTTGGATGTATGTGGACTGTGATTGAGTCGTGTTGAAGCCCCTGAAAACAAAACCATCAATATCCAGGTGTTTTGTCATTAGATTTTCCAACTTTGAACTCCGTATTTATTGAAACTTCCTTTTAACGTATCCAGCAATGAGAGAGTGGCAGCTGTATACTGAAATAGAAAATTCTTTTCAGTTTGCAACTCCTAAGGAGAAAACTCTGTAGGTTGCTAATGGTGTCTGACTTGAAAAAGCTGCATACCTTATTTCTGATAGTAACCTTGTCACGTATTTGTGTGTGCACCCACATCATTATGGGATGTAGAGTGCCTGCCTGTATTTTTCTGCATTCTGTGTGAGGTTCAGAATTGTAGAGACGTTTCTACAAAAAACCTAACATGATGTGATTATCACATACTCATGCATATTCTTTTTAATCTTTAGAAACATCAATGGATTCTAGGCTTCAAAGGATACATGCAGAAATTAAGAACTCCCTGAAAATTGATAATCTTGTAAGTTTTGCTTGTTTGTTGTTTTTTTTTAACTGATTTATGTGTGTAATTTCAGTAGGAAATACTTGGCATATGTGTTTGCTTTTAATTAGCATTCTGAGAATGAATGGATTTTTTTCCTATTTGACAGGTGACTGCTGCTTAAGTGAGGTGACTATGGGCATTAAAAGATCAATGTCAGCAAGTAAAATCAGTTTTGCTTCAAAATACTTCATAATAATGTACTGGAAATGTTCAGATAGAATTCTGGCAAATGAAACATCTGTACCAGCTCAGCCTGAGACATGGGGAATCATTAGAAGGCCCCAATGGGTATAGTTGTGCCAGACACTCGGATGCAAAATATGAAGGCCCCCATCTGATAACCCCACTCACTGTTGAGAGAAGTCTGCTGATTGCTAGGGGCTCAAATTTGGAGCATTGCTAATAAGTGTTTGTGGTTTGTCTGACCTTAGACTATTTGACTGCTGCTGATTTTCTGTGTTGGATACCAAGTATACGATATGGAATGACCTACATATTTCCAAGCATGACTGCATGACTCTGAGGGTGATGGTCAAGGTATGGGCACCCAGAGGGTGGTCCTTTTCTTGAGGAAAGGAGTTGTGAATGAATGGATAGGACTGCTAGGAGGTGGCAATCCTTCCAGAAGTAGTGCTACCAAGAGACTGGCCAACCAGATTAAAGAGCCTTAAAGTAGCAGAGAAAGTGTGAAAGCAGTGCTGCAGGATGGCAGTCAAATGATTCAAGGTGATACAAACAGTACTGGCCTTGAAGTGAACAGAATTCCTCATCAGAAAAGGACTGAAACGGCATCACCAGCAGAAATGAGGAAATCCTGGTGGCACAGCATTATGAGGAAAGCTCTCAAGCTTTCCAGAAAGCCATCAGAACTGAGTGCCTCTTTGACATAAGTGTACACTAAAGCTTACAGCATGGTGAACAAACCAGATGAATTGGACATCTGTCTACAGTTATAAGGCTGTGGTTTCACTGGCATCACAAAGGTTTGGTGGGATAGTTCATGGGACTGGAGACTTGCCTTCTGCCTGCAGGCTCTTCAGGAAAGACAGTTGGGAAAACAAGGTGGAAGAAGGGTAACTACACATGAGAGATGAATGAGAATATGTAGAATTCTGCACAGACAAAAAGCTGAGAGAGTTTGTGGGTTAGGATGAAGGTGTTCGCCAATATGGGTGACATCCTGAGGGCATCCAGTGCAGATCCACCTGATCAGGCAGAAGTAGAGAATGAAGTCATCTTAAGGCAATTGGGAGACACATCTGGTTCAAAGCTCCTGGTCCTTGCTGGAAGCTGGAAACATTCTGGTATCTGCTGAAGGGAAAATACAGGGCTTTGTAGCAATCTGGGAGGCTTTTGCAGTGTGACGACTTCCTGGCACAGTTTATTGAGTAGCTGACAAGTGAGGATGCTTTGTTGAACCTGATCTTACAACAGGGAAGATCTGTTCAGGGATATGAAGGTCATGGACAGCCATGGCTGCAATGACTTAGATAGTGTAGCTCCTCCTGAGAGGAGGAAGCAGAACAAAAAGCATCACAACTGTGTACTCAGGGAGCAAGCTTTGGCCATTTCTAGGATCTGTGTGGGAGAGCATACTGGAGAGAAGGGAACAGGAGATCTGGTTTACTTTTAGGGAGGGATAACCTGCAGGAAAGTAAGCATGGATGAACAAAGAGCTCCTGCCTAGAGTCAGGAGGTGGGGGAAAAAAGCATACAGTTGAAGCAGGGACAGGTGATGGATATGCAGGCACTGTCCAAGCATGGAGGGATGTGCTTAGGAAAGCCAAAAGTCATCTGAAGTTAAATAGAGAGAGAGATAAAAAGGACAACAAAGCTGCTTCAGGTACCTCGTTCAGCAAAAAGAAGACTGGGAAAATGTGAGCATGATGCTTAATGAGGCAGTGGATCTAGTGAAAAAGGACAAGGTACTTATATGCCTTCTTGACTTCACTTTGCCTGCACAATTCCTTTCAGGAAGCTCAGGTTCTTAAGACCAGTGCAGTTTAGAACAGGAAAGACTTGATGCCCAGTGGACAAGGAACAAATTAGGCAACATTTAAACTAAGAGGGATCTGATGTGGAGTAAATGGAGGATTGCTGAGGGAGCTGAATGGTATTGTGTATCCACTCAATTTTACTTTGAAGAGTCATCATCATGATGATGATGGTGATCAGGTGGAGGTTCCCAAAGACTGGAAGAAAGCAAATGTCACCCTCATCCTCCAGAAGGAGAACTTGGGAAACTGCCAGTAGCCTTGCGTGGATCCCCTGGAAGGTGATGGAGCAAATCCTCCTGGGAACTGTTTCCAGTAATATAAAGGACAGTGAGATCTCTGGCAGTTGTCAGCATGGGTTAATAACTCATGCTTGGCCAAACTGACATCCTGTGAGATGACTGGCCTCTTGATTCTAAGGTATAGTGGAGCAAATACTGTGGAGTACTGGGAAGAACAGTGCACAGCTACAGCAAGGACATTTAGTTTATCATAACTGTACTTGGCAACTAAACATGATAAGAATTCTGCTGAGCATAATTCCAGTATATTTGTTTGAGGTTTAGATACTAATTTGCATTGAGAACAGGAGCAACAACTTTATGCAGAGATTTTTTATGACGTGTGCTGGCAATGTTTAGTTGTAAATAAGAAGTAAAATAAGAGTAGATGAAGGTAAGTGAAATTGTGGGTTAAGTATTACAGGGAGAAGACTTTTAGTACAGTAGTTCTTATAAATGGATCAGAAGCTCACACCATTACTTCTGAGTGTCTGGCATTGTGTGTTATTTTTCAGACTTTTAACTGAAAAATCTAGAAAGATACAGTTATTAACTGCAGTCCTCTAGAGATGCTTCACTGCCTTCGCAGGGCCAAGTCCCTTGGGCATAATTGTGTGGAGAACAACTTCAAGCATGGAAAAGCTAGAATTGTGAAAGCAGCATAAAGCCTGAGTTTGTACTTCTGAAAATGTTGGGGTTTTTATTTAATTATTAAGATAGCATCTGTCTTTACTTATGAAAGTAGCTGAATGGCAACTGAAAGTAATTTTTGTTTGAAAGTTTGTGCAAATTGTTCTAAAATATTAAGGGTATTTTGGGAAGATATCACTGAGCATGGAAATGAATTTAGTATTTCTAATTAAGGATTTTTAACATGGACATTTTCAAGCTAATTTAATGTTTATATACAGGATGTGAACAGATGCATTGAGGCTCTTGATGAACTTGCATCTCTTCAAGTCACAATGCAGCAAGCTCAGAAACATACAGAGATGATTCTGACTCTGAAGAAGGTGAGATCTGCAGTATTAATCAAAGTAATCTGGGTGTTGCCTTAAAATGGTATCACTGTTATATACCTCTGCAGTACTGTGTCCGGATCTGGTCAACACAATTCAAGAACAATGTGGACAGACCAGAGAGGGCCCAAAGGAGGGTCATGAAGACATGGCCGTGAAGACAAAGGGCATGAGAACTTGTCCTGTAAAGGAAACAGTGAAGGGATTAGGCCTTTCCTTCCCAAAGAAGTCTCATGGGGGATTTTATCAGCTACAGAGAGGACAGAGGCTCTCCACAAGGAGTCGGAGTCACATGGAGAAGACGTGGGGCAGAGGATACAAGTTGCACTGAGAGAGGTTTCATCTCAGTTACACAAAAAAAAAAGTTGGTTTTTTTTTAATAGTGAGAACAATCAACCACTGGAACAAACTCCCCAGGGGTGTGGTGAAGTCTCCGTCACTGGGCATTTGTAAGATGTGGTTGGACAAGTTGCTCAATAATCTCATCCAGGAGCCCTTTTCCACAGAATTGGACTGGATCATCTCTCAAGGTCCTGTCCAACCTGGGCAGTTCTGTGATTTTGTGATATTTTGGAGAGTGTAGAAGTCTATTATCTCATTTCAGGTTAGATTAAGAATTTCATGTAGCATCTGATTAATTATGTAGGTATTTAGAATCCTTATGTGGAGCTGATTGATTTCTTACTTTGATTTCAGATAAGGAAATTCAAAGTTAGCCAAGTTATCATGGAGAAATCTACTATGCTCTATAACAAGTTCAAGACCATGTTTCTGGTTGGAGAAGGAGATTCTGTTCTTTCCCAAGTACTAAATAAATCACTTGCTGAACAGAAGCAGCATGAGGAAGCCAACAAAACCAAAGAACAGTGGAAGAAAGGAGCAAACAAAAAAAATGAAAAGGACCAAACAGGTATGTCACTGTATTTTTAGTTTCTTGTCATATAAAAGACCCATCAATGCCTGATCCAGCTTGTCCTTGATGTGGGAATTCTACTTGTCTTTTAAAGCCTTTATGTATTCTATAGGGTTAAGGAGGGTGGGTCACACCACCAGGTGATGGTTAGCCCACTCTCCCCCACTTCCTGTCCTGTAAAGGAGACAAAGCCACCATCACACAACTCGTGTTGTATTTATACCTTTTGTATTTTGCTATTTTCCCTTCCCTATCCTTTGTAAACTTCCCTACCTCCAATACCTTTCTAAGTTATTGTTAAACTCCTTCTAACTTCCAAATCGAGTGAGATTGATTTATTCGGGTGTTTTTACCTCTTTCTCTCCCTATATCTAATCCCTTTCTTTGGGAAAGAAAGGGGAGGGGGGAGGACACTCTACAAATTGTTATTAGGTCTATCAAATTTATTAGAGTCTCTGGGAATTTGAATTAGAACCCAAGACATGTATCTAAAATAGTTAAGTATTACACTGCGGTAGCAAAGATTCACGTTCAAAGCTATTTTGCTTTTATTGCCTTAAGGGAAGGGCTTTTGCAACAACTGAGTTTAGCATTTTTTGCTTCTCTGTAAATTTTCTAACTTTACCTCATGGAATAATAAAAATACATTAAAAAAAGAACCACACTAAAGATAAGGTATAATAACATACTGCCTTCCATTCCTCAACTAGCCTTTGGGTGCCTAGACTTTCTACCTGTGCTTTTAACTGCTTCATTTCCTTCACTAGCTTCTTTCTAGATCATGCATGCTACATGTCAGGAGCAGTTTTTAACTACTTATGTGCCACTTCTGTGACTTTAGTGGTTCAGTCTTAAAAGTGAAGAAATAATCAGTATGTAGGAGCAAACAGGCCTTTATGCTTTTAGGAGCAGTATTCCAGGTGAATCATGAGTGCATGTACAAGTACAGTGCAGCATTGAAGCCTTCCCTCATAACCATGCTTTACAATAACTTAGGTCAGTTATAAGAAAAGTAGTAAAATAGATACCTGCATTTTTACATGGAGGAATGGAATGAAAGACTGGAAAGCTATGTTGTGAATGAATCCAAGTCCTTGAAGATCCTTGACTTGCATAGTTACTAGAAACATATTCTGTTTACTTTGAACTCAAATCCTAGGAGAATAGCCTTCAGAAAGCAGTTGATTTTCTCTTTGTTACAAAGAGAGATTCTGGTTCCATATGCTCACACTAATGCTCTTTTTAAAAACTGAACCACTGTAGCCTCACTATCTTTACAAAGCACCGTTGTAGAAGTCTGTACTTCAGCTGAAGTACAGCTTCAGGCTGTCTGTGCTGTAACAAGGGATTACAGCACTTGTCGCTTCATTGAACTCCTCCTAAGGCATTCAAGTCCAGAAACGATTCTGAGCAAGTCTAAATAGATCAGATACTAGAATGGCATCTTGAAGTGAGTCTGCTCGGAATTCAGTGGCTTGTAATACCTAAGCCAAACACATGTTTATCACAGAAACATAAAGAGGTTAAATATCCCTGCTTTGACTTCACTAAATACAACTGCTACATAATGCATTATTTTTTTTCCAGCCTGACAATTGCATGTTCTAACTAACTGCTTCTAATCCATTTATAAATACTGTTTGGTATATTTTGACTGCATATGTAGTTGTTAGAGTTCAGAGTAAACGAGAAGCCATGGAACCAGTAACCTGTCCAATTAAAGTTTAAAAACATTGTCTGATGAGGTTGGAGTGGTGAAAACAGAATGTACTGCTGAATTATAAATTACTGTCCCTTAATTCCCAGAATATAAATAAGCATTAGTCCTGGTGTCTGTAGTCTGGCAAGCACAGGAACTCAAAATTACATGAAATGCATACACTGTTGATTTCACATTGTAAAAATCAGGGGATGAGACTCACTGCAAGGAATTTTCAGAATGTGAAACTGCAGCAGTTACTTGATTTTTGTGTGGTTTCAGCTGCTGGGTATCAAGGGGAGGGTGAAACATTTATAGTGGGTTTAGTTGATGAAGGTAAAGAAATTATCTGGGTTTTTTTGTAGCAGTTTTGCTGCACACAGTGCTATATTCTTTCTGTGCCCTTTCATTTTGAAGGTCCAAAGGTTCTGAATGGAGGGTCTGAAGCTCAAGACACCAACCAGCCACAACACAATGGTGAGAACACTGAGGAGAAGAAAGACAGGCATGAGGTTGGCACTAAGAAAAAGTGAGTTAATCTTACTGAATTAAGGATCTCTTTTGCTCTAGGACAATGGTGTAAAATAGAACAGCAGTTGATTGAAGTTACTTAACCTTGCTGAGGCTTTCCTGAGAGAGTTTACCCTCATCTTTAGAGGTGGTAACAGCAAGCAAATCTTCCATTACAGTTCTGCATCAACATTTTTAAAGTTCCTTTGCTCACTGCTGTGGTGAGCTACAGGATATCCTGTTAGGAGAAAGTCAGGAAGTGGAGAGTCAGGGCAAAGCCTCAGCTTTCTCCTGTGTTTTAGATCACTCAATATTATCCAACTGGATGTAAAGGAAGCCTGAACCAAGTCTTGCAGAATATGATGCAATTTGTCAGGATTTTTTGTGAAATAATAAGTTCCAATCAATAGCCAAGCCCCTTGAATTAGCATTCTGTAGTGTAGCTATAGAATTGCCCAAATGCAGGTTAACAGTAAGCTAGAACATAGAGGTTTGAGGTTTCAGAACTCCGAACGGTTTGTGGAGGTGGTTGCATTTTCCTTTTCAAAGCAACAAGTAATAAGAATGCTTGAATTTGTCAAAAGGTTAAGTGTTTAACCGTAAGCCTCACTGAAATATCCTGGGTTTCAAAGAAGAACAAGCAGTGAATCTCTTACAGAATATGAGAAATATGTAGTAGAACTTAGTACTAACAATGAGGAAAAGGCCTGAAGTTATTCTTGAGCTGATCTGTTTTGTTACACTACGTTGTTTTGTCCGACCAGTTCTGTGTCTCGTGCTCAGGGATTTCTTTTGTTCAGCAGTATCCACTGAGACAAGCTTTCCTTTCATGCAGGCCAGAAGAAACTGCAGTTATGTGGCATTCTTTCGTTCGTCTGCCAAGTTAAAACTGTATAAATTAGTGGAATGCTGACAGGTATTGACTGTAAGATAAACTTAAGGGTTTGTCCTGTTTAAGATGAAAATTAATTTACTGTGTATTGAGAGGTAGCCTCAGAACTACTGGCTTCTAATTACATCACCATCAGAAGTGACATTTCTGAGTTTTCACGTGGTGATGCCAAATAGTAATTTGTCTGAACAAGCAGCACATTATGAGAATGTGGTGAAGGCACCAAGCACAGGTTCCTGAGGCAGCCTTATTTTTAATTGGGTTTATCTGGCCAAATCACAACATGGAACCAAGTGCTTGCAACACTCGGGTTATTTGGCATTAATGGTGGGGCAGTTCAGCAGTTATAGAATAAACTTGGCCAGGTGTTTAAAAGTAAGGGACCACTAAATTGGTTCTCCAAGACAGATTTTTTTCATGGCCTGCTCCTATCCTTGTTCTTGCAGAACCTGACAACACTTTCGGTTTTGAGTGGCAGAGAGACAGTCTCAGTTATATTGCCCCTTGTATTTCTGACTAAAAGAATTAAGAATATTCAGGCGCATGCATAAGGTCTCAGTGGACGTTGGTCAAAACAAATTTAAGGTTGATCGTTTAGATAGCTATGCAACATGCCTGGAGGAGGCTGTTGAATATAAGTGTCTCCAAAAAGCACTTTGGGGCAAGACAACCCAATAATTTTATCTGTAAAACTTAACGATATTTGTCTTTCATGAATGAGTTAGTGGAGATGTCCTGCTCTACTAATAAACACCTGTCTCTAAACATGTGTGGTGTTTGAACTCTACACATCAACAATTTCTTTAAGCAAAGGAACTCGCTTTACAAAGAAATCTTGTACTTAGAAGTAGTTTTTGTAGGCTTGTACTCGTTGATTGGCTAATATCTGTGAAACAGACTTTGTAACATCTCTTGCAAATACTTTGGGTATTAAGAAATGCCTGTTCTATATTAAAGCCACAGGCTGGTGTCTGTCCATCATAGACACATCGTTTTGGTCGGTATTTTTAATGCATTTTCATTGGCAATATTCAGTTTCTTGGAAGTAAGAAACCAGTAAGCAAGATAGCAGTAGGATGAAGGGCAGTGGTTTTACACTGGAGCAGGGTAGATTTAGGTTGGACGTAAGAAGTTCTTCTCAAGGAGCGTGGCAAAATGCTGGAACAGGGTGCCCAGGGATGTGCTTGAGGCCCCATCCCTGCAGATGTTCAAGATCAGACTTGATGTGGCCCTGGGCAACCTGATCTAGTTGAGAGCGTCCACACTTAGTGCAGGGTGGTACAAGACGACCTTTGAGGTCCCTTCCAATCAAGTGCCATCTGTGAATCTGGAAAATAAGTATGAACCAATAGTCAATGTTCAGACACCTCTGCAGTTCACATTCCTGCCTCCTAAGCAAATAATTTGTAAACTTCTCAAATCACAGGGCAGTTCCCTTTGGAACTCCCTTTGGAAATTAGAGATGAGACCTGTCTGCACCTTTCTGAAGATGTCCGTCAGAAATTTGAGAAGGTAGAGGATGCATAACTTAAATACTCCTGAAGTGATTTGCACTTGCAAACATTTTTCTGTTCTCATTTGGTAAAAACACATACTGCTTCCTGAGGTCACCTTGCTGTTTGGGACACATAGTGGATTTATTCCAGGCTACTAAAAAACTAAGTTGGTAAAGTACGTTAAACCAGTGTGCGTTTACACCTCAGGAGACTTAATTTGGCAGCAGACTAGGGAGGATCTGTGTGAATGGAACAAATCGACTTCTGAATGACTGCCATTCATAGCCGGTCATAAGCGTTGATGTGATGTTAATGGCTCCCAGCTCCCAGCTTCACACTTAAAGCAGATGGCACAGCTGGCATCACTGCTTTCCTCCATTCTCCAGACTGTCTGGAATAAGTCTCATTTCCCAGTATTTTTATGGAGTCTTTAATGCTGCTTTATTTTGTTTCTAGGACATGTGGTGAAGAGAGAGAGCTTGAAAAGCCAGCAAAAGATTCTGCCTTTGAAAGCAAATGACACCACTGGAGTGATTTTTTAAAACACAAATCTAAGGGGATCGTTAAGTTTTGCATTTGAAATCTATAGACTGCTGAAAGTTTAAAATAATTTTATAAGGATAGTATTTTAAAGTTACATTTTGTGGAATAAAAGCCCCTTCATAATCTTGGTTTTAAAGTATTTAAACACTTTTGCCAAGTTTTGTCCAGTATTAACAGGTAGCACATTTCAAAATATTAAATTCCACTTAGAAGACAAATGCTTACATGTTACAGGACTTAGAGTTGTAGTATATTTTTACCTGACTACTGTATGTTTGTTTAGCAGGGAAAAGTGTAAATACTTTTAACTGCCCAATTGCTTTGTCTGTATGAAACCTGCCCTCCTCTTACGATACTGACCTCTGTCTGTGCATAGTTTTTTCAATTGTTGGAATGTCTTTCACCGTGTTTTTTAGGAGTTGGATGCAGCGTTTTTATAGCTGTTAAAATGTTAATGTTCGAGTATACTTAATCACCTTTTGTAAACAAGTTCTAGTTCTGTTCTTGCAAAACTCACTGTGCCAATTTACTGCAGTGTGACTTCACAGTATGCTTCTGGTATAATCAGCGTACTAGAAAGAAGCGTGGTGTTCCCACAAAACCTGCTGATGCACACTGGCTGGAAATCATTGTCCTGGACAACTTAACAGAAATAAAGTATTTTAACCAATAGAGACTGGCTCTTAACAGAGGCGAAAAAATGCACAGGCACAATATGTGTCTGGTTTTAGCACTGTCTCAGTTTTACGGCCTTGGTGATGACTGTTTAAAATTAGGCTGACCTCACTTACCTCAGGATAGGATGGTGTCAGAGAGGAATTCATGAAGTTACGCTGATACCGTATCTACCATAAGGTAGGAGTGTGGTGAGATAGCTAGTTGTTAAAGGTCAAAGGTCAGAGATTCCCAAAACACCAAGCAAAGATCATTGACTGTTAAGGTTGCTTGGTAATGTCACCAACGTCCTGCGAACTGGTGTCCTGACACTGAGCTTGGCCCATTATAATGTTAAAAAATACATCTCCTAGCTAGAGAAGCCCCTTACCTCCTGAGCATGCACAGTGAATTTAAAAGTAGCTGTATCTTTACAGTGAAGCAAGGAAGAGACTAGCCAGTGGCTAGATAGTAGGCACTGACATAAGGCATAGCTAATAGATTTTGCTGTATAAATGTCTCCTGCAGATTTGAGCTGGTGTGCTGGCTTTGTGGCTTTATCACTTTGCACCCTTGTCTGTGCAGAGCTAGAATAAAACAAGTGTCACGACTCTGTGTGTCGACTGGCTTTTGCATACTAGGTAAACAGTCCAGACTGGGCATGACACTGGCATTAATTTGGGGATTTCTAACTTGAATTTTAACAGGAATACGGAAGAAGTATTTTGAAAATAAGTCCTAAAGGCATCAGAGAGCATTAAACAGGTAGAAGCTACTCAGAAAATTCTTTCTTGAGTCATGCACTTTGTCTAATGTCATAACTAGGAACAACTTGTTTGTGACTGGAAAATGGTATTTGACAGCTTAGAGCTGAATAGTTCCAAGAATCTTCAGAGATCAGGTGTGCCCCATGTACTCACTACACATAAGCTGCTGCTTGTTCCTGTCTTGTCAACGTTCACTGTATCACACTGCACCTAGATGATGTTAACTGCTTCTCCAGAATGTCCTTAAGCAGAAGAAGTTACATTTATTTCTTGTCTCACCTGTAACCTAACTGTACTATTACCAAACAATTCTGCCTCATCTCAATGTGGAAAAGCCAACGGAAGGGTGTTTATGTTGCCATTAAACAATACAGTTCACCAGCAGCCATATTTATGGAGCCTGTTTTCCTGCATTTGTACAGCAGACTTCCTTTCATGCATGTTTTCTAAAGACTGTACCGAGTACTTTCAGGTTTTATAGGTGCAAGCATTTTTTTTGTTACCGTTCCTTACAACTGTGCTATTGTTTATATCAGTGGACAGAAACATGTGCACATGTGTAACTGTACTGCTCTGCACAAAGCCCATGGGCCCATGCACATTTACAAATTCCAGTCTGCCTCCCTTCCTGAAGTTGCAAGCACCCTAAAGCAGGCTGTTATCTCTTCACAGCTCTGTAAATCAAACCAGGTAGAGATGTGAAGAGTGCCTGAGGAAGGCATCTATGCTGTTCAGCATCTTCTTAATATCAGAGACCGCAAGACTGAGGGCATCCTCAGCAAATCTGCAGATGATACCAAGCTAAGTGCAGCTGATAAGTCTGAAGGGCAGGGTGCCATCCAGAGGAGCCTAGACAGGCTGGAGAGGTGGGCTGAGGAGAATCTTGTGAGGTTCAGTATGGCAAAGTGTAAGGTCCTGCACCTGGTCTGGGGAATGATGAAATTGGGAGCAGCCCTGCAGAAAAGGACTTAGGGATACTGATGGATGAGAAGCTGGACATTTGCCAACAATATCCACTCGTAGCCCAGAAGGCAAATCACATCCTGGGGCTGCATGCATCCAAAGAAGTGTGGCCAGCAGGACTAGAGAGGTGATTGTGCTACTTTGGTTTGGTAGGATCTCACCTGGAGTACTGTGTCCAGCTTTAGTGTTATCAACACAAGACCTTACAGAGTGGGTCCAGATGAGGGCCACAACGATGGTGAAAATGTTGGAACACCTCTGCTACAAGGCTGAGGGAACTGGGGTTGTTTAGCCTGGAGAAGAGACGGCTGGGAAGACCTAATAGCAACCTTCCACTACCTGATAGGGGCCTTACAGTAAGGCTGGAAAGGGACTGATAGGATGAGGAGCAATGGCTTCAAACTAGAGAAAAGTAAATTTAGATTGGATGTCAGAAACAAGTTCTTTACTATGAGGATAATAGAACACTGGAACGAGGTTGCCGAGAGGTAGTTGAGGCCCCATTCTTGGAAATACTCAAGATCAGACGGGACAGGGATCGGAGCAACCTGATCCGGTGGAGGATATCCCTGCTTACCGCAGGGGAGGTTGGATTAGATGACTTTTGGAGGATCCTTCCAACCCAAACCATTCTTTAATTCTGTGTTGCTGATCAAAGACAGCAGACTCCTCAGGGACTTTTCAAACAAAACACAACAGCAGCCAGCTACAGCACCACTCTGTAGTAACACTTTGGCTACCTTGGGAAATGGCAAGATACAGGCGTTCAGGAAGGTTAAGGATTAAATACTCAAGCCCGTATTTACAAAGCAGAATCCACTTGCATAGTTAATGGAAGTCAAAGCTCAGCTTGTGTTGTCCCCAAAATTGACTCCTTGCCCCATGCACAAAGTTCAACCCACACACAGAAAAGAGACATAAGGTATAGTCCAACACTGTGCAGGATCAGATGTAACCAGGGTGATGTCAAGAAGCCAACACTGCTCCTGAGACATAAGCTGGGTCTTAGAATCATAGAATCAACCAGGTTGGAAGAGACTTCCAAGATGACCCAGTCCAACCTAGCACCCAGCCCTATCCAGTCAACTAGACCATGGAACTAAGTGCCTCATCCAGTCTTCTCTTGAAGACCTCCAGGGACGGTGCCTCCACCACCTCCCTGGGCAGCCCATTCCAATGCCAATCACTCTCTCTGGCAAGAACTTCCTCCTAACATCCAGCCTAGACCTCCCCCTGACACAACTTGAGACTGTGTCCCCTTGTTCTGTTGTTGGTTGTCTGGGAGAAGAGACCAACCCCCACCTGGCTACAGCCTCCCTTCAGGCAGTTGTAGACAGCAATGAGGTCACCCCTGAGCCTCCTCCAGGCTTAACAACCCCAGCTCCCTCAGCCTCTCCTCAGAGGGTTTATGTTCCAGGCCTCTCACCAGCTTTGTCGCAATTCTCTGGACATGTTCCAGCACCTCAACAACTCTCTTGAATTGAGGGGCCCAGAACTGGACACAGGACTCAAGGTGTGGCCTGACCAGTGCTGAGTACAGGGGAAGAATAACCTCCCTTGTCCTGATGGCCACACTGTTCCTGATGCAGGCCAGGATGCCATTGGCTCTCTTGGCCACCTGGGCACACTGTTGCCTCATCTTCAGCTTACTCTCTACCAGTACCCCCAGGTCCCTTTCCTCCTGGCTGCTCTCCAGACACTCAGTCCCCAGCCTGTAGTGCTGCTTGGGGTTGTTGTGACCAAAGTGTAGAACCCTGCACTTGGCCTTGTTGAATCCCATCCCATTGGCCTCTGCCCACCCATCCAGCCTGTCTAGGTCCCTCTGCAGGGCTCTCCTACCTTCCAACAGATCAACACCTGCTCCTAGCTTGGTGTCATCTGCAAACTTACTGATGCTGGACTCAATCCCCTCGTCCAGATCATCAGTAAAGATGTTGAACAGGACTGGGCCCAGCACTGATCCCTGGGAAACACCACTAGTGACTGGCTGCCAACTGGATGTGGCACCATTCACCATGACTCTATGGGCTCTTATCTACAAAACAGAAGAAATGTACCATGCCCTTATCTTGATGCTCCTGCTGTCTTTTGGGACCACTTGGTACATACGCAGGTGTGGCATTGCCTCAGACTGGCAATCCCTGGGGTTGTGAAATGCGAAACTTTGAGTCTGTGGGAGGGGTGGGGTATTCACAATGTAATTAGCAAGAGAAGAGCACCATTGTAGGAACCCACGTTTTATCTTCCTTTTATACAACTGTCCCGTTTTAAGCATGATGTCCCATTATTACCCCCTTAAGTCTGTGTCTTGGCCAATCTTTCAACAATTCCCCACTTGGAGACACGTAGACCTCGTTTTTCTGAGCTTGCAAATCTCACTCTTCCACAATAACCCCTTTCTTAGGCATGTTATAACATCCCTGTAAAAAAGTATTCACACCCCTGCCCCAAACGTTAATAATATCAGAATACAGATACAAAATATACAAAATAATATCAAGAACCCTCGAGTACAGCCCGAACTCATGCACACACTTTCCAAACCTTCAGGTACAGTGATCAACAAGGATCACAGCTGGAGATCTTCAGTTTTAAATCCTCGGCAGGAGTCAAGAGTCCACGGGTCCTGATGGGGTTTCAGGTTACTCCCACTATATGAATGCAAAGACTCAAACCCTCTTCCTATTTCAGTTGGGGTGAATAACAAAACCAGGTGCAGCCCTTTCTATTGTCCTTGCAAGTCCTACTATCTCGTCAGCTATCAAGCAGTGTAGATGACCTCTCATTAAGGTACTTGTGGAGAGAGAATAAAGCAGACCCCAGCATGGTGTACCCAGTACGAATCTGTCTATATAGATTTCAAAAGGACTTAAGCCCTCTGGAGACATTGGAGTTATTCTGATGCTTAGCAGGCTAAGGGCCAAAAATCTTACCCCTTTCATCTGGGTCTCCTGACTCAGTTTTGCTACCTTTCCACTAGGTTGTGGTCTCCACAGGATATTGACTTGTGGAAAGGTAACCTCATAGCATGTGGCGTGTCATGAAGAAGGTACATTTACTATGGTACCAGGTACAGAGGGGATTGCTCCACCAAACCTGTACACCTGCACCTGTTCAGGTAGCTACTTACATTACAAAACCATACATATTCACTACATGGGTAGGGCCAGTACAATGAGTTCTAGGGCTGGGTGGAGTTACTACAATCAGTTCTTGGAACTCATTTCCATAGTGCCCTGCCTCTTCATGCATGCTCATTACCACCTGGTGGTCATCTTTTAGGGCCTTTCTGATGAAGGCTCAATGTCTTCCCTCGGCTTATCCTTTTTACCTCTTGACCCATTTTGCTCACCTGGCACCAGTTATGGGTCACATTCTTGGCCAAAGTTAACGATGTTCTCATCTTTGAGTACAGTATTCTTCTTTCCACGGGAGAGTTCCTATGTCTCTTCATGCTTAAATCACCTTGTTTGGGTTATACCTGATTTATGATGCTTTATACAGTTAATGGTTGTTGCTGCATTCTATATTTTCTATCCCACTTTTTCCATATCATTATGCGGTTCCCAGTTGAATTGCAGGATCCTGGGTATCTCCTGTACAACACATGCAATGCTACACTGTAGGGGAGCCCAAAACTAGCAATTATGTCCTTCATTAATGTATTAAGAACTTCTCTGACTTTGTTGGTGTTGGAGGTTTACACAGTCCACTTCCACAAGCTCCACCTGAGATGGGGACAGGAGGGAAAGTAACACAAAAAGAAACACTGGACTGGGATAAGGAGCTGAATGAGGAGATAAGATGTACAGTTACCTCAGTCTGTTTGCAGAAAAGCACATCAAAAGCAAAAGCAGCAGCAAAGCCAGCAACACCCCCACCCCCTAACCAACAGGCACCCCAGCAGAAAAGACCAACACTCCAAAAAAATGGAAACCAGAAGAAGCAACCTGAGCAACAAGAAACCTCTCATGTTACAATCTGAACTTCAAGCCCCATGATACTTTGCTTCAGCCAGCACTTAATTCTGCAGCTGACATGACATGAGCATGGTATTTCAAGAGCAGCAGCAGGTTCAATTCAATCCATGACATTTTCCATGACATTCTATACTGTCTTTGTCATGCCCAGCAGCAATTAGCATCACACAATGTACATCATACATCACTCACAGTCCATTCTCACTCAAAATGAGATTCCTTTGCAGTACACTTCTACAGGTGCCTCAGTACGCTCTCGATCAGTCCATGACCAGCCCAAATGATGGGATGGTGTTTCCACCCCTGGGACAGTCAATTCCAGTGACTCCTTCCACCCCTCCAAGTGAAAATTAACTGTGGCCTGCATTCCAGTGCTCAGCTTCCAACGCGTCTATCTATTGGGATTCCCCTGTCACACCAGAAGTACAGATGGATTTCACCCTACAAGGGTTGATGGCATCAAAAGTACACTGTGCACCTGCATCTACTAAAGCTTTACACTCTCCTGGGTTCAACTTGTCAAGCCATCAGCTCCGTATAGTCCAATAAATTCAGCTGTCCCTCTCCTCCATCTGGTTGGAGTCAGGGCTCCTCTAACTCTGACTGGAATCACCTGCATCTTGTGTAGATGCTTTGGAAGTCCCTTCAGGAGGATCAGAAGCGGTACCAGCTTGTCTGCTCTCTTTTGGGTGACCTTCCACTGAAAACTGGGGCAGTTTCTTTGTAATTGTCAGACTTGTGCAGCTAGGACTGAAGTGGGTTTTCTGTCACACTTCACCACGTCCTCCCCGTGGTCAAGCAAGTAAAATCACAGGGTAGGCTGATTTTCTCCTCATGGCTAAAACACAGTAACATACAGGTGAGGAATAGGACACGTTCTTCCTGAGTTGATGTACCTCCCAGGACAGTTCCTTCACAGCTGAAACAGCCCTGTACAGAATTCCCTCCCATTGCCAGACCCTGCTAGTCACTTCATCCACCATTTGTTCTTAGCCATCTTTCAAGGCCAGGGATAAAGACCAAATGGCTGCCCTTGGCTCTTCCTCTTGTACTCATGATGACCCTGATTCATCCACATTCTTTTCCACATGAGCTGTTTTCCTGTTATGCTTCTTTGTCTATACAGGGACAGCTGATACCGGCCCAGGCTGGTTCTGTGGTGCAGCTGTCGTGCCTGATGTTGAGATGAGTAGCCATAGTGCCTGCTGGACTACCTGTCGGTCCAGAGACCTCCTCTTGCCCCTGCCTGCACTGTGCAGTGACAAGCAGGGTTTGGTAGGCATGGGCCAGGCCTCAACACACTATGGTGATTCCTGTCTTGGGAACTTCTGGGCTGACAACAGACTTTCTCCAAATGTTTTACCAGTTTGACAGAATTTTGCACTTGTTCAGGGGTGAAATTCCAGGAAACTGAAGGTAACCACACTCCTATGCATTTACCCATACTCTCTCACACACCCTGCCACTCATAATTATCCAGCCTTGGGGCAGATCTCCGAGTGGTATCTGTGGGAAAGACCTACATCACCCTGGATAAGACCTCACTCATCAATTGGGTGAGATTACATCTAAATTAAGTGGCTTAGTGGAGTAGCCATATCACAACATGCCAGTACTCAGCACAGCAACGGCATAGCTTGAAGCCATTGGCAAGGTAATGATCATCACCACAGCAGACACCTGGGGTAGAAATGCATAAAACCTTATGTAACAATCACAAAATCAAACACTTCAAACAAGCCTTACCATGGTGAACATACTAAAGTGAATATAGGGGTAAACAAAATTGGATAATCACTAATCCATTCCCCTAAGGTGATGAGCACCACCAGCAACAGCACATACAGTACAATGTACAGTATTTTACATAACATAGCCAGGGCTGGGCCTCAGCACATCAGTCCCAGCTGCCCCTGGAGAGGAAATGCCTTAGCACAGTGACCATACCACCAGATGAAAAAAGCTAAATGACTTACACAAAACTCTTCTAGCAAATCTTAACCAAATCTTCTTGATATCTCACTTCTTGTTATTTCAACCCTTTCATGTTCCTGGATGGCTCATCAAAATCCACTGCCTTGGTTAAGACAGCCACGCCTCTGAAAAGCACTTTCGGACGCCAGAAACAGACTGCTGTGGTTTATGTCAGCCCAGTCCGCAGGCTGCCCCTCAGACACAGATCGGGAGGCAAAATAACACAAGAAGAAACCGAGTCGAGATAAGGAATTCAGCAAGATGAGACAGCGTACAGTTCCCTCAGCCTGCTTTGCAGAAAAGCACTGCTAAAGCAGAAACAGCAGCAGAAGCCAGTGACTCCCTCCTACCTCACTCCCCAAGCTTGCAGACACCCCAACAGAAAAGACCAAAACCACCCCCCCCCCCCCCCCCCAAAAAAAAAAATCCAAACCGGATGAAGCAACTGGAAACTGGAAGCCTCTCTCATGTTACAAGCTGCCCAGGGAGGTGGTGGAGTCACCATCCCTGGAGGTGTTCAAGACTGGATGAGGCACTTAGTGCCATGGTGTAGTTGACTGGATAGGGCTGGGTGCTAGGTTGGACTGGATGATCTTGGAGGTCTCTTCCACCCTGGCTGATTCTATGATTCTAGTGGAGTGGCCGTCCCTGGAGGTGTTCAAGAAAAAACTGGATGAGGCATTTAGTGCCATGGTCTAGTTGATTGGACAAGGCTGGGTGATAAATTGGACTGGATCATCTTGAAGGTCTCTTCCAACCTGCTTGATTCTATATGATACTTTGCTTTAGGCCGCACTTTCATTCTGAAGCTGTCATGACATGACATCAGCATGGTCTTGAATATTCATAGAATCTTCATATTCATCTTCAGATTCAGTTCAACCCATGACAGTTGGTTCCACATGGGAAAGCTTCCACCCAACCAGAAAAGGTATCTACCAATACCAAAAAAGTGTTTAAATATATTGCACCTAGGTAATTCAGAGAAAAATCTGCCAGTTCTGCCAGTGCTCTCCTGGAGCTTGACCACTTTTTAGTTGATCTAGAATAGGCTTCTTCTGAATTGTAGGGTTGTTCTGACAGCACCCTTGACACTGTTTTACTGTGATTTTTGCTAATTGCTGCATCCCAGTTAGTAGGCTAAAGATGAGGCAACAGTGTGCTCAGGTGGCCAAGAGAGCCAACGGCATCCTGGCCTGGATCAGGAACAGTGTGGCCAGTAGGACGAGGGAGGTTATTCTTCCCCTGTACTCAGCACTGCTCAGGCCACACCTTGAGTACTGTGTCCAGTTCTGGGCCCCTCAATTCAAGAGAGATGTTGAGGTGCTGGAAGGTGTCCAGAGAAGGGCAACAAAGCTGGTGAGGGGCCTGGAGCATAAACCCTATGAGGAGAGGTTGAGGGAGCTGGGGTTATTTAGCCTGGAGAAGAGGAGGCTCAGGGGTGACCTCATTGCTGTCTACAACTACCTGAAGGGACATTGTAGCCAGGTGGGGGTTGGTCTCTTCTCCCAGGCAACCAGCAACAGAACAAGGACACACAGTCTCAAGTTGTGGTGGGGGAGGTATAGGCTGGATATTAGGAGGAAGTTGTTCCCGGAGAGTGATTTGCCATTGGAATGGGCTGCCCAGGGAGGTGGTGGAGTCACTGTCGCTGGAGGTGTTCAAGACTGGAAGAGGCACTTAGTGCCATGGTCTAGCTGACTGGCTAGGGCTGGGTGCTAGGTTGGACTGGACGATCTTGGAGGTCTCTTCCAACCTGCTTGACTCTATGATTCTCCCAATTCTGTGACCACGTATCGCTTAATACCTGTCACATGCTTGTGACACTGTCACTTACTGGCATAGATTTATATTTACATACAGACCATGGGAAAGCAGTCTGGTATGCGAGTGAATGGAGTCCTAATACACTGCTTAAGGCATCTTTGTTTCAAGACATTTAAGACAACTAAGTAAGCACTTGCAGAATCTGCCACCCTTAAGACCCCAAGAGAAATCACCTGTCAAAGGCACCTGTATGCAGGCTGTCTTGGCAAAATGACTTTTACTGCAACCAGAACTGGGCTGTTTTTAAGAAGCAGATGAAGTTTTCAAAAGAGAAGCAATTAGCACTGCTATCTTTCTTAAGCAGGAAATATTTCCACGCAACGCTCTGAATTCCAGGTGACTTTAAAAACAAGGCACTGGGTAAGTGTAGTCTGTTTCAGCACACAGTTTCAACTTAGCATCAGACGAGCAAGTAAAAATTGGTCACACTTTAATATAAAACAACAGTACTTACAATAACAGAATGAAGCTAAGAAAATAAGTCCACAAACAATATTTAATGAAGAGTTAAAAATGCACACACTGCAAACTGTTAATAAAGTTATCTGAAAGGCAGGCTACAATTAAGTAATCAGTGAAATGCAGTTTACTCTTAACTGGAATTGGTTCTCAGAGTTAGAATGCAACGGCAGCAGCTGACCAGCTTCTGAAATTAATTCTGAGCTTCTCTCTTGACAATCATTATTCTCCCTGGAAATTCAGTGCTGTCCACCCGTGTTCAGAGATGACAACTGCCAGTTTTCAAGGCAAAAATGCCACGTTCACATCCTTTGAGGTCCACAAAAGCCTTGCATGTATGGTGGAGTCGCCGTCCCTGGGGCTGTTCAAGGCAAGATTGGACGTGGCACTTGGTGCCATGGTCTAGCCTTGAGAATTGTGGTAAAGGGTTGGACTTGATGATCTATGAGGTCTCTTCCAACCTTGTTGATATTGTGATACTGTGAAATTCTCAAAATCTTGGATGCCTTTGCAAGGTATTATCTCCTCAAACATCCCTATTTTCAGAGTCCATCATCTCCAAGTGTCTGCATTGCTGACACAGTTACTAGGCAAATGGAACTGATTAGACTTTAGCACATTTTTCCATGCTGTTATTCTTTAAAATCATACTTACTTCCTCAGAAAAGCACACCAGAAAGAATTCATGGGCAAAGGGCTCTTTCCATCTCAGGGGAGAGGATTAAAAGCCTAACCCAAAACTCAACTGGTCTGGTGGTTTTAACACTCAGAGAGAGCAACAGATTCACCATTGTAGTTCACCGCAGGCATATTCACCAGTGTAGTTCACCGCAGGCATTCTGGCTTGTGTTTGTTTCAGCTGAAAATCCCAGGATCGACATAAGGATATGCAAGAAACTCCCCCAGTTTATTGCCTTCCGCATCATAATGAAGCATCCGAAAGCAAACATCACAGAATAAGCATGGATCTGCTGGTGCCAGACTGTCTTTGTTGGTTACCCACCTATAGGTTACAAAATAGAAGTGTTTATGCCATATGAGTGCAACACATTTGTGAAAACATCTCAGTATTTTACTCAAGAGCTGAGAATGGCAGTAGCAAACATGAGCAATAACATTATAGTGACCAGGTACTGCCTGTGCTGTTTATCTCCCACCCCAGGCATACAGCTGCTTTCAAAACTCACTACCCATTCAGTGGGTGTCCTTCATTTTCTAAGGAAACCCTCAAACGTGGGTAACTGGCAGACTGCATAACAAAACAAAAAGACCAAAACCACCACCACCACCAAAAACCCTCAAATAATGAACAAATACCAAACATGCAATAAAATCCCACAAAAAATAAAAACAAACAAACAAACAAAACAGCTCAAGAATCTTCTGCTCACCTATGGCCATTTAAGTCACAAATGATTTTTCCCTTTAGGTAAGAAACAATGACACAGAGCAGACAGATAACTGACCCAAACTACTCTGAATAATCCATTTACATCTCTTAACAGAAGAACCTGGATGATGCAAACAGGAGAACTGCTGCACATTTCAGCTGTGCTAGTTTGAAGCTAGCTAGAATGTTTTGGTGAGAAGAACTAGATTACAGGCTGTGGAAGGAAAACAATGATGATGTCTACTTCCCTCATAGGCTTGCTGAGGTGTAGAAGAACAAGAAATAAAAACATAGATAACCACTCTCACTTCTGCTACTGGCCAGCTCTGAGCTGCATCTTACTCTCTAACCTGATCCTCCATTTTGGACTAATCCACTTTGCTTCCTAACCCCCTGGCCAAACCTCCATTCTTCCTTGGGATTGGGGTAAAGTTGAGAGGGGTAGGGGGAAGGTGAAGGGGTGGTTGAGAGCCCCTCCTGGGGACACAGGTTTCTGGGAGGGGAGTTGTGTTTCTGTATTACCTTTTACCTTGTATATTTCTGTATATCATTGTATATACTGTAAATATCTGCTTGTATATTGTGCCAGCTGTAAATATAAGCTTCATTCAGTTTCCAGAGCCAGCTGAGTCTAGTCTGGGTGATTTCTAAAGTGTGGGGGGGGGCGGGAACACCCAAACCATCACATCAGCCAATACTGAAGTTAACATGAACACAGATGTCAGCACAGAGTGCTTGTCACGTCACCAAGCAATTAATTTATGGTAGCACTCAGAGGCCATGACAGCTCAAGGCCTCAAGTGATTAAAAACACTATCTTGCACAGATTAGAACATGCAGGTCAGGCAGGCAAAGCAGCTCTGCAATCCATGCTTTAACATCTCTCCACTTAAGCTCACTGCTTAATCCTGGTTTTAATTTAATGCGTTTACATCACTTCTAGTTATGCCCTCCCCATTCCATCTTTCTCCTGTATTGACCCTTTAGCTCCACCTCCCCTTATGGCCAAATGTCTCACAGATTACAACCAGATGTGAAGGCATCCTAGGGGATCTACTGGTAACACTAGCATAGACTCTCATCACAAAGGGAATTGGCTTTTTGCCTAATTCCAGGGAAATCCAAGGCCAAACAAGCAAAATAACAAGGATGCAGGCACTGCATCAATCTGGGAGAAAGTGCAGTGTTTTTGTGAAATAAATCATTTAGGCTTATAATACTGTAATGGGTAGCCTTATTTGCAGAACTCCTTTAGAGAAGTTCTGCTGTTTGTGGAAAGATGTTCTTATGTCTAAGTAAACAGCATTCAAGTATACAAAGTGCACTGAATTCACATTCTGCTCCCTTAACTGGAGAAAATCTGTGTATTACAAAACTGTTCTTCCAAGTACAGCTGCACAGCACAGAGCTTCCAGGGGGAAGTTAGGAGCTTACCTGTAGAGAGAGTTATAAGTCTTTGAAAAATCCCTAAATTTTATTATATTGAAGTTGCACAGGTCCACCTTTCCCTCTGCTTAAAGAGTCAACGAAAGGTCTGTATGACCTCTGTTCAACTGATGTCTGTCACATGGGAAAAATGCAGCTTTTCCCCCTAGAAGTTAAGATCTTCAAAAGTAACTGATCAGCAGCCAAACTCTGTGTATGCAAAGGAACCTGAAACAAATAACCTCAACATTTTGGTTCTTCTGATCATCTGGAATCATTGCTTCCAAATGAACACTACCTGCAGGAGGCCTTTTTCTAGATAAAGGACTGTTGTGCATTTAAGGCACTGAGATGTCTTAAACCATAGAGTACACACCTCCATAAGGCTAGATGGGTGTGCTAGTTTGAAGCTAGCTAGAATGTTTTGGTGAGAAGAATTAGATTACAGGCTGTGAAAGGAAAAACAATGGTGATGTCTACTTCCCTCACAGGCTTGCTGAGATGTATAAGAATATAAGCAAAACATGGATAAGGGAATCTTCTCTTCCACTGCTGGCGAGCTCTGAGATGGATCTCACTCTCTAACCTCACCCTCCATTTTCTTTTCTAATCCACTTTGCTTCCTAACCCCCTGGCTGAACCTCCATTCTTCCTTGGGACTGGGGTAAGGTTGAGAGGGGTAGGGGGAAGGTGAAGGGGTGGTTGAGAGCCCCTCCTGGGGACTCAGGTTTCTGGGAGGGGAGTTGTGTTTCTGTATTACCTTTTTACCTTGTATATTTCTGTATATAACTGTATATACTGTAAATATCTGCTTGTATATAGTGCTAGCTGTAAATAAATAGCTTCATTTATATTTCCAGAGCTGGCTGAGTCTAGTCTGGGTGATTTCTAAAGTGGGGGGGAGGCAGGGAACACCCAAACCATCACAATGGGACCCAGGAAATTGCAAATTATTACTGTATCCCCTAATTCTGCTATCTCTTTATAAGTTGGCTGTGCAGACAGTCCTTTCTCTTTCCTCCTTTCATCTCCTGGGAAGGCACGAGCTCCTATCTGCTATGGGTGAGGATTTCAGGCCCAACTGCAGCCCTGATAATTTTTTCTGTGCAGCTCTGGCCTGGCTGGGCCTACTGCAAGGAGGCATGGGGGTGGGCTGGGAAGAAATGAGCACTTAAGCTCGGCTAGTAAGGCATGGTTGCATGGAGATTATGGAAAACTTCAGCTTAATGAGGTTCTGTGCTAGGCCCAGAGTGGAGAACTGGGCAGGAACTGACTATGTATTTGTGTCTTAATGGATGTTTTTATACTGTTTTATGTACTTGTGATTAGTATTTCTATTTAAACAATCTCTAATTCTTCCCAAGTCTGTGTGGAGGTGGTCTTGCAAGGCACGAAGAGCATGTGTCTTCGCTTCCTAAGCCCAGGACTGCTGCCTGAAGAGTAAGATTTCAGAACATTTGCAAGAAGATTATTCACACACCTTATCAAGAACATACAGAGATTTGATTTTTGGGTTTGTTTGGGGCTTTTCCAGTATTGTGTGTGTTTTTTTTTTCCCTGTTGTTGTTATTGCTGTTTTTAAGTTAGTAGCAGCACCTGGAAAAAAGACAAGTGAAAAAGGACTGAAAATGCAGTGTACCTGGCTGTATACATTTTGCATACAAAGCATTTTCTGGTGCATAACCAGTGTTTCTTGATTAGCAAGGGATAGAGGTTCCGGTCCAGGCAGTCATCATGATGAATGAGCCTTGAGGGAAACAAACAAAGATATAAAATAAACATGCTGTCACACTTAAATTTATCTGAATATAAGAAAGGACACTGAAGATAGGTGTGATTTTATGTCCTCTGTAAATTCTGACTAGGCCTCTGCTTAGCATTTCTTAGCACAAAGACCTGGAGATACAATTCCCAGTTGCACCATCCATGGATTTAATGGTCAGGAATAAAGTCAGTTTGTGTAGTAACTCAGAAGCCTTCAAACCATCTACTTCAGGTGGTCTTTTCAAAGAGTTATCTCCTACACATACTAACAGACAAAAACATCACCAGGTGAATGTCTAGAGGATCACACTCCTCAGGTCATCTACTCACAACACCTACACTATTCTCTGGCGTCCTGATCCATATGTCAGGAAGGAGACATGGTTCTTTAGAACATTCCCATGAATGAAATTAAGACACAAACAAGATCATATATCAAAACAAGACTATCTGTTGCTTACAAACAAAACAGAAAGAAGGAAACAAAAGGGAGAGCGAGAGAGAGAAAAAATGGGATGGAGAGAGAGCAGGAGAGATTGAGAGATAGTTAGCGCCCTAGGGTCCTTCTTTGGGGTGGGGAGAGAGACATTCCCTCAGCTTGTGATGTCCCAAGTGACATTTCCTCCCTACGCTGGCTGTTCCTGATTCATTCATAGTAGCTCCTCCTGGTCCATGCCCTTGTCACATTACAACACATATGTGACTTTGAAGTGCCGCCCAGTGAGTTTGCAGGAGCTGACACTGAGTGACCTCCACCTCTCATAGCTGACTACCACACCCCCTGGACAACTGGTGGTGGGCAGAGCTGACACAACAGGCCAGTGGTCCATGACGAGATCTTTGTTGAGACACTTCTCACATTCTTGCTGTAAAAAAAAAATGCATTTAACCCATAGGCCTACTGGGAGCCAGGAGAACAAGTCCATGTCCCTGCCCTCTCAGGTCTGTATGGGTACATGTGCTAACTTCCTAATCCTAGATGTTATCTGCTTCACTACCTTCCCATTGCAATCAACTTGTAAACAACAGAATAATTTTATTTCCCGCAAACATCTCCTCCTTCTGCCAACAAATAACCGAGAGCCATTCAGTGCTGCAAAACAGCTGTTCTGACCTGTGTGCCTTGATCCACCATGCGTCACCTCGTTGATGATTATTTCTAAGACTACCTACAGCCTTATGATATGATTCAAAGTTACAGATCAGTTCTCGAGCACCACTAATCAACTCACTGGGGTTCCAGGTAGCTGGACTATAATATTCAACAATCTGCTGGGGAGTCCACTCATCCTTTCCCCATTGTTGTCTGCTATCTCTTCTCAAATGAGTGGAGATGTACCTCTTTCTTCTCCCTAAATCAACATATACCTTGATCCCCAAGCCACTTCCTTTGCCACCTGGGTACAAGAAGAACAGGGGATGAATTATTCCACATACAACACCCCAGTCCAATTTGGTGGTTTTATATGTCTGATGCCTGCATATACAATAATGTCCTTTAAACGCAGCTGTTCCACTCTTAAAACCTGTGTGGCCTATGAGCATCTGGAAACAGGTAGAATTTGATATGCCCAATGGATCAGACAAAAGAATGTTGGTCCAGCTCCCCTAGTGGTGCAGGCAGCCTACTATACTACAACACCAAGCTTGAGCCATTTCTCCACTTGCATGCCTGATAGAAGGCTGGACCATAAACAAGATACATTCTCCTGTGACCCAAATCCTTGACAGTCCTTAATCCCACCAGTTTCATTAACTCATATCCACCCAGATTTGTTATTTTCCCATCTAAACCCAGGTCTTTTTTTCCATCTTGGCTATCCTGGATTACAATACATAAAAGCCCACTAACATTTTCCTACAAAAACACCTTTGTGGTGTATACTGTTTAGACAACACACCCCCTTGGTCTGAATACTGGATTTGCCTTGGGGATGTATCCTCTCCTTCCCAAAAGATGTCAATATCCACTTCAGTGAGTGAGCTCAGCAGCCATCTGTAAGCAATGGGAGTCAAAACCCCAAGCCAGGCTTCAAATCCCTGCAGTCCCCCAAACCCCCAACAATTGGTCAGGTAATATACAAAAGACATCTGTTCTTCAAGTCACATAAATCGACTGGTTACAAAAGACACCTCACTAAGGTCTGGGGATGACAGATACTGAGACCCCAAGGGTTGATGCCCTGAGGGTACACTGGGATAGCCAAACATCTTGTTTTGAGCTGCTGAATTATCAATGACACTACAAATAATACAACACAGACAACTATAACCAGACTGTCTTAGACCTTTCTTCTGATCTGTGACCAAATAAAATCATGCAGAAGATCAATAACTTCATATGTTCTTACAGGCAGACCTCACCTGCAAGAAAGAGGAAAATGGACTTGGTCCATTTTAAAGCAAGGGCAGCAAGTTACTATTAGGAAGATCGAATAATCCACCTTGTATTAATCTTATGTTCCTTTCTGTGAGCATCTTTCACTTTCCAGGCATACTTGTTCACTGGCATTTCCAAAACCAGGCATATGGCTTCCACAATGGGGAGTCTGAACAACACTGGTTGGCCAGGAGAGCACAACAGGTTTTTAGGATCATCAGGGCAGTGTCTGGCATGTTTACTGGTTTTTTTTGGCAAAATGTAATTTTCAGGCATCTGTTTACTCTCTGTGCTGGTTTGAGGCTAATTGGAGTATTTTACTGAGAGAAATGAAATCCTTAGCTGTGAGAAGAAAAAAAACCAACAGTGACCTGTATCACCATTCTTCTGCTGAGAAATGCAACTAGTCAAAATATAGACACTCACTTCTCACACAACTCTCAGTTCTCACTGGTTCTCCTTCTCTCTGGCATTCTGTGTGGTTGCATCTGCCTCAACTCTCTAATCTGACCCCTTTCCCCCTCCCTCACCTTCTTGTCATCTTTTTGACATTTCACCTCAAATGTCTCCAGATTTATCATGTGAGATACAGGGGGGCAGACGGGGTTACTTCTGAGGGGAAGAAAAGAGGGGGAAGGAGGTTTGGGTCAGGAGCTTCCTGGCAGTCTGACTGTTTTGGGAGGGATTCTGTGTTTCAATACTACTTTTAACTTGTATATAACTGTAATTATTTGTGTACACTGTGGAGATATATATATATATGCTCCTGTAAATTGTGCTAAGCTGTAAATATAGCTTAATTCCTTAACTTCCAGCTGGCTGAGTCTAGTCTGGGTGAATTCATTGTGTGTGAGGGTGGGTGATTCCTAAACCATCACACTCCTCAATGACTATTAACAATAATCACAGCTTCCCTTAGCTGTTCAGCCTATCCTGGTGTACCAGGCTGCAACGAGCCATCTGCTCTCTCTGCAATCCCATTTGCCTGTGAGTAACTTGGAGTGTGACACACCCATGAAATTCTCTCCCAAACTGCCAGGTCTCTCACAGCCTCTTCCTGTCCCTCAAGTGCAAGGGGTCATTTTCCAGAAAGTGCTTAAGTGGGTATGACATTGTTCACAAGCAGACACACAAGTGGCCAACCTCAGACTTGGGCCTCCCAAGAGATCTTTGGCTCCAGAGTGTTTTCTTTACACATGTATCCATTTTGACAACCACTTCAAACCTTCTGCTATTTAGGTGTTTTGAAGGGGAGCCAGATGGGCTAGCTCATCTGCTTGGCCATTCCACTGGCTCACAGGAGTACTGTCTTTTTGGTGGAAAGCCACCCAGGCCACGGCAAACTTTCCTTGAGTAACAATGGTTAGAATACCTTGCCATTTCTCCTCCTGTCACACAAGTATCCTATTAGCCTCCCCCTCATTCTGCTCAAAAAATGGAAATCATTCAGTGCAGCCCTCAAATACAGTATAGGAATCAGTACAAATGCTGAGAGAGAAGCAGATCCAGCCTTTCTGGAAGAGACAGGTAATGATGAAGAACCAGCGGTACACAACTGCCTGGAAACCGTTGAGGCCACATATTCCAGTTGGCCGGTCCTGAAAGAAGAACCGCTGGAGGATGCAGACCATTAATGGTACACAGATTGAAGCAGCTTCATGATCCAGGGAGAGAGTAAAGCTGGGTATGCTGTACCTCTCCTCAGAAAGCAGAATTCATGGCATTAACCTGAGCCCTGGAATTGGCAGCAGGAAACATAATAAATATATGAACCGATTCTAAATATGCTTTTGGGGTGGCACATGCCCAGGTGGAAAGAAAGAGGACTGTTGTCAATGCAAGGAAAAGCACCAAACATGCAGAAGAGATACTTAGGCTACTGGAAGCTGTCCCAACTGCTGACCGAGATTGCTGCTATGCTTCGTCAAGCACACCAAAGGGTAACATTGTTCCAGAGAAAGGTAACAGATTGGCTGATACTGGGGCCAAAGACAGCAGAAAACAAACCAAAGGGATAGGCTTTAGCTTGAAATAGATTTAGCCTGAAATAGCATTGGAAATAGCATTTTAAGCAATTAATAACTAGAAAGGTAAAATTAGGCCAGACAGCCAAGGGAAGTTATCTAGGTCAGCAATGGCAAACTGACTTTACTGAAACTGCCCAGAAAAGGGGGGTACAGGTACCTATTGGTATTAACAGATACCTTTTCCAGTTGGCTAGAAGCTTTTCCCTGGCATATAAACAAAGCTTGAGAAGTTACCAACATGTTATTACAAGAAATGATATCCTGTTTCAGGGTACCTGGTGCTATCTCTTCTGATGGAGGCTCACACTTTATGGCCAAAAACATACAACAAGTGAGGAAAATTTTAGAAATTGATTGGCAACTACACACTCCATACAATCCACAATCAAGTGGACAAGTGGAGAAAATGAATCAGCTGATTAAAACACAAAACAGTTGAAACTGGACAAGAGGCAAATTTGCCTCAAGCAAGCCACAAGCATTACACACTGCCCTGCTTCACCTTAGGACCAAGCAGAGAACTAAAGAAAAGTTAAGCCCCTTCAAAATAAAGTTCAGGCAACCACATACAGTGAGGGCAATGGACCCAGTGGACACTGATCAATTTAGAGAAGAGACTTTTAATCAACATGTAAAGCAAATTCGCAAGAACTTGATGGCAATACATAAACAACTGGTTCACAAGCAAGAAGCCTAGATGGCCTAGTGCATAACATGGAACCAGGAGATTATGTCTATGTCAGATCTTTCAGACAACCCACTGGAGTCCAAGTGGATTGGACCATTCCAAGTTCTACTGACATCATTCACTGCCACCAAGATTAAGGAGCAAACAACATGGATTCATCATTTGAGAGTCAAATCTGTGAGAAAATAAAAGTGGAAGGTGGAGGATTTGAGAAACAACTGCCTAAGGTTTCACAAGGATGGAGTGTGCTAGTTTGAAGCTAGCTAGAACCTTTTGGTGAGAAGAACCAGATTACAGCCTGTGAAAGGAAAACAATGGTGATGTCTACTTCCCTCAGAGCCTTGCTGAACAAGAAATGAAAGCATCAGATAACACTCTCACCATTTTCTCTCACTCTGGCTTGGGCTGCTGGCTGAGCAACGTCTTACTCCCTAACCTCACCTTCCATTTGGCCTAACCCACTTTGCTTCTTAACCTCTTGGCCAAACCTCTATTCTTCTTTAGGACTGGGGTAAGGTTGAGAGGGGCAGGGGGAAGGTGCAGGGGTGGCTGAGAGCCCCTCCTGGGGACTCAGGTTTCTGGGAGGGGAGTTGTGCTTCTCTATTACTTTTACCTTGTATATTTCTGTATATACTGTAAATATCTGCTTGTATATTGTGCCAGCTGTAAATAAATAGCTTCATTCAATTTCCAGAGCCGGTTGAGTCTAGTCTGGGTGATTTTAAAAGTGGGGGGGGAACACCCAAACCATCACATGGAGAAAGCCCATCATAATCATAATGTGTATGATAATACAAGAGGTTGAGACTTAGGAACAAAACACATTCTTTCAAGTAAGACAATCAATAGTACGTAGCCTGAATGTGATTGTTGGGTATGCATGGCCTTTCCCAGAGGACACAAAGAAGTACCCTTATTTGAGACCTCGTTGGGACTCCTGGAAGTTTGGGAATAGCTCAAATCATGGCTATTCAACTTAAAATGGTTGAAGCAAGTGTAGTAGATTTTGGCTTTTATTATGTTTTTTTGGAATCACTAAGTTGTCTAGTCCAATGCAGGCTGTGGTCTCATAGATAGACTGCTCAATCATATGTTGAATGGAAACAGCATCAGTTAAGAAAAGACTTAGAGAGTGGGAAATATTTTAGAGGCAGATTAGAAAAGGATACATATGTTTAGAAGTACCAAGAATATACTTAGGATATAGAAAAAGGAGGAACTGATATGGGAAAAAGGGGATAGAAAATATAGAATGTAGCAACTTAGGTAACCATCAGCTGTATAAAGCCTCATAAATCAGATATAGACAAAGAAAGGTTAAGCATGAGAAGGAACAGAAACATTTACTTAGAGAAGAATAAAACTGTATTCAAAGATTAGAACATCGGAAACTTTGGCCAGGAATGTGACCTGTAACTGGTGCCAGATGAGCAAAAGGTAAAGTGGACAAACCAAGGAAGACTTTGTGCCTTCATCAGAAGAAAGACCCCAAAAGACAACAACCAGGTAGCAAGGAGCATGTGTGAAGAGGCAGGATGTTATGGAAATCAGTGCCAAGAACTGATTGAAATAACTCCATCCATTCTTAGAACTAATTGTACTAACCCTACCCACGTGCCAAATATGTATGATTTTGTAGCCTAAGTACCTTACCTGAACAAGGTTCAGGTGTGCAAGGTTTGGTGGAGTTATACTCCCTGTCACCCAGTACTGTAGAAGTACCTTCTTCACAACACTTCATGTGTTGTGGGGTTCTTCCCTCCCACTTAGGGGGACAAGTGTCCACAAACCATGCATTTGGTAACAAGAAAGTGGAGAAGCCACTTGTACTACGGGAGAGAGTTCACTCACCTCCCAATCTGGGCCCATTTCCTCCTGGATGGTCAGAACTTTTGTAGCTCCCTCAGATATCGAGGTGTCACAATAGTGCTCCACCTGGGCATACCATTTCCTCACAGAGGCTCTCTGAGCCACACCCTCAGGGGATAGAGTCCCTGGCAGAACTGGATTAGTCACTTTGAATGGGCCTGTAAGCATTACTGATTGTTGCAGAGTAGTCCACTCAGCTTCCCTCAAAGATAAACTGAAGACCATGTTCTACTGTGTCTCTGGCAGAGTTCCTCGAGCTTGTGACATCCCAGGCAACACTGCCCCCTAAGCTTGTGTAACTGAAGATTTTTAAACTGTTCTTGGTTTGTTCATCTTAGCTCCACCTGGCCAACGCCCTTGTCACATTACAATGCATGTAGGACTTCAAAGTGACTTCCAGTGGGTTTACAGGAGTCAGAGCTGAGAGATCTCCCTCTCACTCCTTGGACAACTGTTATTTCGGTGGGCAGAGCTGACACATCAGGCCAGTCATTCACTACAGTCTTCTCTTTGTTGAGACACTTCCCACACTTTTAATGTAATCACCATGTTCACAAGGTGATTCTCACATTCCTGAGACAATTTCCACACCTGGGTTGCACCCCTCTTGGGTGCAGTTATTAACAATGCTGTGGGCATACCAAGTTTCTGGGAACGTTCTGTCAGCCACTACAATCAGGAGTGCTCTCTCTCCCCGTTATGCACTGAGAAGAATACACACAATAGTTCTATTGTTTACGTGTGGTTGACAGTTCACAGCCACCATCACCTCCTCCTCACCCCTGCATATCCATCTCAGCCCATCATTTTCCTCTTCTCTTTTCAGTTCCCACTTCCTGGCAGGATATCTGAACTACGAAGCCCAGCTGATTCAAGCCACAGCTATTACCAGCATTCTGCTCCCCAATGCTCCAGAATCAGCTTGCACATCTGCCATACACTGGCTCTTCATAGAAACAGCTTTGAGCTGTGGATGCCATTCCTCTCATACCAGTCATGCCACCCTTGTTAGAAAGCTGTCTTTTTATGCCAGTTGGATTTTGTTTGTTTGTTTTAATGCAAGGGTGATGATTACTCTCTTCCTTGCAGAGGTGGTCAGATACCTATAGAGTAAAACTGAAATTAAGTCCTGCGGAAGGCAGCAGAATCATCTGAAAAGTCAATCTAACAAATACTCAGCATTTCATGTCTGAAGTCTGTCAACTGCCTATGGACTCCCAAAGACCAATAACTTACCTTGTGTCTGTGATGATAATGATGTGCTCACAGTTCCCCTGGTGGCAGAAAAGGTACGGAAAGCCGATTTTGAGAGACAAATCATTAAATGTGTAGTCCTCCATTTTAACAGACTGAAGATTTCCATAACCTCTGTCATGACTTTCTGACCACTCAATAATTGTTCTGAAAACAGAAAAGCCATCAGCATAGCAATAGTATAGATTGTGAATGCACAGAAAAGTAAAGCCTTTGGGAACATGCAAACCTCTTCACTAGAACACAGTAAAAGGGTGGAAACCAGATTAGCTCATAACATTTTGTAGAAACTTAAGGTAATTGCCCAGGAGGTCAAGGAAGGTCAACTCTGCTATGGTAAGACCTCACTTGGAGTACCATGTTCAGCTGTTGTGACCTCAGCATAAGAAACACATGGACATGTTGGAGAGGTCCGGACCAGGGCCATAAAAAAGTACTTGGAGGGCTAGGACACATCTATGGCAAATGCTTAAGTGTTGGGGTTGTTCAACCTGGAGAAGACAAGGCTCCAGAGAGACAATATTGTGGCACTTCAGTACTTAAACAGGGCCTATAGGAAAGACAGGTATGAACCTTTTAGCAGGGCCTGTCCCAGGACAGAGTTAAAGAGAAATCGTTTTAAACTAAAAAAGCAGAGATTTAGACTAGATACAAAGGAGAAACTTTTTTACTATGAGCATGGTGAAACAATGGAACAGCTTTCCTGGAGAGATGGTACATGTCCCATTTCTGGAAACATTCAAGGCCAGGCTTGATGGGCTCTAAGCTACCTGATCTAGCTAAAGATGTCTCTGCTTGCTGCAGTAGGGATTGAACCAAACGACCTTTTCAACCCAAACCATTCTCTGATGATGAATTTCGCAGGAACATCACAACCCCACAGAACTACACACTTTAAATCTCCACCAGGCAGCTTCCCAAGGAGTTTTAGTCAGTGTATGCTCCTGATGCCACTGTCCTGGTCAGGTTGTTTGCAGCACAACACCTCCCAAACATTCCAATATTTCAAGTTACCAGCAGGTCGTTTTTGCTGCCTTGCTCAATAACTTTGTTTTAAAGGTTTGGTTTTGCTTGGGTTTTTTGTTTGGTTGGTTGGTTGAGGTTTTTTTGTGGTTTTTGTTTGTTTGTTTTGGTTTGGTTTGTTTGGTTTTGCTTTTGTCAAGGAGATGTCCTGGGTTTAGGAATGTTATTTCATTCCCATAAACCCTGCCTCTACATGAAAACTGACATTTCTTTGTTCTGCCCTATTTACCTTCCCTTTCTGCTCCCAGGAGAATGTGCAGGCTGCTGTCTCTTTGCAGAAGAGTGGGGCCTAGGGTGCCCTGGCTCACACTGGAGCTGGTAAGCTGAATTTCTAGCTGCATGATTCAGGTATTGGAGGAGGGGCAGAGAGACATGGTGGAAGTGGGAGGGCATTTAAGGCCTGGGTTTTGAGAACTACGGGAACGTCGTGGAAAGCTCTGGCTTAATGACGTTCTGTAGCAGACCCCAAGGGGAGAACTGGCCCAGAGTTGACTATGGATTTGTGCATTTTTACTGTTTCTGTACTGATATATATAGTAATGAATAGCACTTCCATTTAAACTTCTAATTCTTCCCAATCCTATGTGGTGCATTTCCTTTACTCGTCTTGGAAGGGTTAAAGAGCATCTATCTGTCTTGCTCCCTAAATGCAAGGCAGGAGGAAAGCAAAGCTAACAACTGCACACTTACATTTCCAAAATCTAGCACAGGAAGGGCACTGACCATTGCTGTAATTATTTCTGGCTTTTCAGCACATTCCTACATATTAGGTACTTCAGCTCTGAAAACCACGTTATGTTGTCACAAGTCCTTCCACAAAGATCACTGTTGCTGATGGACAGAAAGAGAAGCAGCGAAGTGGAAGGAGCAGCTGGCCAACTGGGAGGACCATAGGACTCTTGTCAGAGGATGCAGGGAGGCAACTAGGAAGGCCAGGGCCTTGTTGGAACTCAACCTTGCAAGGGAGGTCAAGGATACCAGAAAGGATTTCTTCAAATACATTGCAGGAAAAGCTAACATTAGAGGCAACATAGGCCTTCTGCTGAATGAGGTGGGTGTCCTGGTGACAGAGGACACAACAAAGGTAGAGTTACTAAATGCCTTCTTCATCTACATCTATGCTGCTGGAGACTGTCCTCAGGAGCCCTTGACAGCTGAAGCACCAGACAGAAAAGTCCTTCTTGGTTGGGGACCAGGTTAATGAACAGTTGAGTAACCTGGACATCCGTAAGTCCATGGGTCGTGATGGCATGCACTCACGGGTGCTGAGGGAGCTGGCACAGGTCAATGCCAGACCACCCTCCACCATCTTCAGTAAGTCATGGTGGACAGGAGAGGTGCCTGGGGGCTGAAAGAGGGCAAATGTCACTCCAAACTTCAAAAAGGGTAAGAAGGAGGACCCAGGCAACTATAGACTGGTCAGGCCTCACCTCCATCCCTGGAAAGGTAATGGAGCAACCTATACTTGGTGCTTTCCTTAGGCATATCAAGAACAACAGGGTCATTAGGAGCAGCCAACATGATCTTACCAAGGGGAAGTCATCTTTGACCAACATGATAGCCTTTTATGAAGACATAACCAGGCAGACTGATGATGATAGTGCAGTGGATCTGGTTTACCTTGATTTCCATAAAGAATCTGACACTGCCTCCCACAGCATCCTTCTGTCTAAACTGAGACAGTGTGGTCTGGATAATCAGGTAGTGAGGTGGATTTGGAATTGGTTGAAGGAAAGAAGTCAGAGAGTTGTGGTCAATGGGATAGAGTCTAATTGGAGGCCTGCAACTAGTGGAGTCCCTCAGGAGTCTGTACGGGGAGCAGTTCTGTTCAATATATTCACCAATGTCCTGGATGAGGGCACAGAGTGCACTGTCAATAAGTTTGCTGATGACTGGGTGGAGCAGGGTGGAGTGGCTGACACAGCAGAAGGCTGTGCTGCCATTCTGTGAGACTTGGACAGGCTGGAGGATCAGGCAGTAAGAAATTTAAGGAAATTCAATAAGGGCAAGTGTAGAGTCTTGCACCTGAGAAGGAATAACCCCAGGTATCAGTATAGGTTGGGGACTGATCTGCTGGGAGGCAGTGAAGGGAAAAAGGATCTGGGGAGGTTGACCACGAGCCAGCCATGTGCCTTTGCAGCCACGAGGGCCAACGCCATTCTGAGGTGCTATTAAAAGGGGTGTGGTGAGTAGGTTAAGAGAGGTTTTCCTGACCCTCTACTCTGCCCCTGGTGATGCTGCATCTGGAGTACAGCGTCCTATTCTGGGTGCCTCAGTTCAAGAGGACACAGAAATGCTTATTAGAGTCAAGAGCAGAGCCACAAAGATGATTAAGGACAGAACACTGGAACAGGCTGCCCATTGGGGTTGTGGACTCTCCCTCTCTGGAGATATCAAAACCTGGACACAGGTTTTGGATCCGGTATAGGAAATCCTGATCTGGCAGGGGGGTTGGACTAAATGATCTTTCAAGCTCCCTTCCAGCCCCTGACATCCTGTGATTCTGTGAAAGTATTTATACACCAGGTCTGGCATATCAAGAAAGAGCCCAAACACGCAGCTCTCCCACATCTTCCACCTTAACACTGGTGTGTTAGCAAGGCCATACTTCCTTAAACAAACAATATATAGTTGAAATGGTTGGTTATGACTTGTGCTCAATTTGTATGAGCTCTAGCTCCAAACACGAGACATCTGAGACTCTTGGCAATGTCATCTCAGATTTTTTTTCCCCAACAGCCACGGAGTGCTCCTGTTGAATTTACCAGGAAAGTATTCAGCATACTTTTAAGACTGAACAACTGGCATGGACATAGCTGAGGGTGCTGCCTTTCTAATTCATCTCCTACCTAACAAGTCTTTTGGTGGTTGTCACAACTAGAAATTGCACTGAAAAAGCCAGGAAATACTATTACATGTCACCTTTCCCAGCCATCCTATCTCAATAGGGTAAAAGAGGATTTCTGAGGCAAAAAATGCATTCATGCCCTTTCCAGGAGGGAAGTGAGTGGCAGGAATAAATAGAGCATGCAAAGTTAAACTTCTATGTAGAATTCAGGTCACCATGAAAAAATAGGAAGATGTCCACTGCAGCTTCATACACTAGACATTCCATCTCTTAAAAACAAAAAAAACCATAAACAAAATAAAATAATTTTCCAGTCCCTTAAGTTTTCCCTTAGTCAAAAATCTACAAATACTGTACCTGCTCAGATCGCGGCACTCTGGGTATCTTTTATCATTATAAAAGATGCCTTCAAAATAAAAGAAAGCAGATTTGTAGAGATCCTAAGAAAGAGAAAGGAAGAAAGAGAAGGTGTGTCTGTATTAGTTCTGTGAGAGATTAAACACCTGAAACAAGAACACATAAAACAAACCCACTAGGTACCTGAAACGTATTAGGGAACCTCATTCTACAGGTTTTAGATACTCGTAAAATCATAGAATCAATAAGGTTGGGAAACATCTCAAAGATCATTGAGTCCAACAGTCAACCCAACACCACCTTGCCCACTAAATCATGTACTGAAATGCCATATCTACACATTTTCTGAACACCTCCAAGGATGCTGACTCCACCATCATCCTGGGCAAGTTCAAGCCAATTCCTTTTATTCTATCATTCAAAACTACAAGCTCCATTCAAGTACCTGTAGAGAGCAATGATATCTCCCCTCAGCATGCTCTTCTCTAGACTAAACAAACCCAGTGACTGCAGCCACTCCTCATAAGACTTGTTCTCCAGACCCTTCACCAGTTTCACTGTCATTCTCTGGACATGCTCCAGCACCTCAATGTCTTTCTTGTAGTGAGGGGCCCAAAACTGAAAACAATATTCAAGACACTGCCTAACCAGTGCCAAGCACAGGAACATGATCACTTCTCCGCTCCTGCTGGTGATGCTATTACTGATACAGGCCAGGATGCTGTTGGGTCTTCCTGGTCACTTGAGCACACAGCTGTCAATCAGCTCCTCTTCTGACATGCAGATTTCCAGCCATTCTGCTCCAAGACTGTAGCACCACATGAGTTGTTGTGACCCAAGGGCAGGACCTCATAAAATAGACTTCGGCCCACCAATTCAGCCTGCTCAGATCCCTCTGCAAAGCTTTCTTACCTTTCTGTGACAACAAGGCTTATACTGATTACTCTGCTGATATTGTTCTTTAGCCACTTACATATTATCTTAGTGCTCTTCTCTTATTTCTGTCCCCATCATAGCAGATACATTTTTCTACACAATCACAGGACTAGGACAGCTTGGCACAGCTGCCTCAGCTATGTTCTTTCCCTATCTCTTGCCCATTCTCAGCCCACTGGCACTGTGGAGCGCCTGAAGAGACAGCCCTAAGGCTGTGCAAACACTGCTCAGATGAAAAGCTATTAACTTTGCCTAGTTGAGAATGCAAAGGACTGCACTACACAGGCCACCGTGAAAAAAGTCAACTCCATTCCAGCCAACCAGGATACACCTGATCTGTCCACACTACAAAATACTTTGGGCTGAAATGGCAGAATTACTTCATGTCTGTTGTACACACATAAGTGCACACATAAAAAATACATGGCAGCAGTCCCTGGTCACATTTATATAAACAAGACAGGTATTTTGGAGACCAAATCACCTCGTATATGGGAAGTTCAGAAAATGATCTAGCATCCTTCATAATCTCTCCCTTAACTATGAAGTTCATCACATGCAGACAGGCCATTTATACCAGTCTTCTCTACCAAATATAATTAACAATTCATTCTACTCATACTAGCAGTGCAGGAATCCAGATTCCAAATCACATCCAGAAACTGAGCTAACTCGTGAGTCTCCAGTACACATGTAATAAATTCTGCAGCAGGACTACTGAACTACTAGGCAAAATCATATCCGTCCATAAAAAAAAAAACTGTCTCCAGCAGCAAGCAGCCCCTTGAGAAGTAACAAAACAAATCATCACAATCAACTGTTTTTCAGTTTATCTATCCAGACTGCTTGCACAACAATATTCAGAGCTGCTCTCTCCAAAACTAAAAATCACAGACATTTTTCTTTATTTTCACCAACTGGAGGACAAGAGTATGGAGAGCAGCCTCAGAAAGAGGTCTAGTACAGCATCACTAGCTGGTCAAGGGAGGTGGTTGTTCCACTCTGCACTGGACTGGAGTGGACCCATCTTGGGCACTATAAAGTTCTGGCTACCTCAAAATAAGAAGTGGAATCTCTGAGTGGAGAGGTGAACATTCCAGGGATAGGCCATAGAATGGGACAATGGATAAGTTAATATAACTTCATTGGTACATCAAAAGCTTTATGTCTGGAAGCACAGCCTGTATCTTCCTCCTGCTTCTTCTGCTGTCTTTTCCCTAATGCTCTTTTGGCTGCTGCTGCCTGACCCCTTCCCCATCTTCCTTAAGGTTATTGTATTTCTGTAGTGATTTACTCTTCACCGAAAACAGTGGGTAGTCACTGCAAAAGGCTCCCCAGAAAACCAGTCACAGTAGCAGGCCTGTGAGAATTCAAAGAGCATGTGGATAATGGCCTTAGCCATAATGTAGTCCTGCAAAGAGCAGGAAATTGGACTTGATGGTACATACATTTTTTTTTCCAACTTGAGATATTCTGTGACTCTATACAAAATACTGTGTGTGGTTTTGCAGCTTAAAAACAGCTATACAATAAAGATATGGAATAGATTTACATTTGTGTATATATATGTGCAGTCAAAATTGAGAGAAAAAAAACATACAAATGCTATATTTAGATTGTTTTACATCTAAGAAAGTAGATTGTTTTAAGTCTAAGAAAGTCATACATCTGCTCCCCATAACTTCCATCTTCTGCTGCTCCTGACAAAACAGCTTTTGTACAAAGAAGATAACAAGAAAGGCTGCAGGTTTTTCCCACATAACTATTTTGCCTTTAAATTGTCCTCTTCCAAGTCCTTCAAGTTTCAAGGTTTTACCTTGCTGATGTGCTCCAGTGCTTGATCTGGCTGACTGCTGAACTCACCACCTATCTGTAGGTCACTGACGCAGGAAATAGAGTCTCTCAGCTCAGTGAGCTTCTGGCTGCCCAGTACAAGGACTGTCTGGTAGGGTTTGTGATCCTTATGCTAAAAAGGAAACAGTATAAAAACTTCAAATAAAAATGACTTGTCAGCATCAGCAGTGCTCCCCATTTGACAGCTTGAGGACATAAATGTCAGCACACAGCGCACAACCTCTCTGCACAAGACTTTAAACAGCATCTTGCCTCAGCCTTTATTACAGCTGCCATTCCTTAGTCTTAATTTAGAACCCAAAAATCAGGTTCCCCATCAGAAAGCATGGGAAAGACAGTAAGTCTGAGCACACTTACCCCACATTCAGAAAGATTACTTCTGTTTTCATGTCTTTTGTTTTGGGTTTTAAGCTCTCTGTGAAAGCAATTAACTGCTAATTATTGTAAAAATTTCCTTACATAAACCACTATCAGAGAGAAAGATGTATTTTGAAAAAGCTTTAAGAAATTACTAGCAAATCCTCAGTGGATTTGCTAATTGTAACTTCTTGGGAAAGCAAAGTATTACCTTAGTAGGGAAGAGACATCTGAATACAGCTTAGAGAATTTAGCACTGACCTTCTGAAATATGACAGGATAGTAGATGTTTAGAGTCAGAAGTACTTCTCCTTCATCAACCAGGTCTGTTGGATTGTCTGGTCTCTTTCCAGCTGCATATGACTCCTGGAAAAGTAAAGAAATATATATATGTATATATTATACTGGCAATCACTTAAATATCATAGCCTGTATAACGTCTGAGAAACGCTGTTCTAACTCTACCTCAGTTTTGACTAGGAAGCCCTCCACACTGCTAACAGCCTGCTTTCTGCAAGATGTGAGGTGAGAAACTGATGTAATTACTGATTTCAAGCATTTTCCTTCATTCCTTAGTTTTACAGAAGCTGAGGTTCCTCAGCAACTACTTAACGGCTGGCTACTTCTTGGCTACTTGAGAAGCCTGCAGCAGGTACAATGCAAAGGTCCCGACAAAGGGCTAAGGCTGTCTAGAAGCTGACAGAGATCAGCTGGATGCTCCCAAACAGCAACAGTGTCAGGGCACAGAAGTTCCTTTGCTGCTTTGAGGACTTGGCTCCCTCCCCACTAATTCAGAAATCGACCAACCACACAATTTGACAAGGGTGTAAGTGGAGCCCTGCTATGGAGAGAGGGGGTTCTTCACCCAGCAGGCAACTGGGCAGTCAGATTCCCTTCCTTTAGACAAGACACCTCATCTAAGGAGTCATCACCCATGCACCTTGGTGACTGTATATGTATATATTTCAGGTACCCATGGGCAGATGTTCCTCTTCTGAGTGAGTGCACATTTTGGTTCAGCTCTCTCTCAACAGTCTAGTTGTGAAGCAGTATATTCCTATCTGACATTCAAAAATGAGGTTTTATTGTGTCAGAAGTTCAGAATACTCACACTAAATACAGTTTTCAGGTGGCTATTGCTGTGTCTGTTCTGTGGATGCCTCCATGACAAGGTCCTGCACTAAGCAATTAAAACCTGATGCCACTTTGTTCTCACTGAACCCAGCTGCTACAAACTTCTATCACTCAAATGTTTTGAAACACTCTTTGAAGGCTTGCACATGTAGAGGAGGATTGCAACTCTCTACTTAAAAAAGACTGACATAGCAACTAGCCATAGGAGGAAGGATATGAAAATAAAAGTACGTGCAACACTTTCTCTTACTGAGGAAGCCTGACATTGCTGAATGTCTCAATTTCTCCAAAATCCAAAACTTTGCAACACAACTATGTTTTGGAAAAGAAGTGAAAGCACTGTCACATTTCTTCACGACAAGACATAGCCCAACTGTGAGAGTGAGGAAATGCACTTCTCTGTAGCAGTTAGTCTCCTAATTTTTCAACATACAAAGAGAGAATATTGACTGCAAAAACACTTCCCACCACCATGAAGTGTTCTTCAGATTTAGTAACAGAAGCATGTTGAAATGAAATCACTCATGACAGACCAGGAAACCTCAAGAGGAAGAGATGCTTAATAGACAAAACTGAGGCTTTTTCCTCACAATGCATCCACCACCAATTTTTTACAGTAGTTCATGGCTTGCTTGTTCAAACGATGGACTGCACCATTCCAAATTTGAAGAAGTTTTCCTCTATATGACTCAATGGTATTGAAGAAATAGATAAATAAATAAATAAATAAACAACAAAAAAACAACGCCCCCCCCCCCCCCCCAAGATTCTTAGCACAGAGGAAAGAATTCCAAGATGTTTTTGAGTGCTGATCACTGCACTCCTAGCGTCCAACAGCTCAGAATGGCTGCGAAATTCAGGTTAGAACGCTCAGAATTTGGAATTTACTGCCACCAACTGTGTTTCTCTTTCAGTCCTACAGAAACTAGTTCTTCATCATTTACACATTAAAGCTTAGATTCCAAGACTCCAGGAGAAAAAAAATGTTAAACATTCCCTCTGGTTCTACAATAAATTCACATGGTGTCAGTACACTTGATCTCCTCAAGACTGCTTTAATAGCAACCAGATAAATGCAGTCATACAGAGGTAACAAGCTGGAATTCTTACTAGATTCAGTACTGTTAAGGGTTAAGCTGCCTGCTGGTAAAGAGTGATCTGGAATCCCGACCCCAGGTGCTCCTGGCCCCTCCTGGCAGAAGGTCCCTCCAGGTGCAGGGGTTAGCCCACTTCCACAGCCTGTCTGCAACCCTGTAAGGCGGCACCAACTTCCTGTTACCTCTCTGCCTCGTCTGAGGAGCAACACCCTCACTGTTACAGCTTAGCCACATGGTCAACTAATCCCGTGGCTAAACAGCTACCTTGGGTGATCCATCTCCATCCAGACAATCCATTGTCATCAATCTGGTTTTGTATATATATTTTGTAGTTCTTTTCCTTCCCTTATACCTCTGTAAACTCCCTCACCTTAAATACCCTTTATTTATTGTGTAAAAAGACCTTTAACTTCCAAATTGGAGCAAGACTACTCTTCGGGTGTTTTCTACCCCTTTTACCCTTCTGCATAAAAATTTTTCGTACAAGGAGGAGGGACAGGGGGAGACATTCTATATTTAATTTTGTTCTGTGGGCTTTGGGTCTCCAGGAAGCTCTAAACTGGAATCAGTATTAGCAGAATCTGAGAGCCCAGTTTCAGTCTTCTGTACTTCTACAAAATTTCTTTAATCTTAACCACTACCTGCAAACTCATGCCCACAAATGTTTACAGTGTACAGAGACTTAGAGTGATGATACATAATAAAAAGCAACCAGAAGCTGGACTTTGGCTATGCTGTACTCAAGATCCTACAATATGAGGGGGAATTTACCATTTCATAGGCAAGAGTTTCTTGTCTGCAAGCTCGATCCACAATAAGTACTTCTTCTCTCATCTCTAATGCCTTCTTCCTAATTCTGAAAAGCAGGAACATAGGACAAAATTTCATTCACTAACTTCCAAACAACACAGGCTACTGCTGTGCAGCTTTCAAAGAGCAGGATTTCTGGCTACCTTAGTATGACAGACTAACTTAAAATACTCTTTTCTCTTAACTTCCACAAAAACTTTCAGCTTGTGTTTCTCTTATCCTTTGTGCAAATTAGAAACCGTTTGTGGTCAGTTTTAGGCTCAGGAGAAAAAAATGTTTTCTGAAGAGGCTCTCTTAGTAACAGCTTTCCACCCTTGAGAAAGCTGTTTCAACTATCCCTTCCACTTCAGAGAAATTCAATTCATGCTGAAGCAAACAAGAAAGAAACCCACAAATATTCTCAAACCTGTAACATACTTGTTTCTAAAAAAATCTTCAGTATCATTTGTAGAAGAAAGAGTCTGGCAGTTGAAATATCTACTAAAATACATGTATTCAATTACTACTCGAACACCAAAGACTTTTTACTTTCCAGAACAAGCTGTTCCTCCTCCAGAACTTCTTGCAGGTGTTCATTAACAACAGGACTTAACACTGACCACAACTTTTAACACTTCTCTTTAAAATAGTACCACACAAACTGAAATTTAAGCACAGCAAAGACTTAAACTGGCCAAGTATGAGTTTTAAGTTTGCTAACTAAAGAAAATTTAACGGATATTGCTCAATCTCTGAAAAGCACCAGTATTATCAATGAATTCTAGAAAGAGTAGGTTCAGGTAAAGAGGTATCTGGCTAAAACTTCACTACTTACACTTCTGCTGCTACAATGTGACTGTGGGTTACTAGAGGCAAGAGCCACAGATTTATTTCATGAGGCTTTGGAGAAATCTCCCACATATGATTATGAGAAGTCATCTACATACTCCAAATTTAGATGCTAGTTCAGGAACACCTAGGTCTAGAAATCCTAAGTTTTTCCAATGAAAAAGATGGCACAATCTGCATGTATTAATTAAAAAAATCCTAAAAAAAATTTCAAGCAGAAAGCTCATCTTCAACTAATTCTGGACACTGTTTCAGAAAGCACACCATTACCTGAAGAGGGAATAACCAGCCAGACACACTTTTCTGCTTCTTTTCTATCCTACCCCAATATCAAGATATTCCACTGTCAGGACATACCGGAGAGTCAGCAGGCTGCTATCTTCAGGAATAACATCTGGGTCCTCTTCCGTACCAGGCGCTATTAACATATCAGTGCTAGAACAATAAAAAAAATCCAAAACGATTATACATTTTCCCATAGTTACTTCATAATGAAAATCAGTTGAGCTAGTGCTTGAAGGAACAAAGACAGAAAAAAGTGAATTTGTCCTGGGTTCAGCTAAGATAGGGATAATTTTTCATGAGAAACTAGGAGGGGCAAAGCCAAGACAGTCAGTTGAACCAGCCAAGGGATATTTGATACCATACTGATGTCATGCCCACTGCATAAGAGGACTAGCTGGGGCAAAGTGAGTGCTTTGAGCATGCAGCTAGTGGGACAGGATTCTATCTGGCTGGACCATAACAGGCCAGTATTGTGTTTTTTAACACTCAGTACACGTGCAATTTAATTAGCATTATTATTATTTCTGTTATGTTTCCTCTCTTTGTGCTGTTATATTAAACACTCATTACTTCAACCCACAGGGTTTTGCCATTTTCTTCCAATTCTTCCTTCCCAACCCACTTCAGGGGAGTAGTGTGCAAGTGGCTGCATGAGGCTTGACTGCTGACTGGACCTCAACCACAACTGTGTATGCCCTAATCAGGCAGAAGTGCAGCATGGTTTTCAGACAAGGAGAGAGTCCTCAGAAGTTCTACAAGGCTTTCATACAGACTTTGTAAATTCAGCTTTACTTTGCATCCTGCCTAACTGACTGCAGCTGCCCTGGGATGTTTACCAAGCTTTGTTCAAAGCATGCTTTCAACACTCTTTAGAAACTAAAAATTCCACCTGAGTTTTTCAAATCTTATCCACCTACTCTGATTTTCTTCTGATATATGGCAGAATAGATTCAACCAAAAGGAATCCCCAACCTCAACCTGTATGGTAAAGCTAAGACCCACCTTCAGGTACAAACTTGACCAGTCACCACATTAACATGAGCTGTTATTGTTGCATTAAGGCATTAATTTATGCACATTTCTTCCAGTGGGAATAAGGTGACACTTTCATAAGCAACAGGTATACTCTTCCCTGTATCCTTCTTTCCACCCACAGACCTTTTCACTTTCACTCTTCTTGTGTTTGCACAGAATCCAAAGTACAGTTGTTATGGTTTCAGTGTAAGAGTAAAATTACTCCACTCACTTCCACCCCCCTTCTCGCATCTCCTCCTCCCCTCTTACCAAGTGGTAAGAAAGATGGAAAAAAAAAAAAAGGCAGAGAGGGTACTCCTTAGTTGATTTGCACAGAATATTTTACTGAATATTTTACTCTTCTACAATCAAAGTATCAGATTATGAAACAGAAAGAAAAGGAAAATATACCATCCGGATCTTGAAAAGAAGCAAAGATGCATCCACACGTTCAAGACCCAGAAAGCAAGATAGCAACTTGAGAACCTCTTGTCCATAGAATCAATCAGGTTGGAACAGACCTCCAAGATCATCCAGTCCAACCTAGCACCCAGCCCTATCCAATCAACTAGACCGTGCCACTAAGTGCCTCATCCAGGCTTTTCTTGAAGACCTCCAGGGACGGTGCCTCCACCACCTCCCTGGGCAGCCCATTCCAATGGCAAATCACTCTCTCTGAGAAGAACTTCCTCCTAACATCCAGCCTATACCTCCCCCACCACAACTTGAGACTGTGTTGCCTTGCTCTGTTGCTGGTTGCCTGGGAGAAGATACCAACCACTACCTGGCTACAGCCTCCCTTCAGGTACTTGTAGACAGCAATGAGGTCACCCCTGAGCCTCCTCTTCTCCAGGCTAAACAACCCCAGCTCCCTCAACCTCTCCTCATAGGATTTGTGTTCCAGGCCCCTCACCAGCTTTGTTGCCCTTCTCTGGACATGTTCCAGCACCTCAACAACTCTCTTGAATTGAGGAGCCCAGAACTGGACACAGTACTCAAGGTGTGGCCTGACCAGTGTTGAGTACAGGGGAAGAATAACCTCCCTTGTCCTACTGGCCACACTGTTCCTGATACAGGCCAGGATGCCATTGGCTCTCTTGGCCACCTGGGCACACTGCTGCCTCATCTTCAGCTTACTATCTATCAGTACCCCCAGGTCCCTTTCCTCCTGGCTGCTCTCCAGCCATTCAGTCCCCAGCCTGTAGCGCTGCTTGGGGTTGTTGTGACAAAATGCAGAACCCTGCACTTGGCCTTCTTAAATCTCATCCCATTGGCCTCTGCTCACCCATCCAGCCTGTCCAGGTCCCTCTGCAGGGCTCTCCTACTTTCCAACAGATCAACACCTGCTCCTAGCTTGGTGTCATCTGCAAACTTACTGATGCTGGACTCAATCCCCTCATCCAGATCATCAGTAAAGATACTGAACAGGACTGGGCCCAGCACTGATCCTTGGGGAACACCACTAGTGACTGGCTGCCAACTGGATGTGGCACCATTCACCACCACTCTCTGGGCTCTGCCATCCAGCCAGTTCTTGACCCAGTACAGAGTGAATCTGTCCAAACCATGAGCTGCCAGCTTGGATAGGAGCTTCCCGGATGGTAATGCCTTACAGTTGTAAAACACTGTAAATTCATGATTGTGATAGTGGAGAGTATTGACGAGTTTCAAGCCACTACAGCAGTTAACCATATTTTTTTGCTGTAGTGCTAATCACCACAGGATGTGGGAAGGAAAAGTAGGACTGCATTTAGCTGCAATGATTTGGACTCATCAAGTAAAAATTAGGTATTCCTAACATAAATGAGGATGGAATTTCTCATAAATTCACTATTTAAAAACAAAAAAAGAGAGAGAGTAAACTGTGGGATATCCTATCTGCTCCCTTGCTATACTTTTACAATGTAAGGTTTCTCCATACCATTACACAAACAGAGCAAACAATCCATCTGAAGGCTTCAGATCAGATGATTAACTACCTTTTTAGAAACATACAGAATAATGCTGACTCAAAGACAGCACTAATTTTGTATTAATCACAAAATATTTATATTCAGCTTAAAAACATATCAGAAAGATTTTTAAAACAAAGTATCATCCTCTTTGAATCAGACTTGATTGCTTTTGTCGCTTTACTATTTGCAGGCTATATAATAAAGACAGACCTTACATCACTGCCTAAGTTAATCTGCAGTTTTGACTCCTAGCAAACTCTTGTACAAACACATACCTTTATGGGACAAATCAACCATTGGTGGAATGGAATATACTATTTATTCACAATATAATTTATTATTTGATTATTTTATTTTTCATTGTAATCTTAGAATGTTCCCTGTGTCAACAACAAGAAGCTAGGTAATACTATCAATGCACTAAGGAATAAGTCTTTAGAGTGGATCTGCACAGGAATATATAGTAGTTAAGTCTGGAATCATCTAACTAGCAAAAGTCAGAGGCAAAGCTTTGGTTGTGGGTATAAGGCTTGGTTCTGATGATCCAATAAAGTCACTGTACTGAGGAGATCTGGAACTTACTATTGTTTAGTTTCTTACCATCCAGCAGTACAAAGATTTTTATCCTTTCTGTCTTACAGATCTCATTCCAAACAGAATTAGTCCTGTATCAAGAGCACACTGAACCACTGCTGAGGAACAGTAATTCACCACAAAGGAAGAGAACAACACTTCGGAGAACATTAGCCTTTTAGATAGGACTATTCATTAAGCATAGATTAGTTTATGAATAGCTCACCTGATGAAGTATAGCCCTGACAGGTAAAGCAACTCACAGCTGATCCTCCTGTGGAATTGACATTCCACAAGCATGACCACACTATTCCTGCACAAGGATCAGTGACCCCACTCACTGAAAAACCAGCTCAAGAACTGATATTTTTAAGAAATTACCATGTATTTTGGGGTTTTTAAAATGTTATTTATTTGCTTTTTACATTATTTGTAGGGTATTAAAATGTTTATTATCTATTAATGTGAAGTTTCATCTACATCACAGGTGACAGTTTTTCACTTTCCTTCTACACATAGGTACAATGTCAGAATTGACCAACAGTACTTGTTTCCTTCCCTACCACCTCTGTAGACCAGTGATCTCTGGCTGTGGTATCTACACCATGCCCACTAACTGTCTGCTGAAGAGAAAAAAATTACATTAGAAAGTAGATACAATGTGAAATAGCTGGTCTGTAAACTGCTTTCTCTTTTTACTTGGAAGGACAGAAAAGCAGCCACTACAAGGAGAATGTGCCACCAATCTGCCACAAGTTCCATGAACAAGTTCAGATACTGCCACTTCTCACTTATGGAAAGTCAGAAACCCTCAATTTCTAAAGGAAAAGTACAGCACTTTTTTCAGTATTTTGTATCAGTCTAATAATTCATTACACATGTCACTGTAACCACAGGTACAGAAGCCTTGAAAGGCTTTGCTGTACGGCCTTTTACACTGGCCACACTGTAGCTCCTCTGCTGCAATTACACTGCAGCCTGTGGAACGACACCACTACTATTTGGTAGGTGGTTCTGAAGAAGTCAGGCTTTATGAATGGGAAATACAGGATACGCCTTTCAGAAATGAAGGCCATGTAGCCAGTATCATGCACTTAAGTGCTGAAAGTGCTTGCAACGTGAACTTTGCTCTAAGCACATTTCACTACTACAGCCACAGGCATGGTTTGTGTCACACAAGAACGTTCTCTGCACAGAAGACAAAGAGACTCTGCGCTTCGCTAGGGTAGGGGGAAAGCACTGCTCACACTATTTAATGGACACTGAGGTGAACTATAGGACCGTGACGAGAAACAGTAGTTGAAGGTCTGTGGCAGTTTGAGGGGTCCAAGGTCCCTTAACAAAACCACAGGGATGGAGGCCCATCCCAGGGGGACGGACCTGGTCGTCCCAGGACATTGTAATATTGTTACTCTATTCCATCTTCCGGTATCATCGCCTTAAGGGCAGCACCCGGTTGATACTCTTTCCCTTCTGCTCCCTTCCTTCACTCCTTTGCTCCGGAGCAGCGCACATCTCTTACCATCTCATGGTTCGTGAGGGTGATGACTACTAGCTGGCGGGGAGTTGTGAGCTGCGCCATGCAGCCTGCTGAGGCCTTGGAGGCCTCAGACTCGGGGGGGAGTGGGAAGGACGACAGTTTTGGCCTACCCTCAGGCCGACTGAGGGTGAAAAGAGTGGAGGATTCTAGAAGGCCTGTTTGAGCCCAATGAGTCTTGGTCTGATGAATGTGGCCTAGTTTGTGAATGTACTTTTTCTACCTTGATTGCCTTTTGTATATTTGCTTTTGTAAATAGAACCTCTCTTTAAACTTCCAGACAATGTGCAGTATCCTCCTTCTTACTCCTGGAAAGGGGTAAGCATTTCTGTCCTCCTGTCCCAGGTAAGTTGTGGCCTCAAACTGGGACAGAGTCTGATCTGAAGAACGTATGCAAAGTATTGTACGAAGTTTATGTCCTCCAGAAAGCTATTTCAAGGTATCTAGAAATAAAAAAGCCAAAGGCAAGTCAGTGGAAATTTGGACATGGAAACACACGATGAATGAAGCCTTTAACCACTGTGACTCTACTTTTCTGAGAATATTCTGGCAGAACAATGAGCTTTCTCAGTTTAGAAATTAGAAGATGATTTAGTATTTTCCCTGATACATTTGTAGAAAGCAGAGACAGTGTTTATACGAGTCTTTATATTGCATGTATTTTAAGGGTAGTATTTTCATCACCTTTGAGACACTAATACTACAGGACACTAAATACTAATACTTTAAGATGCTAATGCTAGCTTAATACAGCTTTATAACACGTCCTTAAAGATATTTACAAGTACCTCTTCTAATAAAACAAGAAGGTGAATTAGAGCTGAAGTGGAATAAGGTACCTGCAAAGTCTCACCTCCCTTGACCTATGTAAAATCCACACTGATCTGAGTCTTAGCCTGCCCTACATGTAAACCGTAACTCACTCAAATGGCAAAATATGAGTAACATGATCTAGCATCTCCTACATTCAAGCACTTTGATCACTCAAATGGCAACAATAAATTCCAAGGGAAATCTCTTTGTTCACACATACCACACTAAGGTATTTGGACAAAACTTAAAACTTAACCCTCCTGACACTTTGTTTACTTATGAGAACTAAAGGTAGAATCTCCTATCTAAGGACACCATGTATTTAATATACATATATTTAAAACCTGGTCAAGACCCATGCAGTCTCTGTAAGGACTGTCTGTATACAACCTGAGCAGTATGCAAAGGCTTCTTACTGAGCCTGTGACAGAATACTTTCCTGCATTTCGTAGTAATACATTACAGGAAGAAAATGAAAGAAAAAAAAAGCAACCACAACACACTGAGATGCACAAACAGTTAAAGTAACAGATTCTTTCCTCTTGCCACAAGATTCTACACTGACAAGAATATGTACATATATACTACATTACTATTAGGAAAAAAAAACCCCATAACTAGGGATGTTGAAAAACTTCAACCTGAATCTACAAAAGATTCTCTCCATCTATTAACTGTTTTGAAAACAGAGCATCCACATCTTCACGTCTCATCTACCCAAAAAAAAAAACTCAGCTTGATGGAAGCTACCTTACGAATAGCTCAGCAGAAAAAAAAATGGGTTTGTATCCAGGATATGTTCATTTCAGCGCTGGAAAACTGCATTTACAACAATAATAAATGGGATGCCAAGGCAACACAGAACAGATCTTGGTATAGTCCAAAGTTTTCATCTTTTCTCAAGGAATAAAATCAGAGCAGGTGAGTGAAAGTGATCAGAGGTAGCGATTTGAGGTTGGCCAATGTTGAGAGACTCAAGAAGCTACATGACCATTTAATTTAAAAGCAAAAGCACATGAAGATTAAGAATTGGGATTTCCAGCCTGCACAGGGGAAAGGTCACACAAGGATGTGTAGGTTTATCTTCATTCTCCTGCAAAGCTAACAAGCAGCAGCCAGATGATATATTCTCTCCCTCTCACAGACTGCCTGTGCTTTTTCTTCTTTCCCTTACCTCTTGACTACACAGCATCACTTTCCAGAGTACACTCATCAGCAAAAAGACAGCAGTGCTCTGTAACACTAGCAAATATGGGCAAGAGATGAAATGCAGCTTCAGTAGATTGAAAAATGCAGAAGAGAAGAAAAAGCAAAAATAATTAATGAGAAATTTTTAAAAATCATATAAAAACTGCCTGGAATTCAAGTGAAAATAGACAGATTCTGGGAAATGGGGCCACTGCAGAGAATAAGCCATAGGAGAAATCAGACTACATCTGCAGTGGGAAAGTTTACAGATTAACAGAGAACCAGAAAACCATTACACCAGAAAACATGAATTGTTTTTATTATTAACATCAGCCTCTATTTTAACTAATCCTAGTAATGGTAAAAAAAATATAGTTACTGTAACTGTAGCAGCTGAAATGTTTTAGTTAAGCCAGCACCAGAAAAAGTGAGAATGACTGGCATATTTATTTTCTGTTGAAAAGCCACCATATAATTCCGTAATTATTGACTTCTTTCTGATAAAAAAGCGTCCTAAATGTTGTAATGGTAAGAGCTTACGAAGCCATTCAGAAGTTACAACACTTACACATGCATTTTGGCTCAGACATTCAACTGTGTTCATGGGCTTCCTATTCTATTCGGTTTCCTTGCCCTTTACTAAAGTAACAGATGTTACCTGCCTTCCTCCGAGATTTGTAATTTAAGCAAACAATAAAATTATCTTTGTCCACTTAACAACTTTAGTAATGCTGCTAATGTTGCTGTTTTGCTGTGATATTGTCCCTGTAATTTGAGGTATAACTCTGAAAAAGTCAGACGCAATTGCATTTTTTAATACACATCTTGTGCAGGGCACTGCAGGAAAAGCCATCAAGAAAAGCTCAAAATATACTGCAATTCTAGCTATATTTACCAGATTATGCCTTCTGCATCACTTCTGTTCATTCAACTGAGGGCATGAAATAAGATCCATCTTGTATTTGAAATAGCTCAGAAGTACTTCTGCACCTTTGAGGAAACAGTAACTGCAAGGCAGAACTTGGGCAAAACTACAGAAACTGCAACAAAACTCTGGAATGTCTTCCCTACCAATAAACAGTCAACTGTGACATACTGCCTAAAGGTATTGCCTTTTCTCCGCTTCCCTTCACTCTGTTCTCTTGAGACCCCATCTGGAGTACAGTGTGCAGTTCTGGAGCCCCCAACACAGGAAGGACATGGAACTGCTGGAGCGAGTCCAGAGAGCCACAAAGATGATCAGAAGGCTGTAATACCCCTACTGTGAGGACAAGCTGTGAGTTGGGGATTTTCAGAATGGAGAAGAAAAGGCTTGGAGGAGACCTTGTAGTAGCCTTCCAGTATCTGACGGGGGCCTACAAGCGGGCTGGGGAGGGACTATTTGGGAGGTCTTGTAATGACAGGACATGGGGTAATGAGTTTAAACTGGAAGAGGAGAGATTTAAAATAGATGTTAGGGATGAATTCTTTACAGTGAGAGTGGCGAAACGCTGAACAAATCGCCCAGGGAGGTTGCGGATGCTCCCTCCCTGGAGGTGTTCAAGGCCAGGCTGGATGAGGACTTGAGTGGGAGGTGTCCCTGTCTATGGCAGGTGGTTGGAACTAGATAATTTTTGAGGTCCATAATATGGGAAAAGGGATAGAAAACACAGTGTAGAAATCTAGCTGAATCATTAACTGTATGAGTATTTACATAAAGCATCATCAATGAGATAAACACAAAGAAAGTGGGTTAAGCTTGAGAAGAATACTGTATACAAAGATGAGAACACTGGAGATTGCAGCCAAAAATGTGACCCACAACCGATGCCAGGTGGATGAAAGGTAGAGAGGTCAAACCAAGGACGATTTCGAGCCTTCTTCAAAAAGACCCCAAAAGATGACCACCAGGTGACAATGAGCATGCGTGAAGAGGTGGGACATTGTGGAAATACATTCCAGGAACTGACTGTACTAAATCCATCTATTCCCAGAACTAATCGTACTAACCCTTACCCTGTACCTTAACTATGTGAAGGAGCACAAGGGCTTTGAGGACAACCTCCCCTTGTCACCCAGAGCTCATTAAACATATCTTACCTGATAATACTTTGCGTGAGGTTTTCCATCTGTAAACCATCCCTTCCAACCTAAACCATTCCGTAATTCTGTGATTTTACAGGTGAGAGATTATTCTCACTATTTACTTGTCCTGAAAGTCTTCCAGCTTTACCTGCTGTTTCAACCCCTACCTGGTCCTCTTCTTGGTTGCAGGTGCAAAACAAGTGATACTGTTTCATTCCCAGCCCTGCTTCCCCCTAGGCTGCTTGGGTAAACAATTACCACCCACCCCTCGTAGAAAGAAGCTGAGTTCACTACCAGCCCCACGGAAATAATGAACAGAGGCTATGGATCCAGACAAGCTCAGCAGTTAATGGCTGTTGCCAGTCAGCAGAACTCATCTAAACGATGCTAAAACAAACAGGTGCCTTTCATTTTGCAGCTACGGCCTCCTAAAACCATACACGTGCTCAGATACCTTTAGGTTTACTTAACGAGTAATGCTGCTAAATGCTTAAGTAACTTGTTAAGGGCAGACTTGATTTTTCATGAAGTCAAGGCTGTAACAAAAACTCTTGCCACTGGAGCACCACTTTCTAGAAAAGCGGTGTCTTCCTTTTCTTATTTACTGCTTATTTACCTGGGAGATTAAAAAGCTATATATTCAAAGCCCCTGAAACGACTGTTCTTAAGTAGGTTTGCCCGTCAATCTCCCGCCTCGCTAAAGGAACTGATGACAGCGTGCGAACGTCAGCACCCTACTCCCCCAGCCCGGGGCCGCATCCTCTGCGCCAGCACACAGTGAGGCCGAAAGCTTTCCGTTGGGAAGGGGGCCAAAAATCCCCACGGCTTCAGCCCTCCTTCAGGCGGGCACCGGCCTGCACACCGCCCCGCGGCCCCGGGCCCTCGCTGCCGGCGGGAGCCCCACCGCGCCCGCCCGCCCGCCCGCCCGCCGGCCCCGCGGCTACCTGCACACAGCCCGGAGCTCAGCCGCCGTGTCCGCCGCGCAGCCGAGCTCCTCCGCTACGGCCGCATCCGTCTTCGCAGCCGTCTCCGCCGCCAGCGAGAGATCGGGCGGCTCCAGCTGCTGCCGCCAGCAGTGGCCGAGAGCGCCCACTTGGAAGGCGCGAGTGTACAGCTCCGCCGCCTCGTAGTCAGGCGCAGCTGCCCCCATCTCGGTCGCCGCCACGGTCGCCAGATCGGCCGGAGCCTACAGGCACCGCAACGACCGAGAGCGGCCACCAGGGAAAGGCGTCACGGTCCCCTTAAGCGACGCGGGCGTGTGGGCGGGCTCAGGGACCGGCGGCGCCTTTCTGTGCGCGGTGTCCGGAAGCGAACATCCGCTCCGCAAGGAGGCTGCCGGGGGCAGGGCCGGCTGCTCGTCGGAGGTCGCAACGTTGCCAGTATCTGCTGGGCGATGTGAGGGGGAGGAATGGCAGGAGGGCTGCCAGCACGGCCGAAGTGACTGGCGCCTGTCGGAAGTGAAGGGGGAGCCCTGCTAGCCTGTGCCGGTCCTCCGAGCCCGCGGCGCGGCGTGCTTGGTAGGAGGGCCAAGTCACAGGGGAGGAAGGTAGCTACAGCGCTTCGCCTGCTGGCAAGTGCCCAGCACTGTTCGTTAAAAACTCCTTCAAAAACACCTCAAAACCACGTGTTATTGAAAATACACCGTGGCCGCGTTCTTAGAGCGGTACAAAAAGTGTTTCATTGTACGTTACTGGAAAAATTGCATTTTCTCTTACCAAAGTGAAAACTTAGTGCTTGCCAGTCTTTCTTCTTGTGTTGTTTGGGTGTTTAATAATACAGTGAACAAGGTTCTTGAGATGCATAACAATTCATTTGCACTGCTTAAGCTACGATTTCAACAAATGTGTCTGTTGAGCTCAACCTTTCTTCCTAGCTATGCGGAATTAAGGATGCATTCTCCTTGCTCTTGGAGAGGTTTCTTAGGGAGCATACAAACAATGCCACAGTGCACACTTGCAGAATATTAAGGAATCATGGAACTGTTGAAGAAAACCTCTAAGACCATCAAGTCCAACTGTAAACGTAAGATCACCATGCCCAGTAAACCATGGCTCAAAGTGCCATGTCCATGCTTTCTTAACACCTGAGATGGTGACTCCACCTCCTTGGGCAGCCTATTCTTTGCTCAATCTAAACCTCCATTGTCACAGCTCCTGGCCATTTCCTTTATTGTTATTTCTAGTCACCGGGGACAAGAGACCGACAACCACCTCACTCACTGTCCTTCGAGATAGCTGTAGTGAGCTATGATGTCACCCCTCATTCTTCTTTAGACTGAACAATATCAGCTTCCACAGCCAGTCCCCAAAAACTTGTTCTTCAGACCCTTCACTAGCTTCATTGCCCTTCTATGAACATGCTCTAGCATCACAGTGTCTTTCTAGTTGCAAGGCACCCAAAACTGAGCATAGTATTAGAGCTGCTGCCTCAGCATTGCCAAGCAGAAGGGCACAATCACTTCCCTACTCCTTCTGGTCATGCTGTTACTGATACTAGCCAGGATGCTGTTGGCCTTGGCCACCTGAGCACACTGCTGGCTCAGGTTCAGATGGTTGTCAACCAACACTCTGAGTCATTTTCTGCCAAGCAGCTTTCCAGCCACTCTCCCCCAAGCCTATAGCATTGCTTTGGTGTTAAAGTACCTGGGAATTCCCCACTGGAATAGTGGGACAAAGCTGCATAAGCACAACTTGTTATTAAGAAAGAGGCAGAAGTATTGCGCTAACCTGATATACCTGTTGCATGTACCAGTTCAACCACAGCCTTCTCAATTGCTTCATGCAAAAATAGCCTCTTACTTCTTCAGATATGAAGATAGTTCTCAAAAAGAAGGTGTGTTAGGAGTTGGTTTGTTGGAGCAGAGGGTAAAAGTAAGATCAGAAAAAGTTCATGACACCAGAGCACATCTTTGCATACTGCATGGAAGGGGTAGGGTGTCTAGAGTCATGACATTTTCACAAAGGAGTTAATAGGGTGAGGGGGTGTAAGAGTGCAATAGCACAGCTTGATACAAGAACATATTTTGCTTTGTGTAGCAATAATCACATGGTGTAAAGATCTTACACCACACTCAGCTATATTTAGGCTTGAGCTGCATTACAGTGCTGAATTCATTAGCACTCACCTCTGCCTCTTAATCGCAGGCTTTATTCAGCATATTGGAAGTTTTGCTATGCTTCTGCCCGTTTTTTTTCTGTAGTTATTGACAGTCTGCGTTTCCATCTTCAGCTACACCCACTGCTTTCTTCATTTATCACCTTTGCACACCGTGACACACCCTAGCTCTGGAAGAACCTATTGATCAAGGGTTGTTACCCTCACTTCCTGTTGTATCCTCCCTTAATCCTACTGGTTGTTCCATGATGAATCCTCCTTCTGATTTCCAAAACCATGCCTGCCTTTTTACATGTTTGTTGTTATCTCCTGTGATCTGTTGATGTTATAAGCATACCTTTCCCCTTTGTGTACTTGCAACATTACCTTTAACTGGGAAACATTCAATCACATATGTGATACAGTCACGTCTTGGGTGGAAGTGGCAGAACTAATGCTGATCTAAGTGCAGTGTTGACATAAACATGTGGGAGCAATTCTGGATTAGAGTATTAGGATTAAACCTTTTTTTCTGTGTGTTTTAATGTTCATATGAATGAAATAAGACAATGCTTTCAAAAACCTTTCTAGGAATAGCAAACAGGCCAAACTATGTGGAAATCAGTGGGCTATTTTGTTTTGTTTTGGTTTTTTTGGGTTTTTTTTTTTGCAGAACCACATGAAACAGCGTTACAGAATTTCCCAGCACAAGGGCATTTACAGTGCTATCACAGAATGCACATTTGGGAAGGGGCTAAGAACTCCTGTGCTGTAACTATTAATGTTTCTTTGAATAGTCCCCTCAGGTTGTCCAGTTAGCTATAGGAATTTCTTGTGCTGGCTCTCATTTTTCTCCCAGTAAGAGATTTGATTTTGGAGTTGTTCTGCTTTTTAATTAAAAAAAAAAAAAAAAAAAAAAAAAAAAAAAAAAAAAAAAAAAAAAGTAAAGTACATAAACTTCAAGCAGGAAAAGTGATTAAGTAGAAGATCAAGGAGCAGCTAAGTTGAAAATACCAAAGCTGGTAATTTTTAACCATGAATGGATAATATGTTATCTATTTAATTTCCAAACTTCAATACTAAGAAGTCATATACTTACAAAGCAACTCTGCTCAATCCAAATCCTCTTAAGAACAAAGAGAGCTATTTATTTTTATAGCTTGGAATTAATCTGCTCTTTATATACTATGCACAAGGCACATGGGCATTTCAACGTTTCCAAGAAGTAATTAGTTTTCTGTATTGGAAAGGCTTTAATAACCCAAGATTAAAACAATGAAGGATGTATGAAAAACATGAGTACTGTAAACCAAGCAGGAATTGAGATGAATTCTCTAAGGCAAGAAGTGCTGAAATCCAAAGAGCATTGAAAGACCATTGGAGTAAGTAAGACGAGAAATAGAGGTAGTGCAGACTACTACTGGAAAACAAGTTAATGAAAGCACTCTGTGTGTAAGAGGAATAAAGAGAAATTATAGTTAATATGCTACTGAAGTAGTGTGGCAGCCTCTATATATACTGTGGTATCCTGTGAGCTTACAAAACTGGTTTTCAGAGGTTGTGCATGCACAGCTCCAGCTACAGTCAGTATAAACTGTGGATACGTGACCATTCTGAAAAGCCGGTTTTAAACGGCCCAGGAAGTTTAAGGCAGAGACATTAATTAAGCAGTGCAGTTTCAGGCTAGTCTTTCGCCACAAGAAGCACCCTTCATTCCTCTCTTGAATCACGCAGGCTCAGAAATACATAAATATTCATCAGGCTAATCATATTCTGTGGCAGTATTGAATAATACTTACTTTAGCAGACATAGTCTTAATGTCTCTTAATGACAGGCACTATAATGACATGGTAATGCTTATGAAAAGGTAGTTCTGTGGCTTAATGATAAATGCAGATTTTATGCTACTCTCAGCCCTGGCTCACATCATTACATTTAGAAAAGTAATTTAAAGTACCCTGGGCTTCCACTGCCACCCCCAAAAAACACCATGATCATCACTTAGCCTCCAACAGGAGTCTCATAATGTTACAAAATTAGTATTAGTTTGAAAAAAAAAATTGGCAAAACCAGTGTTAAGTATGATATGTATTCAATATTTGAGAATCAGCTCCATCCTTCTTCATTAGCTCTGTCTCATGCTCTGTGGTGCCTTTGTACTTTGGACAATAAGGAGCATTGCTACTGGGGTTTAAGTGCTGACTGCTTCAGCACAGCAATTAACAGAGATACAAAAGGATTCCAGGGCTGTAATTACAAGAGGTGGGGCTTCAACAGCTGTCAGTTTTTCTTTGCTGTGCCCTGTACTTCAGCGCTTTGTTCTGAGGATGCAGCTGTCCTCTGGACAGCAGCACCCAAAGCGCTGATCAAACCCAGTTCAAAGTACTCCCCCAGTCCTTTTGGAGGAGCATTTTTTAATTTTGCCTCAGCTAAATCATAGCATTTATAGGATGATCTTACACAGGGCTGCATTGGTCCAGCCAGCCTAGTGCTTACCAACAGTGCTAAGAGTGAATGGGAAAGCCTAGCAATGTCTTGTCTGTCATTGCTTCCAAAATTGCCATGCCAAATGAACTGTGGTCTGGGAGTGTGACAGCCTTTGCATCCAAGACTTTCAAGGGCAGCCACTAGCATCTTTCACTATTACATGTGAACAGAAATGATCCATTTCTAAAATGCAGGTATAGATGGGATAAAAAGTAGCTTAGATTACTTTTACGATAAAGTAAAATACTATTACATTCATAAAGATTCTGCATTGATCTTCAAGATGTGAGAAATATCTAGAATCATATGTTTGATCTGATCAATTCGTGGCAAAGGGTCACAGACAAGGAGGAAGGGGGCTTTAAATGAAACTGCATTCCTGCTTGTACCACCATCGCAAAAGGTATGCAATAAGCCTAAGATTGGCAAGGAGGGAGGCATGTGGAAGAGATAGTCTTTTGCATATTTAAATGGAAATGCATTCCTCCTGGTGCCACCTTTCTGCATGAGCAAACAGAAGAACAAAGTCTTTGAAGTCCATGAGGACACTTAAGAAAGACCCCTTACTTCATCAAAGATTACCAGAGGGACCACCAGATAAAAGGAGACGTGTGGAAGAGACATCTCACATTCCTAAAAACTGATAAAGAAAGCCCAACCTTTTCTTAGAACTTAGTAATGAATATGTAATAGAATAGGGTATAAAAAGAGAAAACTGAAGGCAAAGGGTGTGTGTTGGGGTAGATCAGAGTCTCCCCTCGTACCCATACCCGGGCCTGATTGCTTGATTCCTGCAACTCTATTAAAGCCTTAACTTGCATGAACGCCAGTTTATGCCTGTTATTTATGACAAAGACAATCAGGCCTCATCAAAAACCGAGGACAATATGAAAGCTGTGTAACTAAAATATTTTTTCCCAAAGAAATTAAACTGAATTTTGCACTGCTGCCCAAAAGTCAGAGCAATTCCCAAGGATAGCATGTTGTTTTGCCAGGGTACAGCACATTATTTTATTATCACCCAAGGCACACAGAAACAAATCAAAAAGCATTTGGAAAGGAGGAAAAATCCTGTAGCTGGTAATTTCTGAACTATTACATGGGTTAATTTCTCTCACAGAGTGAGAGTCTGTTTTCATATAATAGAATCATAGAATAACTATTTTGTGGTTGGAAGTGACCTCCAAAGGTCATCTAGTCCAACCCCAATTAAATGTTGACCAGTCAGAATGATTCCCCTGAGGGGTTTCCATTTATGTCTAATGCTTGATCTTGCTTGCCATTAAAAAAAAAAAAAAAAAAAAAAAGCAAGAAAGAGATAAGCTTAAGAGAAAAATGATGACAGAGATGCATACAGTCCAAGCCAGGCCAAATGGAGATCTCATCCTTAAGCTTTAAATAATAGCTGACACAAATAATTCTGATGTTTACAGCTGGATTTGAGTATATTACTGGAATAAGCAACAAAGTCAGATGGAAAGCAGCAGTAAATATCACACCGCAGACACAGCTACAGCTGTGGAGTATGTCACATGTTATTTTCAGTCATAAGCAAGGACAGCCATAATAAAATTTTGCCGGGAGCTCAAGCTGCTTCAGTTACACCAAATTTTTGCTCCATCAACAACTGCCCAGCATTCTTATTTAATAGTTGGTTAGTACAGTGGAGCACTTAACACAGAATTGTACAATCACAGAATGGTAGGGGTTGAAAGTGACCTCTGAAGATCATCTAGTTCAGCCTTCTGCTGTAGCAGGATCACTTGAATGCAAATCAAAGATGCTGTTTTCACTTACAGCTTCTTTGAAAATTCATCATAAATATAATTATTGGATTTGCTTGCTTTTTTGTTACGAGCTGGAAAAGAGTGCTTCAGGAAATCACTTTTGGACTTGAAACTCCACTGGTGAAATTTCCAGCTAGAAAAGAAAACCTGTCTGTGGTGTTCATAGGACAAGGAATTCTACTCATTTTGGGGTTGCTGTTGCATACTACCCATGTACCACAGAACCTTCTAGGGCCTGGGTGTCAAACCCAGATGCACTGTTCTTTTTATTTTGTGGAAGCTGAGGTTTTGTGAACTAATGGAGTTTTCAGTTTTAATTATGAAGCAATAAGCAATGGATAAAAACCAGTTTAGACTGCAGAAGAGGATGTTATAGCAATTTCTTGTGTTAGGGGGATAACACAGGGACAACTACAATTTAAGAATTGTAACATGAAGATGTAGGATACATATCTCAGGTAGAGTGGTGGAATGGGGATTACTGAAAATACTTTATACATAGAATCATAGGATGGCTTAGATTGGAAGGGATTTCAGAGATCATCTACTCCAACCTGCCTGCTGTGGGCAGGCATGCCTCTCCACTAGGTCTTGAACACCCTCTGGGAGGAGGCATCCACAACCTCCCAGTGGAGCTTATTCCTGTCTCACCACCCTCATACTGAAGGACTTCTTCCTAAGCCTAAACTTAGTAGACACACTTGTGTCCCTCTGCAGCCTTTCTGTAAGATCCTTTCAGGTATTTGAAGGCAGCTCTAAGGTCTCTCTGGAGTCTTCTCTAGGTTGAACAATCTCAGCTCCCTGAGCCTTTTCTCATAGCAGAGGTGTTCCAGCCCTTCAGTCATCTTGGTGCCCTCCTCTGGACTCACTCCAGCAGCGCTGTGTCGTGGAGGGGTTTCCCGGTGCCGCGCCAAGGTGGCGGGGTCCCGTTTGCGGTGCCGCGCTGGCAAGGGCAGCTGGGACTTGGAGGCTGTTCCCGCCCTGCTCAGAGCTGTTCACACTCTGGGTTTCCTGCTGAGAGTGGGCCGGGACTTGCCCCCACTCTGTAAAGGAGTTTAATTGCCCTGGGCTGGGCTCTGAATGGAATGCTAACGAGCCTGGCCATTCCTTCGTCTCTGCTAATGGCCCTGCGCCAGGTTCGGGCGAGCTCTTTATGTTACCTATTATGTGAGCTAATGGCCCCTCAAGGCCTCCTCCCTGCTGCAGCAGGGCTGTGTCTCTTAATATGCAGAGTGATATCGAATCCAGAAACCTCTGATTTTGAAACTGCAAGTTTTCATTCTCTCTCTCTAAGCATGTAATATTTTCATCAGCGATTTTCAGCTCTGTCAATGTTTGTGCCAGACACGTGGCTAAGACTAAGGCATGGCTTTCGCGAGCATTAATTGATAGGGCTTGAAACAAGAGTTCAGGCTGCCTTGCAACCTGGCTTGCCCACTGTAAATCATATCCCTTTATATTATATCCCAAATTATGAAATATTTTCAACGTTATGCAAACCTGCTCGCTGCGCCAATTATGTCATGGAGGGGTTTCTCTATTCCTCCCCTGCTGGGGGGTGAGAGATTCATTTGAGGCGGTATTAATTTTTTATAAAATTATTTATTAAAATTAATATTTACAAATTTGTGCCACCTCCAACCACTATGAAATCAGGTTCGTATTACAATTTATGAAAACAGCTTGGGATATATTCACAGGGACTGATTATTAAATGGAAATATCAAATCATCAACAACTATAGACAGAGAGAAAGATTCCCTTAGGCTTAATGCCTCTTAACAACTATACTGTTTGCCCAGCAAGGGTTGAAACTGTGTCTGCTCTAAAGGTAGAAGTAACTTATATTACAAAGGAATTAAAGCTTGCTTAAATGTGTTGCTCTTAAGTATTAATCATTAATCACTCTCCCGGGATTCTATCACTGTGTGTGCCCAGTATAGAGGTCTTGGTGAAGCTGAAGTCTGTCCCAGCTTGCAGGAGGTGATAAGGGTTCCCAGTCTCTGGGGTAAATAGAATTTTCTCTAACCTTCTCTCCTGGGGTGAAGTAGTCTCTGCCTTACAGCTGTTGCTTCTTCTGGATGCTGTGTCCAGGGATGATCAGCTGGCAGGTTTTCCCCGGTGCAGGAGAAGGATCTGTCTGTGCAGCTTCTGACACGGTCTCACAGCTAGCAGGCTGTGTTTGCAGGCTTGCAGACTGTCTGAGGGTCTGCTGGGCCTGGATCTTTCCAGACTTAGCTGATAAGCAGTATATGCTGGGCAAGCAGGGTCTATGCCAGGCTTCAGGGAGACTGGATCTCTGTAGCTAAATGCAGGATAGCAAGCCAGCATGTACAGCTGCTCTAGGCTTAGGCAGGGGGCTCTCGGCTCCCCAGATATGTATGCAATGCAGGCGTGCATGCGCTCTGCTTCTCAAAGGGTTCGCAGACAGCTTAACTGCGCCTTGAGATCAATGCATGAGGTCTGAGCCTCTGTAATGCTTGCAAGTGAGTAAGGCCTGATCCTGTGTCTAGGCCATGCAAGCAGGTCAGGGCAGCAGGGTGCTGCCATGTGGATCAGAGCTGAGTCTGAATGCTCTAAATGCTCTGACCTCCTGAACAGGTCTACAACTACCTGAGGGGTGGTTGTGGCCAGGAGGAGGTTGCTCTCTTCTCTCAGGTGGCCAGCTCCAGAACAAGAGGACACAGCCTCAGGCTGCGCCAGGGGAAATTTTGGCTCGAGGTGAGGAGAAAATTCTTCACTGAGAGAGTCATTGGGCACTGGAATGGGCTGCCTGGGGAGGTGGTGGAGTCGTCATCCCTGGGGCAGTTCAAGGCAAGGTTGGATGTGGCACTTGGTGCCATGGTCTAGCCTTGGGCACTGTGGTAAAGGGTTGGACTTGATGATCTGTGAGGTCTCTTCCAACCTTGGTGATACTGTGATACTGTAACAGTCTGGATGGTCTGACCACGTGGTGCTGCTATGCACCCCTCTTTATAAGCTCTGGGCCAAGATTCGTGGCTCATTTGGACACTTAAAGTGACCAATGAGGTGGCAGTAAGCCAAACCTTACCCCAATAGGCAGTAGAGACATGCCTGGACCTCCCAATAGGGGATTACCTCGGCGGACCCCCGGGGTACACGGACTGGGCGTGTGTGTGTTACACAACCTGTTTACTGCCTCGTGGGTCCTGGCAGAAAAACATATCCAGGCATGTAGAGGCATAGAGAAGCCTCAATTTTGGGGCTGCTGCCCCTCCACCACACCCTGTGTCCTTCTTATGATAGGGACACCAGAACTGGATGCAGTATTCAAGGTGAGATCTCACAAGGACAGTGTAAAAGGGACGAATCACCTCTCTTGACCTGCTGGCCACACTTCTCTTGATGCAGCCTAGGATATTATTTTTTTTCTGGGCTCCATGAATGCACTGCTGGCTGATGTTGAGCCTGTCATCAATCAATATATCTGAGTCTCCTTCGTTAGCACCAACCTCCACCCACTCTGCACCCAGCTTATATTTGTACCTGGGACTGGTCTGACCCAGATGCAGGACCTTGCACTTTGACTTGTTGAACCTCCTGCAGTTGTCACTGGCCTACTTTGCAGCAGGCCTTATGGATGACACCCCTTCCCTCAAGTGAGTCCACCACACAGCCTGGTGTCATTGGCAAACTTGCTGAAGGTGCACTTGACACCACTGTCCATGTTGCCAACAGAGACGTTAAACAGCACTGGACCCAGTACAGATCCCTGAGGAAGTCCACTTGTCACTGGTGTCCCGTGGACTATCACAAATCTTTGAATCTGTACATCTAGCCAGGATGCATCTGTATGTCTAGCCAGAGTGTGATGGCCTTTATCCATGGGCTAGTCCATCCATCAGTGATTCTGTGAAATTATGTCATGAAAGTGTGTCACATTTCAGCTTCAGCATAAGTTTGGTTCTTAACATTATAAACTACATACTAGATCATCTGAAGCTTTTTTCTTAGATACAGCCACAAGAATATTTTCAAAGACACTCAAGAAATATACAAGTTTAAGTCTTCTTTGAAGAAAATTTTACCTGTCTCAATGACAGTCAGCAAGACCTGAGTTTCTAAGGCAAATCTACATGTTTACAATGGTACTGGAACTTTTTGTCTGTCTAGATATGTCACATATCTAACAAAAGACTGAAAAGATTTTACAGGTACTGATTAAATAGCATAAAAAAGGCTTAGATTTACAGGCATAGGTAGTGCAATAGTAGAGTTACTTACCACTTTGCCAGTGTAGATTGTCACTGGGATTGTACTAAGACCTAAGAAACTGCAATATTTTTCCAGGCACCTTTTCTAGTTAAAGCATTCAGAGATTTTATGAGATACCAGCAGGACTGTAGCTGAGCTTCTGCAAGGTGTCTCATCTCATCCACCAACTCCCTTTGGTTGAAAAGTCAGTAACAAATCCTTCATTTGCATGACGTGTAACTGTTTACTTCATTTCAGAATTTAACTTTACAAAGTATGAAGGAAACCTTGTCATACAACACTATAATTCATTGTTCAAAGTTTTGATTTCCATTGTACAGACTTGGAGGGCTGATCACAGGAATACTCTGCTTCTCTGGGAAAAAAAAAAAGTCTTGTTTTTCCCTAAGCCTCTTCCAAAGAAAAGCCAAATGCATGTGACATCAGTGTAAATTTAACTGACTTGGAAATATGCAAGACCATGTCTATCTAAAAAGCCTTTATGAATGGATGTGGCTTAAAACAAGTGGTAAAAGTGGTCCTGAACAGAGATTGGCTTGAAAACAGAGAAGAGTATTTGTCACCTGCCTTTTTAAATGAGAAGAGGATGGGACACATGCTCACCACTTCAGAAGGTTTGTAACATCATAGCTTTGTTATTCTTTAATAATCAAGAGATAGACATAGCCTATAGACTACATTGTGGTTATTGTTTTCCTATCAAATTAAAATCTGTCTCTAGAAGTGGTTATTGATATTTTAGGATATGTTCTTAATCTGAAAGATAACCAACTGCTGTTTCTTTATTTTAAGAATATTGTTTTTCCCCAAGAGGCTTAGTCCTAAAACAAGGACTTAATTTTTCCATGTACAAGTAACACAGGAGTGAGGAAAGAGAACAGTATTAAGATGCTGCAGTTGTTTGGTTGCGTAGTCAGTTATGACATTGTGTTCTGCCTAGGGTTCCAGAGGTGATGTCCTACTGAAGAATCCCTCACTATTCTAGCCCTATTCCAGCCTGACGATTACTGTTGTTGACAGCACCTCAGGGTCTTGTCCCTATCTTACCCTTTGTACCATCTCCATAGATCACCCCTATCAACAATTTATCTACCTCTTTAAGAGCTTTCTATTAAATCAAGTGATGATACAACATCTTTGTTGCCATATCTTGAGCAAATAAGTAATTAATTTCTTTTGCCAGGGTGAGCACCAGGTATATTCCATGTACATTCTCCCTCATACCACCAGCTGGCAGTGAACAGACTATTTACTGGGCAGCCTTTTCGTCACAAGTGCCTACATCTGTAAAGAAACAACAACAAAACCCCAAACCAAACCAAAACAAACAAAAAAAAAAGCAGAGTGTTTTGAGGATTTTTCATTTTGCTTTGCAGAGGAGCAATTTTGATTCCTACTCTCTGCCTAGCGGTTTCTTACAGCAATATTGTTTCAGAAGTGGATAAATGCTGTATTTTCCTACCACAAGTGTCATCCACTGAGACATCTTGAGCGAGGAGACTATGAAGTAACATAGCATTGTTTATATAACAAAGCTGACTGGAAAAATTGTGCTTCAGATGAGTTCACATGACGAGTTCAGATGACTTTGTGTGTAGTTAAGATTCAGTAAACTTCACTGAGGTTCTCAGTCTCTCTAGTTACATCAGGGGTAGGCTTCTTGGCTATCAGTCTGAGATCAAGTCAATTTTTCTGTGCACAAATAACTTTAGATCCTAAAGGTCCATCAAAAGAAAGGTGTTGTAGGCCTTTTAGGTTGGTGGTGTCACTCTTTGTGCCTTATATCCAGACCTGAAAGTGTGATTTGTATTGAGTAGCAAAATTAGTAGCTTGTGAGAGCTGGATATGAAGCATTAAAACACATGCTGTTTTGGAAGAATCTTCAGTTAAGCTGTGGAATTTCCTGCACAAAAAATAGTGTGGGTACTGAAGGTTTATACTGATCAAAGAGAAGACCAGGTAAATTGATGGAAGTGTAATCTGGTGAGCTGCAAAATTATGAAACCAACAAAAGAACTATATATATTTGCCATCTTGTGTTCTTTGCAAGCTTCTGTCTTTTAACAGCAGCAGAGCCGTGATACAAGGCTGTGACCATTTTTGTGTTCATATGGCATGCAGCTCACTGTTGTTTTATTTTTCAATAGAAAAAAATGCATTAAAGTCCAACCCTTGTCAAAAATGTTCCATCATCATTAGTACTCCCCAGGTCAGACTGCAAGGATTCATTTGTCTATAAATCTTTTCAAGAGAGATTTCCTGGAGACAGTTTAAAGGGTGGAAATAGCAGAAGGATATTTTGTATGGGTTTTTAGAAATTTATTTTTAACCCTGACTAACTTGTCTATTGGGAAAACCTAACAATAATTTATTCTGTTGATACAATTTAAACTTTGATGAAGTTTTCCATGCTGTATAGCATCCAAATCTCTAACATGGAGACAAGTTACCTTTAAGCAGTGCTTGTCCCCAGGTCAAGTACTTTCCATCTCACTATTTAACCATGTATAAAATTAGAGGGCTTAATAATAAATAATAATTAATTAGGAAAAAATAATAGGAATAAATTAAAAATAATTGTTCTTCCTCTGAAAAGGTAGAGATGGCACAAATTTCTTGCTAGCAATAGGCAAATAGCATTGTGCTAGGTACTGCCTTATCTGGCACAAAGAATAAACCTAATCTCTCTAGGTTTTTGCAAAGACATTTAGGTTAAAGGCAAGTCTTGCAAAGAGTGAAATTGTGTTGATGGGACAGAAAGCACACCGGTTTCCATCATATCATGTTCTGCTGAGAGTATCAGACCTCTGACCCTGAGTGCAGACAACTGGACTGCTTGGTGGGCCTTGTCAGTGTTTTGTGGTATCCAGACAATCATGGGCAGAACAATCTGAGCTAAGTGATGATTCACAGTAGATATGCATAGTTCTAATATTGTTGTATGATGATTATTCCTTTAATTTTTTCATCACATAAATTGGTTAAATCCCCCCCACCCCAAGTGTTTTTTCCACACTTTGTGGTGGAAAACCCACAAGCATAAAAACAAGTACTAAAAAACTCTGCAATTTTGTTCATATGTCAATGTGTACAGCCTTATTTATGTCTTTCTCTGGAATTCTGGGTTAAATCCAGCATTCCAGTCATTATCTTCATATGTCACTATGTTCCAAGTTCCTACTTCACTTTGTCTCCTTATGGTATGGCATGAGGGCTACATACCACTTCATTAGTAAAAATATCAGTGGTGTAAGGCAGAAAGACTGTTCATCCTGCCAAACAGATTAATTTGCAGCTTGCCTCTCCAGAATAGTATAAAAGCAAAACTTCAGAATAAAATATATGTTAACCTCCTTCAATATAGGCTTCCCACTCCATTGACAAAGAATAATCGCCCATGTACTAAATAAATCCCTGCTGTTAGTGACAAGATTGACAATAATCAGAAACATTTCTTATTGTGTAGGCATAATTCAGGAAGGTATGCTGCCATCAGAAACTGGGAGCTGTTCATCTGAATATCACTGAATGCCAATGATGGTAGAGATTATTCACCGATTGCTAACGTGGTCTAGATTTAGACATTCTGAAACAGGAGCATCATGCCATCTTTTCACAGGATTCTGTGTTCAGGTTAGTTTTTTAATCTTTGTCTTCTAACAATAAAACTCCATAAGGAAAAGTGTTCATTTAGTAGGCGAAACCTGTACTGCCTGAGCATCTTATGGTTTTAGACTGACTTCCTTGGCATATAATATTTCAACTTAAAAAAAAATTAAGTCTAGGGGGCACAGGAGGAATTATTGCCTAAAACCTGTTAAAATAAAAGATATCAGATGAAATATTAAATAATCTTTCAGATAGAATAGATAGCCAAAGGAAAAGGGAAAGTTGTTATAATTAATTTGCATCTGGGAAGCTATGGTGCGTGTGATTTGTTGGAAGAAACAAGATCTTTTATGAGACCAGATGGTGTATTTGGAAAAAGATGACAGGCTTTCAGGCACACAGAGCATTCATTAACTGATAAGACAGATGTAGCAAACTCACAGCTAAATACAGAACAATACCACATGTGTGAGTAAATAGATCTCTCAAACCTTTTCTGAAAAAGACTGCTTAATCTTCCCTCACCTTTAAAGTACTCTGTAGAGGTACTCTATATCTGAGTTTACTGCAAACTGAGTTTACAGTACTGAAAGAAATAAGCATTTACTGGGAACCTGAAATGACAGCTTTTGTGAAACATTCAAAATAATTTTTTTTATTCTTATGGGGTTTGGTGTTGTTGCTGCATTCTTTTCATCTGGAACAAGGCTGATCTTATTGAATGCATGAACAGGGTCACTGCAGTTTCAGACCATTTAGTCCTCAAAAGCATAGCAAACAATTCCAGAAGAGCATCCTTTGTGCCCCAGTTTTCACTCATTGTGCAGGTGAGCTTTGTGGGTATGAGAGAAAATTTTGAACATTTAAATGCTGGGGCAGAAAGATGTTTTGGTTTCTTACAATACAAACTTATATGATTCTTGACATCACAAGATTTTCCACAACATATAAAATTTAAGTATATCTATTGTTGTTGTGTTAATAGATTTGCATTCTGTGAAATGGATAGTCTCTGCTTCTCTTAATTCCGTGAGAATTACTGCATGTAACTGGAGCATCTGATTAAGTAGAACAGTATGAAGAACATGGTTGCAGATGGTGTGTACCCTCAGACAATTACACTGACTTGGTTGTCAAAATACTGTTTTCCCTGACTGCATTTGTGCTGTCCTTTCTGTGGTTCCCAGAACATCTGCTATCTGCACTCTCAGTAGCAGCAGTATGTCCTCTCTACAACAGCTGTCTGAGTGGGGCTCTATGGGACTTCTTAACTGATGATGCTGTCCACATTCTCCACTAAGCCATGCACCAACCCACCAACACACCAGGAAGGAATAACTAAACCACTACTACCTGGTCAGCTGCTTCCCTGTATTCTCCTTTGTTCCCCATTATGAAATAGAACAGCTTTATGTTGCAAAGACCTCAGGTGATGGCTGCTTATTTTATGCTGCCAGAACAGAGGGTAAATGAATTGGCATTATCTCAGTTGTCTGAAGAGTTCACAGTATGGTGACACAGGTTTAAGTACTACTGCCTCTCCCTAGGAGACAAGACTTCTTCAGGTTACTATTGGCTATTAATGCTGCTGTTATGGTTTCACTGACCCAGGCAGAGACTGGAGATAGAAAACAACTGCTATGGTTTTCCTCACCTCCCACCCCACAGCTCCCCATGAACCAAGACTAATTTGGAGACAACCTCCCACTGATATTTGGAGGTTCATTATCTGTACACAGACCTATTACAGGCACGTAGTGTAATTCTAAGTAATTATATGGTCTCACAGGGTAATTCAAATACTTTTTAGACTACTAATCCTAATGACACCTTGTTGATGCAAGTAAGTGTTGTTATCCTATATGATATAACCGTGGCATGAAAAAATAGCACAGGGATATCCAGTCAGTATGTACTAGGATAGGTGGTAGAACTAGCTACTCAAGCTCCAGACTAGTTTTCTAACTTCTGTGTTGTCCTTCCTATCCATTCCTCTTTGCATATGGCTGCATACCAGTGCTTTTATTTTCTGTGATTGGTTACCTTGAACGCTGGCTTCAGAAGGCATAAAATCTTGTGATCACATTGAATTTTGTATTCCACTGTTACGAGGATATTTTGAAATCTAAATCTTCAGGCCGTATCTGCACTCAGTAAAGAAAACATGATCAGATGCACCATTCCTAAGCTTCAACTTGATGGATCTACAGTGCATTTTAATCCAAAACATTTTGTTTTAAGGAGTGAAAATGCATGCCTGTCTGCCAAGTAATTGTGGCTTCAGTGAGAAATGGAAAGCCCACAAATATATGCTTGGCTTCCCGGCATGACCTATTGTGGCTCACGGCCACTTGTGTTTACAGTAGGAGATTGCCCACATGCATTAGTCTGTAAACAGCATCAAAACCCAAAGCTTTTCTTTTTTTCTCCTTCACTCTCTATGTATTGCATTCTCAGAGTGTCTCCATCTAGGTGTTAAGTGTCTACAATTTTTTGTTTGTTTGTTTGTTTGTTTGTTTTTGGTTTTGTTCCTTTTTAAAGTCTAAGCAATCTAGCAGTTCTCTGAGATAGTGCTTCAAAGATACCTTTGCATTATTAGTAGTTGAAAATAATATTAGATTATTGCCAATAGCCCAGGAGCTCGCTCAGGCCCTTCCTGGTCCTCTAGCAGTGGCTGCATATTCAGACAATCAATGCATATTCAATAATCAGTAAAAAAAAAAAGAACAAAATACCCCAAACAAACCCATCAGTTTCCCCAGAAGGGTGGACTGAGTGTGGTGTTTGGACCACCTTAGTTTAGCATATGAGGAACTCTTAACTTCTGCACATTAGCTGACTTCAGACTGCCAGCAAACTGCCTTCTGACCAGCGCTGAAGCCAGGAATAGGTACAAAAATTATTTTGCAACTCTATTACATTTCTGCTACACCATGTATATGTTTGTGAATGTGGTTATGCAAAAAGACTTAAACCTTTCATAAATGTAATTGACAAAGAATGAAATTCAGATCAGCTTAGGACTTCAGGTCAAATTGCACTTTTGCTAGATGCCAGAAAAGAGTGCACTCATATTTCAGGTAATAAACAGGAGCACATTTGTGGAACATGCAAAGCACAGCTGTTCTTACCACTTCATGATCTCCAATTAAATACTCACGTGTATACCTCCATTTATAAAATACATGGTGCCCACATTTAGCAAATGTAAACTGGCTCAATGTGGAAGGAGGTTCCATGGTTGATGTAAAGATGAAGAAATGGAAGCATATCCTTGCGTTATTGAGTTGAAGGCCATTTGCAGATTCTGCAGCAGTCTTGGGACTGTCCTGCACTCCTAGTCACTGCACAACCACTCCCACTGATAGGAGAGCAAAAATGTAAACTGCAGCTGTCACAGAAGAAGCCAGACTGGATGGGCAAGGAGCTTCTAAAGGAATTAAGGAAAAAAAGAAGGTGTATCACCTTTGGAAAAAAGGGAGGTATCCCAGGAAGAGTTCAAGGATGTTGCTAGGTCTTGTAGGGAAAAAAGCCCATTTAGAACTTAGGCTGGCCACAGCTGTTAAGGAGAATAACAAATCTTTCTATAAGTATATTAATGGGAAAATAAAGAGCAAGGACGACCTCCACTTCTGATTAGATGGAGAGGGGAATGTAGTAACAAAGGATGAGGAAAAGGCAGAGCTGCTCAACATCTTCTTTGCCTCCATCTTCAACAGTAGGACAGGTTGTCTCCAGGACAGCTGGCCTCCTGACCTGGCAGATGGAATCGGGGACCAGTACAGTCCCCCTGTAATGCACGAGGCAGAAGTAAGGGACCTGCTGAGCTACTTGGATCCTCACAAGTCCACGGGACCAGGTGAAATCCATCCGAGGGTGCTAAGAGAGCTGGCAGATGAGCTCTTCATCATTTATCAACAGTCCTGGCTCACTGGAGAGGTCCCTGAAGACTGGAAGCTGGCCAGTGTGATGTCCATCCATAAAAAGGGCCAGAAGGACGAACCAGAAAAAAAACAGACCTGTGAGCCTGACCTCAGTGCCAGGCAAGGTCATGGAACAGGTCATCTTGAGTGTCATCACAAAGCACCTACAGGATGGCCAAGGGAACAGGCCCAGCCAGCACGGATTTAGGAAACGCAGATCCTGTCTCACCAACCTGATCTCCTTTTATGATCAGGTCACCTGCCTGGTGAATGTGGGGCAGGCTGTGGATGTAGTCGACCTGGACTTCAGCAAAGCCTTTGACACTGTCTGCCACAAGAAGCTCCTAGCCTAGCTGGCAGCTCATGGTTTGGACAGATTCACTCAGTGCTGGATCAAGAACTGGCTGGATGGCAGAGCTCAGAGAGTGGTGGTGAATGGTGCCACATCCAGTTGGCAGCCAGTCACTAGTGGTATGCCCCAAGGATCAGTGTTGGGCCCAGTCCTGTTCAACATCTTTACTGATGATCTGGGTGAGAGGATTGAGTCCAGCATCAGTAAGTTTGCAGATGACACCAAGCTAGGAGCAGGTGTTGATCTGTTGGAAGGTAGGAGAGCCCTGCAGAGGGACCTGGACAGGCTGGATGGGTGGGCAGAGGCCAATGGGATGAGATTTAACAAGGCCAAGTGCAGCCAGGAAGAAAGGGACTTGGGGGTACTGGTAGATAGTAGGCTGAAGATGAGGCAGCAGTGTGCCCAGGTGGCCAAGAGAGCCAGTGGCATCCTGAACTGCATCAGGAACAGTGTGGCCAGTAGGACAAGGGAGGTTATTCTTCCCCTGTACTCAGCACTGGTCAGGCCACACTTTGAGTACTGTTGTCCAGTTCTGTGCACCTCAAGTCAAGACACATGTTGGGCTGCTAGAATGTGTCCAGAGAAGGGTGATAAGGCTGGTGAGAGGCCTGGAACACAAGCCCTATGAGGAGAGGCTGAGGGAGCTGGGATTGTTTAGCCTGGTGAAGAGGAGGCTCAGAGGTGACCTCATTGCTGTCTACAAGTACCTGAAGGGAGGCTGTAGCCAGGTGGGTGTTGGTCTCTTCTCCCAGGCAACCAGCAATAGAACAAGGGGACACAGTCTCAATTTCTGCCGGGGGAACTATAGGCTGGATGTTAGGAGGAAGTTCTTGACAGAGAGAGTGATTTGCATTGGAATGGGCTGCCCAGGGAGGTGGTGGAGTTGCTGTCCCTAGAGGTGTTCAAGACTGGATGAGGCACTTAGTGCCATGGTGTAGTTGATTGGACAGAGCTGGGTGATAGGTTGGACTGGATGATCTTGGAAAATGCTCAACTTGGTTTAGTCACATGTTGCTGAAGTGTAACTCTGAGTATGCACACTGAAGACATACTGATTTTTAAAAATCCAGAAGTAAAAGCATGACTTTTAAAAATGGGAAGTGAGACTGGAACAGCCCACATGCAATAGGAAATACTCTAAATGACCTTCTTAAAACTTCTGAGAGCAGGAAGTGAAATTAAAAGTTAAACTGTTTCATCTTATTAATGATTATTTTGATCTTTAGTAAAAAAAATCAAAACATTTTTAGATAATCAATACACAAGGTAGAAACACACAAAATACTATCTGTCTATTCACTAGTTACATTCTGCTGCATCACAGAAGAACAAATGTGATCTATCCTCTTAGCACATTTCCTTGTTCAATGAAAATACTTTTGTGTGTGGTTTTTTATGGGCATCATAAATATTACGAAGATTCTGAGCTGTCTTTTGAGCAATACAAGCCTTAATTTTCTTACAAAGGACTTGTTCTCTGCATAACCGCTAGGAATACCAAATCTCCTTGTTCCACAAATGATCTCATATCCTGGTATGATTTGGGCAAGGACAAAATCATCTTTTTTTTTTTTGTTACATTACCTTTGTGCCCCTGCCAGTCAATTTCTCAGGCAGGAGCTTCTCCTTGTATCTTTCTGTAAATCAAAACAGAATATTCATAAAATATGTTCTTCATAGCTTGTGTGCTCTCTAGCAATCCCTGACTACATGTTCTTCACCATACTTGGTATTTTGCTCATGTGAGAACAGAAATTTTCTTTTGGTTATATGTAGCCAGTAAAGGAAGTGATGACTTGTGGAAAGATCTATCCTTTATTTGATGTTTTCACATCTCTTGGGTTTTAGTCATGCAGTGCTGAGGATATCAATCAATCCAGAATTACCTGAGAGAATTTCTTTTCATTGCAGACAGAAGCATCCATCTGAATTCCATCCATCCAGGAGAACTTGCACTGGTTTTATTACTGGATCAATTCAAGGGTACATCCCTAATACATCAATTTCTCCATTACAGTCTGTCTGGGGCCTAGTTAGTTTAAGATTAAACTGAATATTTTCCCAAAGAACATAGCTGCAGGAGATCTTTCAAAAAGGTGCTCATTTCTCTAGGAAGCTGAAAATTAGCTACTGAAAGACTGTAATCTCACCAGATGGATAGCTCATATCCCTTTTTTGAAGCCATTATCTTTGTTTCTCAGTTCTTTTGGATAGTCTGGCAAATTATTGGCCAAGTGAGCTGACACAAAGTACTATGTGAAAATTTTGCTACAGAATGCATAATTTCAGCTCCAATGGAGGAACATTTGAAAACTGCTGCACTCCAATCGGGCATGGAAACATATTAGTTTGGGTACAGAATCACACTAACATGCCTACTGGCTTTTTAATTAAGATCCAGGTCTGATACAACCAGTGTAAACTGTGGACAAGGCAATCATGGGTTTTTCTTAATTGTCCATGCTCTAATTTTGTTTATTAAATTTAACTGATGAAGGCAATAAAAACATTTAAAATAAATCAGTTATTTAAGTCTCACATTTTCAGACTTCTTAATGTAATAAATCACTCGAATGAACTCATTAAATCACCAATATAGTTAAAGTTCAAAGTAAACTATTAAAATAGTATTTGAAACCTGCAGTACATGTATTTAACTTCTAAATGAATACTGTTCACTCTAATAAATATTAGTAGGAAAGTGCAACATCTCACATTGTTCTTAACCCTCTGCCCCTTTACTCTGCTCTCCTGAAACCCTACCTGGGGTACTGTGTGCAGTTCTGGATCCCCCAACACAAGAACGACACGAAACTGTTGGAGGCTACAAAAATGCTCAGAGGGCTGAAGCAGCTCTGCTTTGAGGACAGGCTATGAGAGTTGGGGCTTTGCATCCTGGAGAAGAGAAGGCTTCGAGGAGACCTTGCAGAGGCCTTCCAGTATCTGAAGGGGCCTACAGGAGGGCAGAGGAGGGTCTATTTACAAGGTCTTGTAATGACAGGATGAGGAGTATTTGGTTTAAACTGGTGAGGGGAGATTTAAACTAGATGTTATGGAGAAGTTCTTTACAGTGAGGGTGGTGAAACACTAGAGCAGGTTGCCCAGAGAAGTTCTGGATGCTCCCTCCCTGGAGATGTTCAAGGCCAGATTGGATGAGGCCTTGAGTGACCTGTTCTTCTGAGAGGTGTCCCTGCCTATGGCAGGGGGTTGGAACTAGATGATCTTTGAGGTCCCTTCCAACTTAAATGAAAACAAACAAAAGAAACAAACAAAAAAACATGTCATTCTCTCCATTGTCTAATGTGGAATGTTGGAGTGAGAATAGTTATATTGAAGCTTCAAGAGCTCTTACAAACATACTTTCCAAACACCATGAGGTACTGAACAAGGTTTATGTCTTCAAATGAGACATCTTAGCCTTTTCTCAGAAACATGTATGCTTTTGCTCCAAAGCACAGACAGCCCATATACAATCTGTTGCAATATCTCTTCACTGAAGAAAGGGACCCACACCTACCACAACAGTAGGAGTTTCCAGACCTCCGTGACAAGAAGAAAGTACATGTCTGTTTTGCAGCCCCTTGTGGGTATTACATCAGCAAAGAGGAGTTAAAATACAAGTAACTAACTAACTAAATGTATTTCCCTGTAGTATAAGGGGAAGGCCTCTGGGTACAATTATAAATTGCTGTCCCATCATTAAGTTGCAGGATCCTTGTTCAGAGATACAACTCCTGTTTCCTTGTGGGAACAAGAACCGTGTTATGCATATGTGACATTTTGTGTTTGGTTTTGGGGACATTTTTTGTTGTGGGGAGAAAGAGGTTGCACTCAGGCATTTTCATTGCCTGATGACTTGGACACATAACAACCATCTGTTCTGATGGTTCAATCCAGAACATGTTGTTTTCAGAGCAATGGAAGAATAACAAAATGAATAGACAAAAGATGTAACATTTTCTGGCAAACATAAATTTGACAACTTTTTTTATTGAGGCATAGGAAATCTATGTCAGATAAAGTTAGGCCCTTTTCCTTTGCTTTTTCTGGTACAAACAGTACTAGAGTGTACTATGTGAAGAAAAAGCACATGAAAAACATTCAGCTATGTAAATAATATAATTTCAAAGGTGGCATTTGCTGTAGTTAACAAAGGACTTACAGATAAACTGCTCCATAACTTAAAGCAAATAAAAGTGTCATATGACAAAACACAATTTAGACTGTTAATAGGACCAAAGGATTCAAAGGGGAAAAGAAGACAATTAGAATTTAACCTTATTAAATACATCAATGCACCAACATCCTTATGGTTTTCCTCAGCAAGACATTCTGCAAAAAGAATGTCTTAGTTATTTACAGTATACCATGGAAACATCTATCAGGCTAGTATCAGAGGAGTGAAGACACATTAATCTATTTTATTTTATAAACAAGCAGCATAATTTAGTGTGGGGTTTTATGTTTAAAAAGAAAAAAAGGTAGGATTGGATGAGAACAGCTGCAGAGGTAATTTCAGACTTGTATTAATCTATCACTCCCTGAAACATGTACTTTTACAAGAGGGTAGGAGAAATATTTCCAATGAAAATAAACATGATTAAATGTTATGATAAACAGGAAGAACTTTAGAAATAAGACTGGGAGAAGTATAGAGAATATCTTGCTGAAATATAAGGAAGCTGCTAAGCTGTGAAGAAGAAAAAGGAAGAAAAATGCAAAGATGAGACATGGCATACCAAAATAAATGTACTATCTGTGGTAGGATAGAAAAGGTTGTCTGGCCTGATGGAATGAGTTATAGGTGGGGTCCCTTAAGCATTTGCTAGAAAATGCTCTTGGTTGGATGAATGAGCAATGAAGGAGCTAAATATATATTAAAAAAAACAAACCAAAACAAACACCCCCCCAAAAAAAAACACCCCAAAACCTATGAACTAAAATCCCACCAAAAAACCCAAACCAAACCAAACAAAAAAAATATTGTTGCTGTTGGGTTCTGCGGGTTTTTTCTTTTTTTTTTTTTTCCCTTCTTCTCTTTTTCTTATTCTTCTTCTCTTTTTATTTTTCTTTTATTTTTCCTCTTTCTTTTCCTTTTCCTTTTCCTCTTTCATTTTCCTTTTTTTTCTTTCCTTTTTCTTATTTCCCCCCTTTCCTTTTCCTTTTCCTTTTCCTTTTCCTTTTCCTTTTCCTTTTCCTTTTCTCCTTTCTTTTTCTTTCTTTTTGAGAGGGAAAAGGGAGTAAGAATGTCTAAGTAGGATGAGATGGGATGGGACAGAATATGCACACTGACAAAAAAGAATGCTGATCAGTAAAGATAGGAGAAGGCATTCAAGTGGAAGAATGCCCACCTGTGCTTCTACATGTAGTGAAGGTGTGTCTTTGGCTTTGTTGTCTAGAATTAGAGGAAATGGAGTGACTTTTAAACATCCTGAGAGATAATAAATGCTATGGTGGGGTTTGTGTGATTTGTTTTGCTTATTACTGTTCTTTGCATGGCTTACTGATTTCGTGATGCATCATCCTACTGAGTCTGATTCGATATTCCGATGTTTCACTAGGAAGTGGGTTTTTATGTGGTGTATTAGGTGCTCTCTGTTAAGGCACATGTATAATGCATGTGTAAGCAACCTCCTCTAAACTTGAGCCTGGTTGTACTTTCAGCAGTGGGTGGATCAGGTGACCTCCTGAGATCACTTCAAACCTGACTGACTTAATTACACTGCTATGGAAAGTTGTGCATTAGCTGTGGACACATCCAATTTACACTGTGTCAGCCTCAGAAAAGCCTGACTCCACCTGGGGCAGGAAAGGCGTGGTACATAAATGTTCAGGGGTATGCCTGTTTCTAGGGCTAAAAAGTTTAGCTAGTCTTTCTGAGAGACTTCTTTTAGGGTTATCCCTTAAGAAGATGAAAAGGAGATATACAAAGTAATCCAAATATAGCCCATTAAATTAGAGGTGGCACCTGCAGAAGGGTTGCTAGAAACTAGTAAGCAAATTATGTCAGTGTAGGAATATTGGTAACAACATTGCAGGCTGAATGAAAACTAGGTGCAGTAATTGTATTATGTTTTCACTTATATAACCTTAGTAAACTGAAACTTGTCATATGGTAACTGAAGTAAACCTCGCTTGGAGTTCATTATTATACTTCCCCTGGCTTTGAGAAAGAAGCAATGTTTGTCTAAGTAGGGGAAGTTTTCTTATCAATATTGTTCAATATCCTGGTTATACTGAAACGCCTGGCAACTGCCTGATCACTTTTCCTAGTCTTGGGCAGTTCTTTTCACAAAACCACAGAATCACCAGTCACCACATTTGCTACACACTACTATGGTGAATGAGGGGAACAATGTCTGTCTATCTGAAAGCCTGCTTCACAACGGCTAGCCCTTTTAAGTGTGGAAACATGATCTGTGAGTTTGAAACCATTGTGGCTCTCCAAAAGTGCCTAGCAGAAGGTGAATGTCTAAGTACTTACAAAAATACTTCATCAATGTATTTGTCAAAGACAAAACTTCTAGGTTCTTTACTTCCAGATAAAGTTCTTGAGAGGTTTTACAAACAAGATTTAGATGAAGCAGCTTATTGAGAATAGAAGACATTCACTCTTTAACAGCCCAGTGCTTTAAGCTTTATTTGATGTCTGCTTCTGTAGCCTTTGCAATGCATGAAAACACCATAGTATAGCCTCCATGCATGCCAAGAGGTGTCTTGGAGAGGCTGCTTTCTTTTATGTCTTTCATAAAAAGCATATATTTGGTGTGCTTATATCCTTTTGTTGGTGTCTGAGGCCAGAGAATTTGTTTTGAAGACAGATTTTTCTTCATTTGGTAACTTTAAGTGTCACATCTACTGGAGTAGGTGAGCTGCTCTGTGGCTTGCTAAGCTTTTCCTACAGATGTGTGTGGAAAAACAGGGGCTGGGACCAAGAATTAAAATTCCTGCTAGAGACCAAGGTAAAGCCTGAAGCTTCTTGTTGAAGGGTGTGATAGAGGCAAAGGGCCATGTGTGTCTGTGCAAGAAGGGGCAGCTGACAAGACAATAATCTCATAATCAGTCTTATCCTTCTTACACCACTACATGTATGCATTGATGCACTTTCATGTGTTTGAACTCTAAAAGAGTTCCTGTTGGTGTTACAGGAATACTTGAAATGCTTTTTATAAGACAAAGACGAGCTCAGCTTGTCAGATAAAACAGTATTTTGCTATTAGTCCTTGTCAAGAGGAGGCACTGCCTCATCTTAGTTGGTTATGGAATTAAAGGTTATGGAATGGCTGTTATAACCCATGAGGTTTCAGGTATTTTTTGGTGAATTAGTATCTCTGCTAAATTGCTTCAACATATTTTTCTTTTTTGCTTAGCTGGCTTTTAACTCAAGGCAGCGGTAAGACATGTCAGTCTCTGATCTTGGAAGGTATTCCTCAAATGTACTGATTCTCTTTTTCTGAGCAAATTGTGCACAGAGTGCTTATGTGGGTAGATTCACATGCAGTTTGTACTGCTCGGAGTACTCACTGTTCTAACAAGTAGTTTATGAAACAGTACTTCTGGAACTAAGTGGAACTTAGTTTCTGTCTTGCTCACTTGCCATACCTTCATCAGGGAATCTGCTAGTGGTTTAATGATTGCTATCTGCAGTTCCTTCATTTGGGAGAGTTTGAGACAGTATAAACCTATCGGAAATTAGCTTCAGTAGTAAGGCATCTTCCTAGGCATATTTTACAGCTGGCTTATTCTCAAAAACTATTTTCTATTCCTCAAGAAAACCAGATGAGTACAAAGTGTTCACACTGAAGTTGATTTTGTTCATCTCTATTATCTGATCATGAGGGCCTGAATAGGACTTTTCATCCTTGTCAGATCTGTATTTGATTACAGAAGCTAAAAAAGAAACAAAACTCCTTTCCTCATTGTCCTATAAAATCTTATAATGAGGCAATTTCCCAGGCAATAGCTATACTGCACGAGGAAATGCTAGCAAAGCTGTCAAATGTCCAGATAGTGTTAATACAACAGCATGTAGGTGATCAATCACTCTGAAGATGGAGGAAAATGGAGGCAGGCTTTTCTTGGGTGGGAATTCTATATAGCTATGCAAGCCAGAGGGGAATGCCTTTTCTGTCAGATCTTAGCAAAATCTTTTAATTACTCCACTATAATTCTCTCTGAGTGCTTTTGGAAAGATTGGTAATTGGCTCATAATCTTTCTAATTCTTGATGCAAAGATACCTACACTCAAATGGATAGAAACTAGAGCTGGCTGGGAAACACAGCAGGTTTCTTTTCTCAGAGGATTAAGACCTGTTAATTCTTGTCCATATTCAGATGCTGTGGGGTTGGGGTTTTTTTTGTTGTTTTTGTTTTGTTTTGTTTTTAATGGTTTATGGCTTTCTAAAAAAAGAATCTTTCTATATTTTTTTACAAATGGAAAATCTTAAGAGGAAGAAAAACTTGTGAGGATTAATGCTTGATCTTCAAGGGAGAACAGGGAGGAATAATTAAACTGATTAAACCTAATCAGGGGATGGAATGGCTTTGAGACGCCCTTTTGACTATTGTTATAATAACTTAAATGGGAGCATGCCCTGTGGCAGCCTGTCAAAGACTAAGCAAACCTCAGTGATGGCTCTGATGCTATTCTCATGGCTTGTACTCACATTTCAGAAGCAATTTTCACACCTTGGCTTCCTGGGTTAGGAATGATATGTAGTTATCTCTACCGTGACAATTTAAGCACACATCTTTATTCTGACCCGAGGAAGGTCATTGATAGATACAAGCCTTAAATCTGGACGAAAGAGTATAAAGGAGCTAAAGGACCTAATGGGGAGGAAACAATATAAATGAAACCTATGAACAGCAAATCATTACAAAGTGGTGTTGAACTAGATTGTGGACTTGAACTTTCTGAGTATATTAATTGAATCTCTGACTCATGCAGTTATGTCTCCTACTCACAGAGTAACTACACATGACTTCAAACTGCACATCAGTGATTTCCCCAACCTACCTCTAAAAATCACTGCTGCTATAGTTCATTAACCGTTTATTCAAGTACATGAGAGATCAGGCTAATTTTTATTCTCTCAAGCTAGAACTGGTACTGCATAATACTGTGTGGCTCCTATAGAAGAGTGTAACTAGTTCTCACCTTTAAGGACCATTACCTAGAATGTGGAGAGCCTTATATGTTAGCTAACCTACTCATATACTATGTCCCCTGTAGCATTCTGTTAGGGAAGCATAGAATAATTCTGCTTATTTGCTTTGGAACTGAAAAATAGAAACAGAGTCACATCTTCAACAGAGGATAGTAACTTGAAAAACTCTCACAAATGGTATAAAATTCCGATGTAATGGTAACATAATATCGAGATGGAGCTGTGTAGGCAGATATGACTGTGCTGTGAGTCAAACACAAAGCATGTATGGACCTGTCTACTGCACTTGCACTACCGGCATACTTCATATACTTCAGACCACTTCTGGAAAATTATATTAGTATCACTGGAGCATCTTCCAATAAGTTGTCATGAAGCTCACTCAAGCACAAGTGTATGGGAAAACAGCATTGACTGTGACACCTGAACTGAGAATAGTGCAATCTTGAAGGACAGATGAACATGTCTGTGATGGTTTGTGTTCCCCTCCTCCTTTTAATTTAGCTTAGCTGGGTAAAAATACCAGAGCAAATACAATGATACATATATTCTATCCAAGGCTGAAGGAGACACTGAAGGATTCAGTCTTCAGTCCTCAGACTTCACTAGCTCTAGACTGTAAAGCCAAATCTTGCTAAAAGCTCCTGGACTGTATCTACCTCCATGTTATACGGATCTGTTCAGTTCTGTTCTGGAAGTGGAGACAGGCTCCACACTACCTGATTTTTAGTAGAATTTATTATCCTCAGCTGCCAGATTAGGGAAAAGCGAAAACTGCTACATTTTTAGCAAAGAGTATTATGATACTGTGAACTAACAGAAGGCGGCTGGGCCGGGGGGAGCCAATAGTCCTCAGAGAACTGACTGCTTTGCAAACTTTCTTTGCAAGTGGTAGTCTGCAAGGTGATGAAGCAGCTCTCCCACAGAGCCAGGCCACAGGCTAATCAAGGACGGCAGGTGCAAGTGTCTCCTGAACTCCAGGTAATGAATACCAGGAGTGAATTGGCAATAGAGGACCGAGTGGTCCACTTGTGTGCAGCGCTGCCCGGTATTGTTTCAGATCAGCTCCAGAACAAAGGCAGCAGCACAGTCCTTGCTTTCCTTCCTCTGCAGCAGCTGCCAGGGTTTCGTGGCGAGTCGGCTGGCTGTAGACAGTGCAGAAAAGCCCGCCTGGCAGCACTGGTTCAGGAGCACTGGGCATTGTTCAGGTAACGGAGGGACTGCAAGTGTGGACTGAGGCTCCGCGGCGCTTTGGCCGGTGCGACTGGTTACGTGGGGAAGGTGGCCTCATTGAGGAAGAGGCCTCGGCACGAGTTTGGGACAACGCCCCGCTTGCTCCAAAGGCCGACCCGACCAACTTCATTCTCTAACCGACCCAAGAAGCCGGGGCAGGGTGGGGGCTCCCCTCTGCACCCCGGCCCTCAGGGAGCTTTTGCGGTCGACGTGAGACTCCCTCCCTCACGGCTCCCAGCGGACGGCACCGCGCGAGCGGTCAGGGCGGGGCCTCCGATGCTAAGGAGGGGGCGCGGCCACCGGCGCCGTGGGGCGGCCGGGGCGGGGAGGAGGTGGCAGCACGGCACCGCGCGGACGAGGCCGGGAGGTGGCGGGGGGCGGTGGCTGGTGGCCGTTGGACTAGGGCTAGGGCCAGGGCCTGGCAAGGAGCAGAGCAGAGTGGAGGCAGTCGGTGAGTGCGAAGGGCAGGGAGCGCTGCCGGACCGTGAGACAGTGGGACAGGGTGAGGCGGACGCAGTCATCCCGGTGCGGTAAGCAGCGGAGCGGGAACATGGCGAGCGTAGGAAACGGCACGGAGGAGAGCGGCGGCGGCGAGGAGGTAAACGGAGGGAAGCGACCAGAGAGCTCTGGGTTTTTGGGAAGGGATCAGTAGTCCCCTGCTGGCGCAGCGGCGTCGGGGAGGCGCGGGCAGGGGTCCCGCTCCGCCGGCATCCCAGTCGCCCACCTGCCCTGCGCCGCCGCCTGTCGCGGCGCTGGGGCTAGGCAGGCGGCCAGCTGGGCAGACGCCTCCTACCCGGACAGGCCTGGCCGCCGACGGGACGAGAAGCCGCCAGGAGTTGGGGAAAGTTGTCCTTGCGGCGGTGCCGTGGGCAGTCCCTTCCTTCACCCATACGCCTTTGATTTCCTTTTTCTTTTCTTATTATTCTTCCTTTTTTAAAAAAATTGTTTTTATTTTCGTTAATCCTAGTTCCGCGTTAGCGGTGGCGGGCGGGCAGCAGACGCGACCCCCGTGGTTCTGGGGCAAGGCAGGGGTGCAGGCGCCTCAGCCGCGGCGTTCTGGGTGGCGGAGATGGGGGTCACACGGCCGGCTGTGCTGTCCGAATGGTCTGCAAGGGTGCGGTTCTTCATGCGTGGGCCCCGTTTGTGTGGGCTCTCCCGCAGGCTGCTTGGGCAGTTTTTCTGTCTGAGAAGTGAAATCGGGCATCACTGTAGTGCCTGGAATATGCCTTATACACTGGAGTTTGTAATTTCCGCGTTAGTTTGTTAAGGGTTCTACAAACAGCCGAACCACGAATCTTTTAAAATGTTCACCTGAATTTACAGATATCCTTTGTATCCTCTCAGCTCCAGAAAAACGCAGTAACAGAATGAGTTGTCAGCACCTGTCAGGAAGCCGGTGAGAGTTGAGGTAGCGAGAGTACTGCAAAGCTGAGGCAGTTTTAATGCAGGGTGCTTTTGGGCAGGATATCGCAGTTCTGGCATGCACGTGTGGGAATACTGTCTTGATTTCTGACTGTAGGGTCTTAAAATAACAGATTCTAGCGTTTTGTAAATTCAGCAGCTTCTTCAGAAAGATTTGTAGGGCATGCCGCTGGCCAAATTTTGTGTAAGAATGCTTATGAATCGTGTGATTACATTATAGGTGGGGGGCGTTGTAGTGTATTTTTTTGTTTATTCGGTTTTTAGAACCCCAAACCAAATACAGCAAAATATTGGTAGGTTGAGTTTTGAAAACAGTCCCTTAACCAGTGCCTGGTTTCTGACATGGGGCGATGTTATAGTAGAGTAACTGTTTAAATGGACAAGTTGGACTTGGTGGTCTGTGTAGTTGGGTTGAATCCTCATAGTTTATATTTGGCAATTGCAAAGACCATTCTTAGAGGAGATGATACACATCAGCTTGTCCTTTTTCTTGGTTGGAGGGGGGGAATATATACTAGTCTATATTTCAGAACTATCGATATTGCCAGTCCTAAGGTTACTGTATGGAGGCATAATGTCAAAATGTGAAATGCTTAAATTTCACTGCAAACTACAGTGAATCATTACAAAATCATAGTGATCTCTGTGGACATCAGTTTTATTTCCAATATAACGAGTGTTCCAGTAAGAACAAGTTATTAACGATTTCTGTCTGCTTTCAGTAGGCAAGTAGTTGGAATTCATAATTGTTCAAACAGGTATTTAGCAACATAGTTGTAACGCAGTTGCATGAAAAAGAGGGAAGAATGTTCTTCACTGTGCTTGCTGTTAAGTGTCAATGCTCTGTCGGAGAAAAAGAAGCTGCCATAAAAACCAGTGGAAAGGTAGGTATACAAACACCTGGAAGGGGATTTATTTGAATAAGCTGTTTGTTGTCTGCAAAAAGGCAAAGGTTTCTCCAGATAACCTCAAAAGACCTCAGGCTTTTTGCAGTGACTTGCGCTTGATTGTTTGGAATTTGAAATGGACCATAACTGGTAATGGAGTGAGTACTTGGGTTTTTCCTATCGAGATCCCAGTGTTCAGGAAGGGAGGGCAAATGGTGACTTGATCTTGGGGAGTCACAGCTTTTGTTACAGAAGTTGTCTATACAACTGTAGGCTGCCTTTGCCTACAGGTTCATTACAATCTCTTTACTAATGTGCTGGATGTGATTTCAGCACTTCATACACAGGATAGCCAGGTGTTTCTCAGCTTTTTTATTTTTAGCGTTTGCAGTGCTTATGATATTGGGAACTGAACTTGGGAAAAGTTATTGTTAGCTTTGTTCTTAGGAGCTGCATGTGTCTGAATAATGCATACATGGAACATGGCAGATGCTTCTTTCTGATTTAAGTGTGCATGTTTAGGAGTATATGAACATAGCTTTTAGCATAGAATTTTGCTTTGCTGTTACTTTTGAGTACTTCTTTAGCTGTGAGGCTTTGAAGAAGCATATGTTAAGCTAAACCTTGAAGGTGCTTCCTACTTAAGACACTGACTGGCAAGAACATTACTTCTGAAGTCTATGCTTAAGGTAGCAGGTAGCTGCCCTCCGCTACCTGCATGAATAAAACTTGTGGTTTTCCTTATGCTTCTCAGAGCTCAAGGAAGTGCCAGATACCATTTTTTTTTCCTAATCTGATGTACACCTCACTGTCCTGCAGCTGGGGCTTTTTGAGGAGTAGGGTGAGGAAGTGGTCTGAAGTGCAAATGAGTCCTCTTTGCCTCCGCTAACACAGGTGTAGTAGTCTGGTATGTTGTTTGTTTGGTTTTGGGTTTTGCTTTTTAAAAAACACCGCTAGGAAGTGGAGACCTAAGGCTACGAGTCTGTATTGATGAGGTAGTGTTGTGGAGATGTTCATGTGGGAAAACGAATGGTTGTTAAACTTGAGATTTTCCTGTGCAGTGTGGCTTCCTGGATGTTCGCGAGTGCTTGTGGTCATCCTCTAAGAGGAAGCAGTTTCCTGCATGTTACTCTACCACAGTGAAAGTGTCTGCCTGTAGTGCATCTCGTTAAACCACTACTTGACACTAAATTAACCTATTAAAAGTACTCATACTGTCATTCTTTTGGAACAGGTTACAAATCTAGAATGGGTATACTTTAAGGCCAAAGTAGCGCTCTCAGCCACTGCAGAGTGTTCAAGCAAAACTTTAAGCCTTCTCCCCTCCACCCCCCACTGTCTGAAGATTACTTAAAATAGTGGGCCAGATCTGCTTCCCATTAAGTTCACTCAGTGCTGCCCTGGTTTTTCAAAGTCTTAAAGCCAGCTTAATTGGTTACTTGGGGATTCCCTATCCATGAAAAAAAACCCAACAACCCATCAAAAAAACAAACCCAACCTTGGCCTTTGTGCATGTGAAGGTTGTAGCCAGACAGAAAGGATGGTTACCAAGAAGTATGTGAGTGGTAATAAAAATGCCTTATTTGGCCATATGTAGCCAAACTAAGGCTTATACACAGACCTGAATATGATTTGGTGCCTTTGCTGTGGTTACCTCTGAGGCTTGTACTAAGGACAGCCTGGCCAATTCATCTAATCTATGCCTCTGCTGTTAAAGTAAGCTGTTAAATAAAATTTTTGTAGAGAAGGTCTGATGATGCCTTGAACTGCCCAAGCAAGGCCAAATACTGTATAGGCCTTAATAGCCTAGGTAGTTTATCTTCAGAGTTATTTTCAAAATGAAACTATCATTGTCTTCAATTCAAAGCTGTTTATTGGTTTGTGCTCTGTGCTTTTAATTCACTGCTGCAACTGCTACTGCACTTATGATCAAAAAACTTGCTAGTGATGTGTATCTTTCCACCAGTAAAGTAATACAGTAATGTACTTTAGAATAGGTTACAGAACTATGCAGTACTGACAACTGTCTCTCATGTTTATGCTGAGGACTCTTCACCATGTTTTATTTGGTAATTCCAGTCTCAAAGAAGAGTCTCAGTGGTGAAAGGTGGTTGTGGTTGCATTCTCTTGGACACATCAAGAAGCTAGGAACAACCTTAAAAACTGAAGAATATATTTGGAATGTGGAGTTGGGAAAGGGCAGTGAGGGCACTTTCCTCTCATGAAGAATAATTCTTTTTAAAACATCCCAATCTGATTTTTACGGTTTTGTGTCTGAGAAGTAGATCTTGCTCAAAGGAAGAACATAATATTGGAAGTCCTCCTGTTAGCTTATTTCAAATGCTTGTGCTTTGACACATCGCTCATCTGTTTTTTCTGTTCCTATTTTGATCTCTTCTACTGCACATAGACATCTATGATGAGGGGTAAGCTATTCCAGCAACACAGATGAGAAAAGGACCATGGGAGAACTAAACATGGCTAATAATTTCTTATTTATTAAGATAAGTCAAGTCACTGTCTCTGCTTTTGAGGCTCTGAAGTGCTTTATTTCAAATAAAACTTTATTTTCCCTGTGAGAATACCTAAGAGGTATTAGTTTTCCTTGTGACCAAGTAAAGGTAAGAATGTATTCTCTGATTTTATATTACCTATATTGTACTGAGATGGTTAATTTTTAATCAGATTTTTCCATTTCTTAATTGGCTTCCTGGGGCTTGCTTCATTTATCTGTTTGAGCTCCTTGGTCGACTGTGACTAAATTTGAAAACTGAGTTTTAAGTGTGACTTAAATCTTTATTTTGTTTGCTGGAGGAGGAAGGGAAGTGTATATAATGTGTTAAAAAAAAACCCTTTGATTAACCAAAATGAATATTAAATAATAGTGTGCTGTTTCTTTTCAGAGCAAGGGACAAATGATACAGAGAGTTTAGGAAAAGGTAGTGTTACTGTGGAAAACACTGGACTACTACAGAGAGGCAGGAAAACACTAGATTATCATAGAGAGTTAGAACTGATAATTAAACTTATGGAGGAGCTAAGTACCTGTGAAGTGAATTTGTATGTTACAATTTGCCTTTACATCTCTTTTCTGCATGTGTGGTTTGTGTGGTGGGATTTTTTTTGTGTGTGTTTTTTTGGGTGGGTTTTTGTTTTGTTTTTTTTTGGGGGGGGAAGTGGCATTTGTGTGTGTGTATATATATATGTGGGAAAATATAGAACAAAAAGCTTTTTCCTCAAGGTTTTGTTTTTTCTTTGTATATTGAACTGCTGCTATTCAGATGTGGAAATCAGAATTTAGTATCTTTTAATGACGCCTTTGCTCTGAGCAGTGGAAGTTACTGTCCTTACGGTTACAGCTGTCTTGGTAACTGTGTCTAAAAACTTGCCATGCACTATATGAAAAGACAGTTCTACTTCACATACTCACAGAATTATTGAGGCTGGAATATACCTCTGAGATCAAGTCCAGCCCATGGCACTAAGAGCCACATCCAGTCTTTTCTTAAACACCTCCAGGGAGGGTGACTACACCACCTCCCTGGGCAATCTGTTCCAGTGTCTAATTACCTCTTCCACGAGGAAGTGCTTCCTAACATCCAACCCAAACCTCCCCTGGTACAGTTTCAAGTAATACCCTCTCATCTTGTCACAAGTTGCCTGGGAGAAGAACCTGACCTCCACCTTACTACGGCTTCCCTTCATGTAGTTGTAGAGTGTGATAAGGTCCCTCTTCTTGCATCAACTTAGAGGAGGATAGATTGTGTCTTACAGTTTCAGTAAATGTATAAGAAATTCAGATTATGGGAGCACTGTTGCTTCTGCAAACATGGTTCTTCCTTTGTTGACATTTTGGTGCTGACATGCTTGCAAAAATGTCTAGACTTGAAGTACTTATTGGAACTTACTGGTCAATGACTTGACTTCAATAAAGATTCGTGTTGGGCTCCTTTCTGGACAAGGAGTTTGCATGTTGAAAGAGAAAAGGAACTTAATTGCATTTTGGCATACCACGCCTTACACAGCTGCATAGACCGGGATGACTACACCTATGAGTAGATGATAAGCATGTATGATCTTACGCCTTCTGTCTTAAGGAAGTCTCCTACAGCTTACCTAACCAAAAGGAAGGTTTCAAGTAAGTGATAAGGCTTTTCTCTTCCTGTGTGACACCACCACAGAAGGATGAGATAAGATCATAGTTGCTCGTGGCAGGCTGGCAGGAATACATCCTGACAGACCACATCCATCTGGTGGGCAGTGATCTTCATATGTGCTGTTTCTTCTGGGTTAATAGAAACAGTATTATGCTTGGAGGAGCAGAAATGGTGTATCCTAGAATCACAGAATGGTTTGAGTTGGAAGAGACCTTTAAAGGTCCAGCCACCCTGCAGTAGTTAACTAGGTCAGGTAGCTAAAGACCCATCCAACCTGACCTTTAATCTTTTCAGGGATGGGGCACCTATCACCTCTCTGAAGGATCTGTACCTGTGTTTTACCACCTGTATTGTAAAAAATTTCTTCCTTGTGTGTAACCTTAAGCTACTCTGTTTAAAAAAAAACAAACATAGAATGGTCTGGATTGGAAGGGACCTCGAAAGGTCATCTAGTCCAACCCCTCTGCAGTAAGCAGAGGCACCCTCAAATAGATCAGGTTGCTCAGAGCCATTCTGACGTATTGCAACATCTTCACCATCATCTCAGGCAGAAGCAAGTGATGTAGTATTTCAAAGCCAGTAATAAAGGCAGGAACTTAGAAAGTGCTGACTTCGAGTTTAACTACTTAACTACATCAACATGTTTCTTTGTCCAAGATGAAACAGCCTGATGATTGCAAAACACAAGTAATTTCTGTGAGTTCTCCCCAAACAGAGAGATCTGTAGAATACTCATCAGTTGTAGTCCCATTGATTAGTTTTTATCGGTATTTGGTCCCTCACAATTCTATAGCTGACTCTGAGTCATTGCTGTTACTGCCAGCCACAGAGCTGGCACTAGCCACAGCAAGTCTCTCTCTGTTTCCAAAAACTTTTATTGCACTTTGTCAAAGTGCAACAGGTCTTGCTAAAAAGACTATCTCAGTCTTTCTCATAAGCCTCCTTTACGTACCGAAAGGCCACAGTGACGACTCCCAAATGAGATCATAGCTCTCATTTTGATAAGAGAGCAAAACTGCAACTGAAGACTTGAGAAATGGCTTTCAGCAGTGGTTCTGTGCTGCTGTTGAAGTTGTTAGAGCCCTGACACATCCAGGATTCTTATGCTTTAGGTGATTATGTGTCTGCTTAAATGGTCAAAAACGAGAATTAGTGTGCAAATGCTGAAACTGTCATCATTTGCTTTTCTAAGCCCTCTTAGGTTCAGGAAGCATTTGAGCTAAGGCAATAATAAGTAAGTATCGCAGACTCATGGACTTACATCCAAACAGCAGTTGCTACAATCAAGAGTTTTTGTTGTTTTTTTTTCACTGAGTGAAAGACTTGCCTGCTATCTTATTCTGGAGTAAGGAAATAAAGCTGTTACCATGTAGTAAAGGCAAGATAATTGTGTATGATGGTTTTATTCCATTTGTGCATTCACTGTGTAATAGAGTGATAAGTAAACTTTTCAAGCCAGCGCTTGGGTGTGCAGTGCTTCTTTGATTTCTTCTGATCCCCAGGAGCTGGCATCACGTGCACTCTTGCTCTCCAGAAATCCTCTTATTGGAGGATATAGCAGGACAGTCTGTTATTCTGTTATCAAAACAGAGGAGGTTTGGAGGAAACCTGCTTCTGAGGATGGTGACTTCTGCATCTGGCACCTATTTGCAGTAGTGGTTGTTTTAAGAAGCATGGTCTTTAGTGGGTGACTTGTATTAGGGTTAGGGTGGCCAAAAGAAAGAAGCAATGTTCCTAGGAACTTTGAGGGAAGTGTGATTGTAAAGATAGAATATATTGCACTGATTTTTATTTCCCCTAAGAAATAATGGGCTAGAGAGACGTTTCACCTGGCTTCTGTCTCTTGCGACCGTTGATAGCCAATTCAGTGGGACAGGTTGCTAAATTTGCTCTTACTCAGCTTTCAGGACTGGAGCAAATTACTTCTTTTTTTTTTTTTTTTAATTTTGTTGGAGAATTATGAATAGGAATTCACTGTTAAATAATTACTCTGAGGTCCTCTGGTAGAACCGGAGCTTGCTGGTGAAGGTACTGTGGAGACGTAGAATTACTAAATGTGACTTTAGTAAAAAAGTATTTTTACATGAGGCTTTTAGGGTTCTTGTAGCTCACCTGGCTAGAAGGCTGAATAAACATGTAAAAAACTGAAGTGTTCCACACTCTACAAAACTTTCCCACTTTCATTTGAGCAACAATGATTTAAATAGTGACTTTCAAAAGAGTTGTAGTATGTGATGTGAAGCTTATTTAACTCTTGACTTCTTTTTTAATAAAATGCAGCATAAACAAATATTTGATTAAGGACATGGATGCTGAGGCGTATCTGAGCCATTTTTGTCCATTATATTTCACATATTTTTCATATATTAATCATGTTAATGATTATGTACTTTGTCAAGGGAAGGGTGAGAAGGATAGGAACTAAACTTTGTAAACAGAACAGTTTTGCTGAATTTGTATGACTTGGACTAGAGGAAAAAACTTGAGGACAAGGCTTAGGCATAGTATTAAAGAATATCTAAATCTATGCCTTGTCCAGATGGAAAATCTTAGCTTGAAAAACGTGTGCAGCTCTGGAAAATCCAGTTAAACATATCTGTCTCTGTACTGCCACTTGACACAGCCGGAGTAGCTGGCTCTGCTAAGCTGCGTTCTACTGAGCTTAAGAAAAGTCTTTTTAAAACCTTGGGAAAGAGAGATTCAGCAGCAGCTCAGTGTCTCTGTTTTTTAATGTTATTTGGATTAAGGAGCTATATATGGCTATAGCTCACTCTACCCATGGAAAAGATGGGATAGCTCATGGCTGGTCAATTCTAAATGATGGAGTGATTAGTCTGAGATTGCCAAAGTGCTGTGACTTCTGTTAAACTATGTAAATTCAAGTCATGCTGAGTAGAAGGGATGACACAAGTTAATTTAAATTTTGGAGCAAGTGTATTTCTTAGTAACTGTACACCTAAAGAATGTTGAGATCCAAGTGGAAAAAAAAGTGCTGCGTTGGGTTGTTTGGAAGTCCATTTGATTTATTTGAGTGGTGGGATTTTTATCTTCCATTTGAATACATTAAATTATATGTTTTGAGTGGAAGTATAAAGTGAATGCAACTTCTACCAACATTGCACTAGTTTTGTGAACAGGAAACAAATACAGAATCATGCCAATCTCGTGAATCTGGTCCCAGCTGGGAGGATTCTCCTGGAAGTACTCTCTTCTGCAGTTCAAGAGTTCCACCATGGAGGATGACTGTGTTTAGAGTTAGAGCTTGCTGTGAGTTTGTACATTGCAGTAGTGAAGAAGTGAGCTTGCTGCCTTAAATAATGTGCCTGAGTGAAGAGGAGGGTTTTTGTCTCTGAGGAAAAAGCAGGCAAGTAGTTATTAAAGTAACAATTGCGCAGCTGTGTCCGTTGTGCCTTGCTTTTGGGTTTTCATGCTGAATCAAGGAAGTCATTCAGCTTACAGATACGTTGTTAAAGATAACTGCACCTACACAACTGGAGGAGTAGTTATAAAGCAGGGTGGGAACTGAGACTAGAGATTGGCTAGTAGGAAGAGGCCTGTGTGCTTTCTCGGAATGGTTTAACTGTTACAGTGATGGGATGTAGTTTATGGTCCATTTTATCTAGTTTCTCTACAACAAACAGCCACCCTGACCAGCAGGATATGTGCAGTTGCCTTGAACTCCAGTCAAGGAACTTTTTTTTATGTGTGTCTCTCTTTAGTAGAGCAGAGAAGAGAATTCACTTGATATCCCTGAAAGAACTGACGTTCTCCAGGGAGCTGACACTTTGGATTGTGTTTGTTTGTTCTTGTTTAAAATTCACTTGTCTCTGGTTTGTGTTGCTATGTACTTGTGGAAGTCCCCTTCTTATACAAGGGTAGTTTTTTGATGGCAACCCAGAATACAGGGCATGCCTGCTCAGTTACATCTAAGCACACTCCTTTTGTTCTTGACTCAAGTCAAACAACGTTTCAGTTTTGATCTTTTGTGTTTGTTTTAACTTTATTCCCCCTACAGGGCAGACCAGATCGTTCAGTTTTATGCTGGGAAGGGAAACTTCTTGTGAGTTTGTTTTTTTTCTTTCTGTGTAAATAATACCTTACTGCAGCAGTGGGCCTCTTTAGATTATGCACATGATTTCTGGAAATGTAGCCAGGTGGGGTTGGCCTCTTCTCCCAGGTATCCAGCAACAGAACAAGGGGACACAGTCTCAAGTTGTGCCGGGGTAAGTATAGGCTGAATGTTAGGAGGAAGTTCTTCACAGAGAGAGTAATTTGCCATTGGAATGGGCTGCCCAGGGAGGTGGTGGAGGCACCGTCCCTGGAGGTGTTCAAGAAAAGACTGGATGAGGCACTTAGTGCCATGGTCTAGTTGACTGGCTAGGGCTGGGTGCTAGGTTGGACTGGATGATCTTGGAGGTCTCTTCCAACCTGGTCGATTCTATGATTCCATGAATAGTTGCAGAAATTAGCCTGAATTTTGTCTTTCTTACTTTGAAGCGTTGTGCTTTGATAACTGTTTTCTCATTGGTCTAAGGAAATAATTAAAATCTCACATGTGAGATTAAAAAAAAAAATACAACAGCCTCCACTCATTAAAAACTTTCTTGTATATATGATGTCTGTGGGCTGTAGTGAAAATGGTTACAGATACTCTGCAGCAGGCACAAATCAGTTGTGACATAAATAGCTCCCTGGCAGCCTTGAACGATTCTCTGGCTGACACTTTTCTTTCCGTAGTTGAAAGAAGTACTCCGTGCTTCATGTAATGTGATCAACTTTTCTGGTTTTATGTCTTCGGGTGCTCACGGGAGGAAGTGGTGTACAGAGACTCGGTGGTTTAGATTGGACGGTGTGGTCATGTGGGATTTCCTTTTGCACAGCGTGACTCAGGACGATTAGTTCACCTTCACCTGATACTTGCTGCAGGCTGGGTATGGTGTAAAGGAACCAGTACTCCGATTGTCCGTGAGTATGCAATGCCAAACGTTGAAGAGGACTATAACCCTCTCATCAGGAGGAGGAGGGAATGTGCATGTGCATGAGCATTCGCCTAGAAGCATTGAGATACTGTAGTAAAGTGACCCTTCAGACAGACAAGACTGACCTAATAACAAGTAACAGTATTACACTTGGCTGAAAATTCACAGCCTGTAAATTCCTGGTGAGACCAACGAGCTGTATGGGATGTGTCAGTGCTAGGAGGGGAGAAACTGCACCTTTCTGACAAGTTTCAATGCATAAGTAAATGTAATGACTTAAATATGGAGAAACACATGCTGCTTTCAGTGAACCTGTGTGGTTTATTTGGTGTCTCTCTCCTGGACCCTGCAGCTGTTTTATGTGCCTGAGGAGATACCATGCTCTGCTTCAGGACAGGCTGAACGCAGAATTGGAGAGAGCCTTTACTGAAGAAAGGAAGCCGTAGACACTTGACACATCAGCAAAACATAAGACGTTAACATGTTTACTCTTTGTTAATGAGCTTTGAAGATATGTTCCTTTCGGGTTATTTATTTCTTTGGCAAGGGTCATTCTTGTAACTCTGGATGAGAATGTGCTCTGCTTGCCTGTGAGTAGCCTAGAAAGAGCTAACACTTCAGCTTACTGCCTGGTTAAGCCAGGATCAGATTCTGTCCAATGTATTCTAACGTGTCAATTGGTCTGAGTGTGGTGCTCTTTCTGTGTTAGATGTCTGTCTGTCTCACTTTTCCTGGTGGAAAGGCAACAAACTCTCTGGAGCCCATACATATATGATCTAATAATTAGTTAATTTTATGCTAATAATGAAGTTAAGTTACTATGTCCTTAAGAGGATGGTTTCCTATTAATGAAAAAAAATCTGTTTCTAGGATAGATGGTGTGTGGCCTTTGCCTTACATTATGGGAATGAGCAGTGCAAAAGTCAGAGCTTTAGAACTTTTGTTACAGACAATTCTAATTGTAGGTAATGTTGGCTTCCAAAGTCCTACTGGTTTGTTATTGCAGTTAGTACTGCTGGTGGATCAGAAGACATGAGTAGACTTTGAAGTTGTCTAGTGAAAACAACATTATGATAAACAGGGTTGTTAGAGTTACAGTTATTGCAGCATGACATTCTTTTAAAGGAAATGAACCAGTTAAGCAAAGTCACCTCAGTTGCTTTTATAAAATAGAATTTTGTGCTGCTAAGTATACAGCAATTTCTGTTGTGTTCTGTACAAATAAGTAACAATCTGGGTAGTCAAAAGGATATTCATCCTGAGGGAGACTGGGGGAACATTTATGCCCAAGATGCTCTTGCTAGTGCCCTTTTTGTATTTTTTTTTCTTCATCAGTTATTGGTAAAGCTGGCACTAAACCTTCTTTACTATGAGGTAAACATGTTTTGGGGTCATATCTGAGAAGTATTACCATCAGGAGTTTCAAGGTGGTGTCTCTCTAATGACACTTATTAAGGATTGTTGATTACATTGTAATTGGTAATCATTCTGGAATGCTGTCAAAGTAGCCCTGTAGGGGTGGAGGTGAAGCTTTTTCCTGGATAAGTCTGCAGTAAATGCATGGTGTACCTGTTACATGATGGTAGTTTTAGAAATCTATGAAAGCAGGGAGTGTTGAGCATCTTTATTTGAAATTGCCTAGTAGAGTTTGGGACAAGACAATGTGCTCATCCTCTTAGCTATTTGTTTTACCCTTTTACCATTTTTGTTTTACTTGAAAGTGTTCTCCATTGTGTGCTTCTTTCATATGCTGAGTGAAGACTGATTCTGAATTTGTAATTGCAGCTTAATTTATAGTGTCTCTTTCTGTTTGATCTATCCTCATATGTGTTTGGAAAGAAAAGGACACAATTATATGAATTTCGGTTTTGTGTTTGGTATTTTGCTTTTTTTTTGTGTGTGTGTGGGGGCTCCAGCATGGTACATAGCATGACAGAAGATCAAGTATGTTGTTGAATGAGAGCTGTGAAAGAGAGACTGGAACTGAAGTTTTGAAGTTTTGCCACTTTTTTGTGCATATGTGTTTTTTTTTGTTGTTATTTTTTTACACAGTTTATAGAATCTTTGTCACTTGTCACACTTATGAATCTTGTCTGTTAAGAAACATTTTCCACATTGCTTTAATGTAGAGCTATTCTTACTGCTCTTGCACTGTACATTTTGCCCAATGGCTTAAAACCATTGACATATTCTTGATTTACAGTATATTTAATTATTAAATATTTGTATTTACTACTTCATCAGTGCCTTTTTGTTTACCTCCCAGATCTTTACCCTTTATCCTTGAGTACTGGTTGGTTGTATTTTTTGCATTTGCTTAACATTCATCAGCTAACAGCATGCAGCTAACATCACACCTGCTAAAAAGTACGTATTTCATTGTGGATGGGTTAATTTTATTGTCTTGAGACATGAGTAAACCTGTTCTTGACATCTAAGGGTTTCAGATAACTTGAAAAGCTAGTTTAGTAACTGATAATTGCAGAAGATTAGTAGGGAAAAAAAATAGAAGTTGTAGCATTCAAATAATGAAAGAAAGAGCAATGGGAAATATTTTTACTCGCCCTAATAACTGCTTTTTGCCAAATGGTCATATCTAATGTGGAAGCAGTAAGTGGGTGAAGTTGAATTTTTTGCCATACAAGGCAATTTGCATGGAAAAAGTGATTTAAGGATTTTTTTTTTCTTTCTGATTCACTACTGCTGTTTTTCCAGGTGATGGAGAATCACTACCATTCAGACTGGAAGTCTTTCAACAGTGAATTAGAGATCATGCTATATTATACTGGGTGTTTACAGAATCACAAGAATAGTCTAGGTTGGAAGGGGACCTCCAAAAGTCATCTAGGCCAACCACCTCTGCAGTAAGCAGGGATATCTTCAACTAGGTCAGGTTACCCAGAGTCCTGTTGAGCCTCACCTTGAATGGGACCAGGCCTCAACTACCTCCCTGAGCAACCTGTTCCAATGTTTCACCACCCTCACAGTAAATAACTTGTTTATTCCTGAAATACAGTCTAAATCTACTTGTCTGTAGTTTGAAGCCATTGCCGCCTGTCCTATCACTACAGGCCTTTGTAAACAGTCTCTTTCTGTTGTTCTTGTAGGCTCCCTTCAGATATTGGAGGGTTGCTCTTAGGCCTTCCCAGAGCCTTCTCTTTCCCAGGCTGAACAGTTCCATCTTTTTTCAGTTCCCCCTGATTCATGGTCCTCCTTTGGACCTGCTTCATCAGCTCAATGTCCTCCTTCTGTTGAGGGCTCCAGAGGTGGACAAAGTGCTCCAGATGAGGTCTCACCAGAGCAGAGTATAAAGTGGCAGAATTGCCTCTCTGGATCTGCTGGCGATGCATCTTTGATGCAGCCCAGGATGTGATTTGCCTTCTGGGCTGCAAGCACATGCTGTGTGTTCCTGTTCAGCTCTGGCTTCCAGTGCAACTATGTTTTTTTAACATAATGTGTGAAGCTGCCTGGAGGAAAACCATCAGGTTTTGCCTCATCATCCAGAGCAGGAACAGTGAAATATGGGAATGTTAGGTAAGAACTGCTGAACAGATTACTCCTGTGGTAGTGGACGAAGCTGGATTGTGTAGCTCCAAAAAGAGCACAGATATGCCATCTGGTGTTTTGTCATATGTATGTTCTAACCATGATTTTCCTTTGTCTTCATGGTAGCTTTATTTTATTTGCTAGGTTGTGTTGATTTGAATGAGTGCAAATAGGCATCTTACCTCCTTATGCACTAGGATTATATTGTCTGAAGTAGCACCATTTTGCTACCAGCAAACTGTCTAGTGACCCTTTGTCTACATTGAGGTGAGGTTTCTGTGTAGGTTAGGCAGTTGTGGAAGGATAAACTTGATGAGACATGGCCAGCTTTGAACTAGAGTGGGTGAAATGTCACTAGCTGTGAAATGCTAACTTTGATAGAATTGGTAACACCAAGGTTTTTTCATTTGAGTCACAGAGAGGTTGGTGACTTTCAAGTTGATCATGCCTTGGCTACATACAAGCAAGTCAGAGGAAACTCTTAGTCTGTTTCTGGTAAGTAAGACATTACCAATAATGTCTTGCTTTCACTTAGTGTATGAAAACACCATCCATTTCTGTCTCTGAAGACCCTCGTGTCTACCTCTTCTCCTGAAGCTGCAAGAATTGTTGACTGAATAATCTTTCTTATGGCTAGAGAGGACAAGATTACAGTGTCTTTCCTTTTGTAGTATCTTTTGAGGAGAATGTTTATATAATGTCTCTTCCTTCTCAGTCTCCTTAATTGAAGAGACATTCTTCTCAAGTCAGTCTTTCTATGGTATGAAAAGGAAGCCATGTCCAGCCAAGTCATGTCTATACATATTTGTAATTCAGTTTAGGATTGCCTGGAAATAGTTTCTGTCCTCTAGCGGGTTTTGATGAAGAGTGTGCTTTGACATGTTTGTGCTGGACTTGAACTCCAGACTGCGTGGTGTGTTTGTTTTGCTCTGTAGTTTTGTTTTGTTGTGTAGTTTTGCTTCCTTTTTCTGGAGCCACTCACGAACAAATGAAAGCCTGTGTGGCATTTCTTTGAAAGAAAAGCTGTGTGAAAGTGTGCGTGTGTGAGATAGACCGGCAAGATGATCTTCAGTTATGAAAAAGGCTTTGTTGCCAGAATGAAGTTCTATGCAATTGCCCTGCTGTGCCATCTTTTAGAAATGCCCTTTGTGTAAAAATGACTGCAGGTCGAGTAGCAGGAGGGTGATAGTGTAAACAGTAAGACAGACCAGCTTGGCATTCAACCAACTTTAAGTGACACTCTAGTCTTGCTTTTATGTGCAGAACGTTGACCATTTGTATGTCAGTCAATTGCTGTGTATGTAACGGAATCTGTTTATTTCTGCTTCTTAGTCATGTGAGAGGAATGTAATAAAACAGGAGAAGCTCAGCTAGTTGCATTCAGAACAAGTGAAACTGTGAGTTTACTAAAGCATGACTACTTTGTGCCATGTGTTTGGAAGTAGATTCAGAAAAGCCTTCATCTTGTTGCTCTTTGTGGTGCGTAAATGATCTAGCCCACAATGACTGACATCATTGAATGAAATTCCTTCAGTTGATGTTCAGTCTTCTGGTTTGTGCGGTGTGGCCAGTATGCTGGTGAACTGTTGCCTGGCTTGTGTGCACCTGAAGGCAAAGGAGGAATTGTCTGATTTTGAAAAAACATTGGATTAGTTCTGCTTAGGGAGAGCACTTTCATTATGAACATCTGTTGTCTCTAAAAAATGGGGGGTGTATTTTCACAGTTCTTCTGCTAATATTGGGGTGACCAGTTGCATTATAAGGTGGTTGCTTTCCAGGCTGGAACAGAGAAACCTTTGTTCTTGTTGAGGCTGACATTAAATTTATTTTGAGGAAAAGGACCCTAAAGTTTGTTTGAATTCCTAACTGTTCAGCAAGTCTTTACTTAACCGAATTTCTAGTAAAGCTAGGTTCTGCCTTACCAGCTTCTGTTTTCTTTGTGGGGTGTTGTTGGGTTTTATTGTTTGATTGTTTGGGTTTTTTGTTTGTTTGTTTGTTTATTTGTTTGGTTTCTTTTTTATTAAACCATGACATCTGACAAAGTCACCCACATTAGTGAAGAACTTGAATGCAGTGTATATTCTACATGGATGAGATGAAATAATGAGTCTGAACTATTACTGTTACTTTGGTTTCTGACAGCTGAGGTTCATCATCTGTTGTGGAAAACCCCAATCAAAGCACAGCTTCTCCAAAGCAGCCATGAATATGTCCATTCAGCTCTCTGGAAAGACTGATAATTCATGCAATTATTCTTGAGTGTAATTTGTAAAAATCAGGTAGGTGACAATTATAGCTCACTGAGTATGAAATAACACATAAGGGCAAAAATACCTACATATTTTTTGCTTTAGAGAAATTCAATTTCTGTTTTTATGTAAAAACTGTTACACTGAGTGGAACAGAACTTGGGCATTTCAATTCAATTCTTGATGCCATGGGGCTGTGTCTGTCTCTGTGAAGAGGAAATGGTTTTCTCCTTTTGTAACAGCTACATCTTCTCTTTCCCCGTTGAACCAAGTATTTTTCATGTCTTTCTATTTCTAGGCTATGGATTATTAATATGGCGATGCAGTGGTAAAGAAAATGTGTAGATGACAGAGAAGGAAGATTGGAGATGTCTTCTCCCTCAGTTCCCCAGAGTTGTTTGTCTGCTAAGACAAGGGTGAAATGCCTTTTCCGTCATATATTTGAGGGCTTTTCACAATAAATATTACAATGTAGTTTAGTTCTCAGGTTAGTTTTCTGTTGGTTTGTAAAGTATAATGCTATTTTTGTAAGATATGACTATGACAAGCCTAATTAAGTGGTAGCAAAAAAGCTGTGATTTTTAACCTCTTTAGAGTGCAAAGTACTTTCATTTCTGAATAAATAATTCAGAAGTGAAAAGCATCTGTATTTTCCAAATGAAAAGAAATCCAGTGACTCATCTGAATACTAATTCTTTAGCTCAAGGTAACTGCCACATTAGCTTCTGGCTGCTGTTATAGTGTTGGAAACTGCTTCCTCTCTTAGCACCTTGAAAAATATAGTCATAATTAGTGTTTTCTCATGCCACTTCCCATTTATGCAACAGTTGAATTCTGTCCTTATGTGATGCAATCATCTGATTGTTAGTACACAGAAAAGGTATCCATAACAGGTTATGTTTCATAGGTTAAGTTCTCAGAATTACTTTTCTTTTTTCTAGTTCATGTGGGTTCTGTCTGAGATTTGTAGATGCATTTAGATGTATTGGCCTACAGAAATAATCCAGTTTCCTTAGCTGAATGTATTTTTTTTAACTGAACTTCCCCAACTTTAGAACAGTAAGGTTGCAGTGATGTTCATCTCCATTGTTCATTTTGTTGAAGTAATAATTTCTGATATTTGATGCTTCAGTAGAGTGGTTTGGGAAATAGTCAAATAGGTATTGGTTAAAGTAGCAATCAAATCCCCATATGTAATGGAAAAGATACGGGGAGTATTGGCATTGCTTTCCTGGGAAAGAGCAGAAACTGCTTATAAAAGAATCTACACATGTGTTACTGTATCCCCTCTGTGAAGGGGATTCTGACAGTATATTTTGTAGTGTAAAAGCATTTTTGGCTATCATAGTCTATGTTGATTTGAGCAAATTCTCCACAGAGTAATGTCAGAGCTACAGATAAAAGCTGTTCAGTTTCATGATACTTGGCTGACAGCAAACCTAGTAACTTGTGCTTAGCTGAACTGTAATGTTCTGTGCTTTTCAGACTCTGTAATTTGGAGATATTAAAGAATGTCCATGATTATTCTTATTGGTGTGTTTCAATAGTTAGCACTCTGCCTGAAAAATGTGAGTTAGCACTCTGAAGAATGTGAATTTGGTGCAGCAGAAAAAAAGGCAAGAGGTTTTGTCTGGAACTGATTTTGTTTCTGTGAGGTTGTTTACATGAACCAGAAATAGTAAGTACTTCTGCTGTCACGAATCAAAAATAACCAAACTTTTAAGTAGATCTTAAGTTAGCTGTTTTAAGTCTTGAACTAGTTTAATGAGATACTTTCTCTTATCTTACATATTTATCAACAGTGATGAAGGCTGAACTGTAAAAAATGTAAAATTTTATGGTTTTCACTGTCTTGGTATTGGATGATAAAGCTTGCTTTTTTCTGTTGTTTGCAGATCATTCTAAGGATCACATTAACAGAAATTCATACTGAATTTCTTATCAGAAAGATCTTTCAGTCTTTCATAAGATTATTGCTTTCCTGAATACAACCTCAAGCTGTGTGTAAGATTTCTTTGATTTTTACATGTGTGTCTACTCATTTGGAGCTGACTCAGTGATCCCAGTCACTTAAAGGCAGTGTAGTTTTTGTTGTTCTGATTCATGTTCTGCTAATTCTGCATAGGTAAACACTCCATCAGGATTGCTAGTTTTGAGAGTGCTGATTAAAAATTGTATTGAAACAGAGAAAAGCCTTGGAGAAATTATTTTATAAACATTTTAACTACAGTCTTCCATTGCAATCTATGTTTCTTTTTGTTTGCTCAACTAATTCTTAACATAATGTTTTATTGAATGCCACTTAGAACAGAGATCAGTGTAGCATGTGAAAAAGGGGGCTTGTCATGTCTGAAGTGTTATTCTTTACAGTTCCTTCAATGGAGAGAGGGTTTTATGTTCTCAGACCACCATTTTTTATCCAGACTGTTGGCTGTGCTTCAGTTCTTCATTAATTAAATATAATTTCTGGGTTTTTTTTTTTTTTTTTTTTTTTTTTTTTTTTTTTTTTTTTTGGTGTGTTTTGTTTTGGTTTAGTTTATTCCTGAAATTGATGTCATACTCCTGAGCTCACAGTGACTGAAGTATTTCAGTTACTTGCTTGTTGTGATAGTAGCTTTGAGCTTTTCTAGCAATTCTTTGGCTACAGTTTCAGAGGCTAGTTGAAATACTAAGAAAATCTCAGTGTTTTTAATAAGGCAAATGCAAAATGCTTGACTAGAGAATTGAGAGTGGACTTGGAGTCAGCCATGCTCCAATGTGGTTGCATGTCTGGGAGTTTTGCTCATTTCAGTGCTGTTTACGGGGTCACCAGACATAGGGAGTTGGAGGGACCTTTGGAGATCGAGTCCAACCCCTTTGCCACAGCAGGACCATATAATCTAGAGCAGGTTGCACAGGAGTACATCCAGATAGGTCTTGAATGTCCACAGAAAAAAAGACTCCCCAGCCTCTCTGGGGAGCCTATTCCAGTGCTCGCTCTGACCCTTACAGTAAAGAAGTTGTTCTTCACGTTGAGGTGGAACTTCCTGTGCCGTAGTTTCTAACCATTGCCCCTTGTCCTATGACAGGGCACAAGTTGGAAGAGACTGTCCCTTCCTTGACACCCAGCTCTCATATATACATTTAATAGATCCCCTCTCAGTCTTCTCTCCAAACTAAAAAGCCCCAGATCTCTCAGCCTTTCCTCATAAGGCAGTGCTGCAGTCCCTTAATCATCCTTGTAGCCCTGTGTTGGACTTAAGTAGATCCCTGTTTCTCTTGAACTGAGGAGCTCAGAGCTGGATGCAGTATTACAGGTGGGTCCTCCCTAAGGCAGAGTAGAGTGGGGGGAGCAGAACCTCCCTTGATCTACTGGACACACTCCTGTGATGCATCCCAGGATCCCATTGGCCTTCTTGGCCACAAGGGCACATGGATAACTTCTTGTCCACCAGGACTCCTAGGTCCTTCTCCACAGGGCTGATCTCAAGCAGATCACCTCCCACCCTGTACTGGTGCAGTTTATTATTCTTTCCCAGGTGCAGGACTCTGCACTTAACCACGTTGAGTGTCGTTAGGTTCCTCTGTGTCCAGCTCTCCAGACTGTCCCAAGTCTCACTGAATGGCTGCACAGCCTCCAGCCGTGTCAGCTGAACCTCCCAGTTGGTGTTGTTATCAAACTTACTGAGCAGACTCTGATCCATGATACTAAGGGGATTTTCCAATTTCTTTTAGCAGTTCTGAGTTCAGTCAAGTCAACTAAGAGGAGAGTTGTTGTGTTGTTCTTTCATATCCTTGATTAGTGTTTGTTGTATCTTGTGTATTGCTATAATGGTCAGTAAGTTTAAATACGTGGTGATTGCACGTTGTCACTGCTGTGAGCTTGGTGTTTAGAATTTTTAGCTGCTGATGTATTTGAATTTTTTTTAATGTAGTCCTGGCTAAGGCAAACTTGAATATTTATAAATTTGCATTATGAAAAAAAAAAGGGGGGGGGGGGAGGGGGAAGGTGCTGTGTCCATTTTTGTCCCTGATTTTGACTTTACTGGATTTGCAAAACGTGGCTTCCTCTAAGTTATGTAAACTTGTTTTCAGATCTACTGATACCATGAAAATGATGAGTCAGAGTTACATGAAACAGTACAATAATCAAACAGAAAAAAAATAAGAGATGTAATTGAAGAAAAATAATTTTGAACAGCTTTATTTTGTCAAAGGAAAAATGAATCAAGAAATGAAACTTTTTCTATTTTTTTCCCACGAATTTGTGGAAAAGTCTTCATTGGTTTCTGTCATGCCATCTAGTGGCAGTTCTATTTACATTCAGGTGTCTGTAGCTGTTGCATTGATGTGTTCTCTTGAAAAGGTGTGATGAGAAATCCGGGTTGCAGCAGTAAGCTAGCGTTGTGTACTGACAGACCTGGGTTTTAAACTGTTTTCCTTGGTGCTGAATTAAATGTTGGTTTTTATTTTTCTGAGTAGAATATCTGAAAAGAAAACCTCTTATGGCGTGCTTTTTGTGGATTTAACAGCAGTTAGTGTTTTCTGAAGATTTCTGCTGAATTCTTGTGGTTGTTATAACAAGGCCCTAGCAGAGCAGAGTTTTTGGAACTTGCTTCATGCTGGAACTGGGTCAGGTAAAGGAAACAAAGGAAAGAGTGCATTATTTTCTCTCTCTGCTGAATCTCTCCCAGCGTGTAAATAAAGAAAATTGTGTTTCTATGCTAACACAACTAAAGGGTAGAGCCTGTGAGAACTTGTGTGCAGCTTGCCACTGGTGCTGTGTAAAAATGTCTGTCTTGAATTAAGTAATCTGCTCTGGTGCAGACTGAAGTGACCCAGCACTTCTGGAAATAGGTTATAGCATTTCAGCTGTATCAGCTGAAAGTTGCAGTGTTGGGGTGAGCAGCTGAAGATGGGAACTTTAACCAAATGTGCAAGAATGTGTCTGTCTATGTTTTTGGCTTCTTCTGTACTTAAAGGAATGAATGAACTTTATCAATCGCCAGATCTTTTTTTTCATTGACATATATGCATACTTATACATGTGTATGTTATATACACCTTGAAGATGCTCTGTATTTTATGAAATACTTAGTTCTTATTTTTTTTCTTGAACAGGCTTAATTTACAAGTAAAGTTTAACAGAATATTGGAGAAATATGAATGTGTTCTTAGTACTTCTGAAGCCTTTTATGTCTTGCAGAGGCATGGTGAGTCTGACAACTTGATCTAGGAGGAGCTTTTCTGCGTACTTCAATTGCAGTCTTTTTCCTCCTTACAATTTAGGATGATACCAATTCTGTTGTAGTGGGTGTGGAATGGAATAGAAAACGGCAGTATTTCTCTTCAGTGCTTTCAGCTTTCTCCTTTACAGGGAGTCTGAGAATCTGCAGGGCCAACTACAAACTTGTGTGAGTTGTTAAGGAAATGAGAACAATCTGTAAAATGAAATGCATTCTGATACTTGTTTTGCATGCAAGGGGAGTGGGAGGACTTCAGAAAAACGTTTTTTGTCTTCTTAGTCTGGAGGAAGCCACCTTCACCAATGTTACTTTTTACCTACCTTGGGGAATCTCTTGAGAGGGTGTCATTGCTCCCTAGGCTTTGTTATGCTGGGAAAAATACCAAGCTTGTACTTTCTCTTGAAAATGTTCCAGTGTGCATTTGACCTGTGTGAGCAGCACAGAACAAAATTCTGGACAGAAGAGGGCCTTATCTGGACAGAGTGTAAATTATCTATCCCTTTCCTGTACATAGCTACTGCTTTCAGGTTTGAGAGGGTGGGGAAGAGTTTCATGTCACAGATAGACACTCTTACATCTTGGTGTCAACTTCTGATTGTTGCTATTCTTCTTAAGTACCTGACAGCTAAAAGTACCTTGACTTGTGAAGTTTGTTCTTCTAAGAGAAGCGAAGGTGTGCTCAGAAAGCTGTCGATGTGTTTTACTTATTTCAGTGAATTTCCCTATTACTCTCTAGAAATGGCTCAAAGAGGCAAATGGTCTTGAGAGAAGCAGTTTAGTAGAAGTTTAGAGCTTTTAATAGTGCCTGGGTTGAGACATGGATAACGTACTTTCTGCTCAGGATGTTTGTTCCTGTTGGTTTCTGTTCAACTTTTGGAAAGTGTGTTCAGCTCTCCTCAGGTCAGGCTTCATAGTCTTTGCTTTATCTAAATTTATTACTGCATTCTTCACAGTAGGTCTTGTTCTACCTACTACAGCATTGTCAGCTAGTAAATTCAGCTTGAAAGAGAGCATTCGAGGAGTCCCGTAATAGTATTTCCTTAAATACATTTGTGTTAGTATTTGGCAGTGGCAGCAGCAGGTGGTAAAGAACGTGCATTTGCAATAGTTCAGAGATTGTGTAGTAGCATATTCTATCGGTGCAGAGTGCTGTCCTTTTGCAGCAGTTTGGTTTTTCTTCTGAATGATTTTTTTTTCCCCTTCAGTTAAAGATACAATTAAAGTAATATTTTTCTGGAGAGTGAATCTGCTCATAGAGTGTTTTGCTGAATTTGTTCTGTCCTGGAGAAATGGTATCTAAGGATTCATGAGAAATATTTAAGGATTCATTATAATGCTTGAGTATTTATCAGCTGTGTTTTTTTATGAGCTTGCTTTGAAATGCAAAACTAATGAAGCACAGGTCTGTCTTCTGAAGTATTACTGAATGCTAGCTTCAGTCTCGTGCTATCATGCTTAAGGTAAATAACACAAAAATACAAGTCCTCCACTTCACTGCCAGTGAGTTTAAGAGTATTCCAGGTGTGTGCAGTGTCTTAACTGAGTGGACAGCCTTGAAGGAACCTACAGTTGGTGTTTTAGCAAAGCACTGAAGTGGTTTCTTTTATTAGTGCTAATTTCTGTTTGACTATTTTGGATGTTTGATATAAGCACTATAGTGCTTGTTTCATAAGTGTTCAGATGCCGTGAATGGTGTGAGATATTTTTGTTCTCTTACTCCTTTGCACTCTGTCTTGGGTTCAAATGCAGGTTCCCAGAGACTCTAATAAATTTAATAGACCAAATGACAATTTATAGAGTTCCCTCCCCTCTTCCCCCTCCTTTCCCAAAAAATAGAGATTAGATACAGGGAGAGAGAGAGGTAAGCACACCCAAATACATCAGTCTCACTCGATTTGGAAGTTAAAAAGGAAAAGTTTAACAATAACTTAGAAAAGGTATTGGAGGTAGGGAAGTTTACAAAGAATCATAGAATCAACCAGGTTGGAAGACACCTCCAAGATCATCCAGTCCAACCTAGCACCCAGCCCTATCCAATCAACTAGACCATGGCACTAAGTGCCTCATCCAGTCTTTTCTTGAAGACCCCCAGGGACGGTGCCTCCACCACCTCCCTGGGCAGCCCATTCCAATGGGAAATCACTCTCTCTGTGAAGAACAAAGGATAAGGAAGGGAAAACAGCAAAATACAAAAAAGGGATGGATACAACCCGAGCAATGTGATGGTGTCTCTGCCTCGTGGCTGCCACTTGGTGTGCTCGTATGCAGTGTGTGCATATGTGTGTCGAGAGGGAGCGAAGCAAGAGAGAGAGCGAGGAGCAGGAAGCCCCTCTCTTTTATAGGACAGGAAGTGGGGGGAGTGGGCTAACCATCACCTGGAGTGTGGCCCACCCCTGGGGAGGGGCCAAGACCCCTAGGGTCAGGTTCAGGGTTACTCCCCCAGAGTGTTAACCCTATACATTCCACCCCTTGGTTAGCCCACTTCCACCTTCCTACGAACAGTCTTCTTCTCCAAAGATAGGAAAAGTGTCCATGGATTAAGAGTTCT